>NC_054380.1:8476500-8798500 GCF_017654675.1 Xenopus laevis
GTGGGGTGGGAAGGGGAGAAGGGAAGTAGGCAGGGTGGGAAGAGGAATGGGAAAATAGAAAGTGTGGGAAGGGTAGTGAGGAAGAAGCTAGGGAGGGAAGGGGAGAAGGGAAGTAGGCAGGATGGGAAGAGGAATGGGGAAGAAGCCAGGGTGGAAAGGGGAGAAGGGAAGTAGGCAGGGTGGGAAGAGGAATGGGGAAGAAGCCAGGGTGGGAAGGGGAGATGGGAAGTAGGCAGGGTGGGAAGAGGAATTTGGAAGTAGGTAGTGGGGAAGTAGCCAGGGTGGGAAGTGGAGTGGGCAGTAAGGTAACGTGGGAAAGGGTGTTGGGCAATAAGGTAAAGTGGGAAGGGAATGGAATGACATTAAGCTTTTAGACACATTTTTATTTTAAAATATGCAAGTGGCCCTATCTACAATATGTGAGTGGGGCACATTTGTCTCCTCCGATAATAATAATAATGTGTTTGTGGAGACTCAGATGCACCAGCTACACATTTATCTAAAACATTCAGGAACAGTCTCTCTGACAGGCACAATATGACACAGTTCTGGTTTTAGAATAAAAATAAAAATGTTCTCTTGTCCTTAATGTTCCATCAGCAGTCACTGGAGTCACCTACACTGGGCTATAAATATCCAACTGCCTACTGAGCAATAACCCTCAGAGCATAATTTCATGTTGGAAAAAGCACTTAAACCATTGATTCTCTGTCCATTTCATATACATAGTCTGATCAATAAGCAAGAACTCCATCTCTGTACATTATATCTACCTGAACTGTAACACAATCAATATCTCTACCGGGAGACATTTACATATTTGTAACACGCTTCCTGCATATTGACTGCCTGTGTCTAGAGAAAACTGCCAGTAACCCTTCCAACACTTTCCTCTTGTCTCTATATATTAGGTACCTATCTAGTGTTACCAATCCCTATTTCTGTAGGGAAATGAGAGAGAGCAGACAGTAACCCTTCCAACACTTTCCTCTTGTCTCTATATATTAGGTACCTATCTAGTGTTACCAATCCCTATTTCTGTAGGAAATGAGAGAGAGCAGACAGTAACCCTTCCAACACTTTCCTCTTGTCTCTATATATTAGGTACCTATCTAGTGTTACCAATCCCTATTTCTGTAGGGAAATGAGAGAGAGCAGACAGTAACCCTTCCAACACTTTCCTCTTGTCTCTATATATTAGGTACCTATCTAGTGTTACCAATCCCTATTTCTGTAGGGAAATGAGAGAGAGCAGACAGTAACCCTTCCAACACTTTCCTCTTGTCTCTATATATTAGGTACCTATCTAGTGTTACCAATCCCTATTTCTGTAGGAAATGAGAGAGAGCAGACAGTAACCCTTCCAACACTTTCCTCTTGTCTCTATATATTAGGTACCTATCTAGTGTTACCAATCCCTATTTCTGTAGGGAAATGAGAGAGAGCAGACAGTAACTCTTCCAACACTTTCCTCTTGTCTCTGTCCCTATATATCAGGTACCTATCTAGTGCTACCAATCCCTATTTCTGTAGGGAAATGAGAGAGAGCAGACAGTAACCCTTCCAACACGTTCCTCTTGTCTCTATATATTAGGTACCTATCTAGTGTTACCAATCCCTATTTCTGTAGGAAATGAGAGAGAGCAGACAGTAACCCTTCCAACACTTTCCTCTTGTCTCTATATATTAGGTACCTATCTAGTGCTACCAATCCCTATTTCTGTAGGGAAATGAGAGCAGATATTTTCGTCCCTGGGTATAGAATCTAAATATTAATGGAACAGGATGGATGCGCTGAGCTACTTGCCACGACAAACTAAAAGTCTTCGTCTCCCGTTGTTCCCATTTCACGCCGCGTCTCCTGGAATCACCTATTTGGGGCCGGCTGCTGGAAGTGACAGCTCAATGAATAGAACAGTTTGTTAAACTTTGATTCTTTTTAATTTCACTTTCGCAGTCGGCATTTCATTTGCTTTCAGAGAGCGCAGAGCAGGTTTTACAAGAATGCATTTAAAATGGGATTCGCGTTTGAATCAAGAAACCGATAAAACAAACCGCTGATTCTTACTGGGGAACGTGTGACATTAAAGCAAATGGAAGGGAGCAGGTGTTTGCATATCCCTCTCCCTCGCTGAACTGCTTACGCTCCTACTCGACTGCCTGATTGTCTGTGTTACCTTCAGCCTCCCTGATACTTCTGTCATTCAGTACAGTGGGTATGGGAGTTTTATAGTGTCTGAATATAATACTGCCCTCACAAAAAGGCTCCTACACACAAAGAGAGTTTATTCTAAGGCAGAATCTCCATATTGGTGCATCTCTATAATTGTTTTAATCAGCCCAATTGACTGTAGTGCAGTCTTACTTCTCCATAGGGGCCCAGCCTAAAGGCCAAGTACCCCTGGAACTTTAGCAGAGTGACTGTTACCCCAATGTTTCTATATATCTGTAACCTTGTTATGAGCTAAGGGGCCCAGTCTGAAGGTCAGTTAGGGGGAGATTTGGGGTGAGTGCTTATTTGTGCCCTGGGTACCCCTGGAACTATAGCAGGGTGACACCCCAATGTTTCTATATATCTGTAACCTTGTTATGAGCTAAGGGGGCCCAGCCTGAAGGTCAGTTAGGGGGAGATTTGGGGTGAGTGTTTATTTGTACCCTGGGTACCCCTGGAACTATAGCAGGGTGACTGTTACCCCAATGTTTCTATATATCTGTAACCTTGTTATGAGCTAAGGGGGCCCAGTCTGAAGGTCAGTTAGGGGGAGATTTGGGGTGAGTGCTTATTTGTGCCCTGGGTACCCCTGGAACTATAGCAGGGTGACACCCCAATGTTTCTATATATCTGTAACCTTGTTATGAGCTAAGGGGACCCAGCCTGAAGGTCAGTTAGGGGGAGATTTGGGGTGAGTGCTTATTTGTGCCCTGGGTACCCCTGGAACTATAGCAGGGTGACACCCCAATGTTTCTATATATCTGTAACCTTGTTATGAGCTAAGGGGGCCCAGCCTGAAGGCCAGTTAGGGCGAGATTTGGGGTGAGTGTTTATTTGTGCCCTGGGTACCCCTGGAACTATAGCAGGGTGACTGTTACCCCAATGTTTCTATATATCTGTAACCTTGTTATGAGCTAAGGGGGCCCAGTCTGAAGGTCAGTTAGGGGGATATTTGGGGTGAGTGTTTATTTGTGCCCTGGGTACCCCTGGAACTATAGCAGGGTGACTGTTACCCCAATGTTTCTATATATCTGTAACCTTGTTATGAGCTAAGGGGGCCCAGTCTGAAGGCCAGTTAGGGGGAGATTTGGGGTGAGTGTTTATTTGTGCCCTGGGTACCCCTGGAACTATAGCAGGGTGACACCCCAATGTTTCTATATATCTGTAACCTTGTTATGAGCTAAGGGACCCAGCCTGAAGGTCAGTTAGGGGGAGATTTGGGGTGAGTGCTTATTTGTGCCCTGGGTACCCCTGGAACTATAGCAGGGTGACACCCCAATGTTTCTATATATCTGTAACCTTGTTATGAGCTAAGGGGGCCCAGCCTGAAGGCCAGTTAGGGCGAGATTTGGGGTGAGTGTTTATTTGTGCCCTGGGTACCCCTGGAACTATAGCAGGGTGACTGTTACCCCAATGTTTCTATATATCTGTAACCTTGTTATGAGCTAAGGGGGCCCAGTCTGAAGGTCAGTTAGGGGGATATTTGGGGTGAGTGTTTATTTGTGCCCTGGGTACCCCTGGAACTATAGCAGGGTGACTGTTACCCCAATGTTTCTATATATCTGTAACCTTGTTATGAGCTAAGGGGGCCCAGTCTGAAGGCCAGTTAGGGGGAGATTTGGGGTGAGTGTTTATTTGTGCCCTGGGTACCCCTGGAACTATAGCAGGGTGACTGTTACCCCAATGTTTCTATATATCTGTAACCTTGTTATGAGCTAAGGGGGCCCAGTCTGAAGGCCAGTTAGGGAGAGATTTGGGGTGAGTGCTTATTTGTGCCCTGGGTACCCCTGGAACTATAGCAGGGTGACACCCCAATGTTTCTATATATCTGTAACCTTGTTATGAGCTAAGGGGGCCCAGTCTGAAGGCCAGTTAGGGGGAGATTTGGGGTGAGTGCTTATTTGTGCCCTGGGTACCCCTGGAACTATAGCAGGGTGACTGTTACCCCAATGTTTCTATATATCTGTAACCTTGTTATGAGCTAAGGGGGCCCAGTCTGAAGGCCAGTTAGGGGGAGATTTGGGGTGAGTGCTTATTTGTACCCTGGGTACACCTGGAACTATAGCAGGGTGACACCCCAATGTTTCTATATATCTGTAACCTTGTTATGAGCTAAGGGGACCCAGCCTGAAGACCAGTTAGGGGGAGATTTGGAAAGTCTTGAGAGAGAGAGACAAAGACTCAAATAAGAAGTTGTTATTATCAATCACACTTTTGTTCTTGAGTAGAAAGATAACATTGGGACACATTGTGACATCAGAGAGCTCATTTATGAATGTAAGGCAATTTAAGCAGTGTCATAATGCAGTGTTTTTGCCCAGAATCTCAGAATAATAGCGGGTGTCTGCTTAGTAGTTTTCACCTCGTTATGAAACCAAGTTAGTGCCCATATTGGCATATTGTGCTCTTGTAGTTGTGCAGATTTTTTGTGGTGCATTTGTGTTTAGCTGCTTGTCTATTGTTCTCTGGCAAATGAAACTTTCTATCATATAACTAACCAACCAATATCCACAGTACAAAGACGTTGTTTAGGATCATCAGGCCCATGCACTTATTTCATATTTTATTTCACGTATCAGCAGCTTAAGCCTGCAATTAATTCTAATATCCATATCTGTTGCGAATACCTGGAATAGTTATTGACAGAGAATAATATACTGAGAGCTGCAGACATGAAACCTTCGACCCGGTCTCCCGGCGCTGGATACACATGAGAGAGACTCTTTAAGCCCAAACATCAAATGGAAAGAACTATTCCTGAAACTGCTGAACTTCAAATCAAATCATCGGTGAATTGAATCCCCCAAGGCTAAATGCACTCTGTTCAAAGCGCAGGATAACATGCAGAAAAAAAGTGCTGGATACAGCGAAACGGGACGATGCTGCCAACCCAGTGTGGAAACTGCGCTCAACGACAGACACGGGGAAATAAAATGTATAAACGTTACTTTGTGTCACTCGGAAAATGAGATCAATGAATTCAGTAGAGCTGATCGGCAAGGGAAAAGCTGATCCAGTTGCCCACATGTTGGGCCCAATTACAACTGAGCATTTGGTCCTTGGAGTATCATAAAACATACTGTGTAACACATACACAACACAATATGACAATATTACAATAAACAAGATGACATGTAGGCATCCAAGTGATCAGCCCCTGGTCTATTACGGGTTTCACTCATAGTTACTTCCCCAGGACTAACTAAAAGCCTGTGTCACCCGTTGTTCACATTTCATGCCAGTGGATGTCCCTGAAATATTAAAGTCCCATGACCTGGCAGGAAATCCAGAGTTCCCATAATGCAGTGGTTTTTCAGTTCAAATTCCCCTTGATGGTCTAACCTTTGGCTATGTGACCCATTACCAAAATGGCAACCTGCTATTGTTCCAGGGGAACCCAGACCATATTTGAGTACTCACCCCACGACTTGCTGGATTTCAAACTCTGGACTCTGTGCTGCGTTGTTTGTGCACTTACCTGTTGTGCCACTGGAGGGCCTTAGTGCTATCTTCTTGTTGCTCCTAGTATACTACTAGTCTACTGGTTTATCTCTCCACCCATCTCGTTATCCCCATCTGTATTTCATTATCCAATCCTGATCCTGTATAAGCCGGCCCCTGACCTTTGCCCAGGGCTTGGTCATGAAGCTGTTGCCGTGATCTTGCCTCTGGTTCCTGTATTTCTGATCTTGTTCAAGTTCCAAGTTCTTGTGACCCCTTTTGGTTCCTTGTTCCTGATTCCAAATCCTGCTCCAGTTCCTGCCTTGTTCCTGTACCCTTATGTCCCTCCTAGCTTGCTCTTGGATTCCCCAGTTCTGAGTCCTGGCCTGTCCCTCGAGTTTGCCTCAACTCTTTGGCCAACTCTTTGGCCTGAGTCTGGACTGTGTCTCTGCCTGTCGCTTCTACAATTCAAGTCTGTATATTCATTGTGAGCACTGTAACTTGTGTAATTGCTTCCTTGAATTTATTAAAGTATTCTTTCACCATTATCATGGATTCTGACCTCCGTATTGCTGTGTATGGTTATACCCGGCTTACCTAGTGTTTAGGCTCCAAACTCCCTGATACTCCAGGGCGTCTCCTCAGGGAAGATGTGACACCACCCCAACTGGCCTTTAGGCTGGGCCCCTATGAAGAAGTAATAGTGCACTGTACAATCAATTGGGCTGATTAAAGGAGTTATAGAGATGCACCAATATGGATATCCCCCCTGTGTATACGTGTCATGTTGACTTTACATGAGGTAGTATTATATTTAAACAAGGGAATGTTGTGCACAAATCAGCACTCACCCTAATTATCAACATAACTGACCTTCAGGCTGGGCCCCCTTAGCTCATAACAAGGTTACAGATATATAGAAACATTGGGGTAACAGTCACCCGGCTATAGTTCCAGGGGTACCCAGGGTACAAATAAGCACTCACCTCAAATCTCACCCTAATTGGCCTTCAGGCTGGGCCCCCTTAGCTCATAACAAGGTTACAGATATATAGAAATATTGGGGTAACAGTCACCCTGCTATAGTTCCAGGGGTACCCAGGACACAAATAAACACTCACCCCAAATCTCCCCCTAACTGACCTTCAGGCTGGGCCCCCTTAGCTCATAACAAGGTTACAGATATATAGAAACATTGGGGTAACAGTCACCCTGCTATAGTTCCAGGGGTACCCAGGGCACAAATAAGCACTCACCCCAAATCTCCCCCTAACTGACCTTCAGACTGGGCCCCCTTAGCTCATAACAAGGTTACAGATATATAGAAACATTGGGGTAACAGTCACCCTGCTATAGTTCCAGGGGTACCCAGGGTACAAATAAACACTCACCCCAAATCTCCCCCTAACTGACCTTCAGACTGGGCCCCCTTAGCTCATAAAAAGGTTACAGATATATAGAAACATTGGGGTAACAGTCACCCTGATATAGTTCCAGGGGTACCCAGGGAATATAGATTGTACATCTTGTATTTCCTTTATAGCACTTGCTGTAGCACAGGCTCATATATAACCACCCATCTGGGTACTGTGGGTGCCCTTGTTAAGAAAGACTGCATTGGTTTTAATTTAAATTAACAATTGATTTAAGGAGAGATATCTGCCAGCTCCATTTAAAGTTCAGGCTGTGGGAAGTTTCATCCTATGGGATAGAAGGAGAAGAAGGAGCCGTCGTATTTATTTAGGCTAGAAGATTATTAATAAATAGTCTGACTTTGTCCTGCGCCGCAGTCACAGAGCTGCTTCCCTTGTCTCCAGTAATAGACACAGCACTGGGCTGATAACAATGGGAGACAGTGGAACTAACTGTCCTGGTACCAATGGGACTGGATAATTGAGTGTTTGAACAGATGGGACTGTGTAGCTGCTGTCCCCTGTCTGGATACACATTTGCTTGATTTTTATATATCACAGAATTGATATGAACTTTAGGGAATATGGCCTATTGCTTTAAAGCTTTAGTTGTATTGTTCGCTCAGAACCAAGTCCGGACTGAGAATTAAAATAGGCCCTGACATTTCAGGAACACAGAGGCTCAATCAGCCCATATTGAGGCCCAAACAGCTCCCACCAGCCCACTAAATACTGACTTTCTATGGGACCTTATAGCAGCCCCTCTGGCATTTGACAGAACCCAGAGATTGCCAGTCCGGGCCTGCTCAGAACATTCTGATGCTGATTGATACTGATGGATCCAGCATCATGTGTAAGTTTGATCCACTCTGCTTCCCATAGTTCGGGTGCCATGATGATGAGGCTGATTCCACCAATTGGCTAGAACAGGTCACAGCTAGTGATGAGCAAATCTGTCTATTTTTGCCAAAAAATGCACGAAATAATTTGCGAAACGGCGAAAAATTCTCGAAAAGATTTTTTTATGCACGCAACAAATTTTTCTCACTTCAAACTAGGGTTGGCACCTATGCGTGGCCCACAATCCAGGCAGGGGGCGGAGCCATGACATCAGAAAGTTGGTCCAGTGACATTGCAGGTGGAGCAAGAGCCAACATGGAGTGGGGCTATGACGTGGAGTCCGGACTGGCAATCTGTGGGTTCTGGCAAATGCCAGAGGGGCTACTATAAGGTGCCATAGAAAGTCAGTATTTAGTGGGCTGGTGGGGGCTGATTGAACCTCTGTTTACCTGAAATTCCAGGGCCTATTTTGACTCTCAGTCCGGACCTGCGTGGAGATCAGCAATTAGATCATCACCATGTCAATCAAGGGAGATTCTGCCCAGTTTTCTTTATTTGGAACTGGGCAGACTATTTTGACCCCGGCAGTCCTTCTGAAAACCCGGACAGGTGGTAACCCTACTCCAAATGCATTAAAGTAAATGGGCGTTTTTTTCTTATGGCAACTTTTTTGTCTCGGCAACAATTTTGACGCGGCAAATGTTTCCGATGCCACAGTTTCGAGAAAAAAATTCGCAGGTGGGGAAGTGAGGATTTTCTCTGTTAATCCATACCTGGCGAATAGATTTCCTCATCACTAGTCACAGCTGAAGAAAGAATTGGTGAGGTTTATGGAAACTCTTTAAAGGGGGTGGTTCATGTTTAATTGTAAAATTGGCAATTCTAAGCAACTTTACAATTGGTCTTCGTTATTTGTTTTTAAAAGTTTTTAAAAAAAGTTTGCCTTCTTCTTCTGACTCTTTCCAGCTAAGAACAAATGCTCTGTAAGGCTACAAATATATTGTTATTGTAATGTATTGTTATTACTCATCTTTCTATTCAGGCCTCTCCTATTGATATTCCAGTCTCTTGTTCAAATCAGTGGATGGAGAGCTGCTGAATAAAAAGCTAAACCACAAATAATTAAAACCAATTGCAAATTGTCTCCTAATATCACTCTCTACATCATACTAAAAGTTAACTCAAATGTGAACAATCCCTTTAAATTTCCTTTGTACATAAAAATGGAAATGTAATTCTTCTTCATGTTGTTATTAAGAATAAGTTTCCTTAACAACAGAATTATTATGTTTGGAATGACATCTCAGCCCAACCATTAGTGCTGTGCGGGTCAGGGTTTCCCTGACCCGCACCCGCTCCCGACCCTAACCCGCCCTGCACTGACCCGCACCCGCTTCCGGGGTCCTTTTATAGACCCCTGCCGACCTGCTGATGACGTCACAATGATGTCACAAAAGGGGCGGGGCAAGCAGACGCGAGAGAATAAAACAGGAAGTCAGATGCCGGCATTTGAAGGTGGCGGGCGGGGAGAGCAGGAGAAGAGCTCAACCCGCACCCCGCCACCCGCAGGGAGCACTGCGAGGTTGACCCAAACCCGCCTGACCCGCTGGTAAACCCGCGGGTATCGGGTCGGCCCGCACATCACTACCAACCATCTAAGCCTTAAACGTCTAGCAGAATCCATTGGTTGTACAATTGCTTAGTTGTTGGGTTGAGGGAGCACATTCTCTATCATTTGGGTGCTAGAGGTTCTAGAGATGAAGGACAGGTGGCCTTTGCTTGTGCCAATGCTGGTGGTTGTGACATTTTTCCTGTTCAAGTTCCCTTGACGACCCAATCAATGGCCAGGGTTCCCCCTTTGCTAACAATAAGGTTACAGATATAGGTAAACAATAGCTCCAAGAATATCTACCCTGTAGCTCAGCAACCCAATTACTACCCTCACTGGTCCTTCAGGTGTATCTATAAGAACATACTGGCATTCAGACTGAGCCATTCTCCAAGCTTCTTTAGGGGTGCTAGCCCCCCAGTCTGGGAACTGAGGTTATAGAGAGAGAAAACATACAGTATTGTTGGTGATGATCTTTATATACTCACTGCAATGTCTACCAACTATGTAATGAAACCACCAGAACAATTAGAATAGGGCCCAGGATTGGACTAGGCCAGTGGGAGACCATGGTGGGCCCCACTGACCCAGACCCACCTGCTGCTCCGAATATATCAGGAGTATCCACTTTACACCTTTAAAAGTCACAATAGAAATTCAAAGGCAGCGAAACACGTCAGGCAAAGGGGACGGCACACAAGGTTGCAGGAAGGACCACGAGGTGAATCCTCAAAAGCCGACAGGATTACCCTCTGGAACATTACAGCTAGTGATGGGCGAATTTATTAGCCAGGCGTGAATTTGCCGCGAATTTGCACGATTCGCCGCCGTCTAAAAAAATTGTCGGCGTCAAAAAACGGCGTCGGCGTCAAAAAAACGGACGCCGGTGTCAAAAACTAGACCGTTTCGTGAATTTTTCGCCGTTTCACGAATTTCGCAGGAAATTCACAAATTTTTCGGCAAAGTGAAACGCCGCAAATTTGCCCATCACTAATTACAGCATCCCGATTTGAAATACATGCGACTGGCCCAAAAGAGTGCAATGTGAGTGTAATTGTTTTTAAAAAAATAATTTTTAATAAAATCGTATTACACTATTCTTGGATTTTATTTCCATATCGGAGTTGGAGGAGACGTGTGTGTATGGAGGGAGATCTATGTGAAAAATTATTGTAGGCGCCTTACCAAACCACCGGTCTGTAAGTTGGCATTTTGGCCAACTGGTGGAGGTTCTCTTGGACCAAACATGGAATCGTCAGCACAAATCTGAAAACCTTATTTTGAATTTTCTTTTGTGACTTTTAAACGTGTATAGCGGACACTCCTGATATAATCCTTCTGAACACTGGGTGGCGCCCATATATTTGAATGTATTACCCAAATGGTTTCTAATTTCTGTTGCCATAGGCGCTGATCTCATTTTTGTATTTGGAGACTTCTTGGGCAGTGGAGCGACTGTAAGGGGATCGGCAGGAACTAAAACCTAAAGGACTAACTTTCCTAATTTTTCCAACCACCTGCTGCTCCCCCACTACCCTCCCTCCACCAATCGCAGCAGAAGTAAAGGTGGCCATACAAGAAAAGACCAGCGCCAAACGAGCAAACCTTTCCCCAATATGCCCACCAACAGCAGGGCGATATCGGCAGGGGTGCTTCACCAATGAGGCGAATTGAGGCTGTCGCCTCAGGCGGCAGTGCCCCGCTAGGTACCAGGGGCAGCAAAAATGCTGCTCCTGGTACTTTAAGAGTGAATTTCTGGGGGAGGGGGGGGGGGCAGCAGCAACTGCTGCTGCCTCAGGCGGCGGAGGGGCCAGGATCGCCCCTGGATATCGGGTTAATCCGAACATTCAGCCCTAGGGTAGGAGCCCAGAAGGGAGTGTGGGTGCCCTTGGATGACAGCCCTGGTGAGCCTTGCACACCCCAGTCCGACCCTGATAATGCCCCTTTCTGCCATTCTATAGAATTTGATGCATTTATTTGAAAGTTGTTTTCCAGTGCCAACCCCATTGTTCCTACAATGAAAACTGGGCCCGACTTTTGATTCCAGGATTTTTTTTAATTCAATCTTGGGATTTCTGAAGCTGGCACAGTTTCTGGCCTCTGTGTTTATTTATGGGCTGCACTTTGTGGGACATTCACTAAGATTCGTAGTTGCGCCGGCATCCGTTTTGCAGCACTTCGCAGCACTTTGCCGCACTTCGCCAGGCGTATTTTTTGGGACTTAGAAAATTTTTTAACTTTTTTTGAAGCAATCCCTATCTACTCTATTGCACTTCGCCTGGTCTGAGGTGGCGAAGGAAGTCTGGCGTAAATGGTAGCGTTCAGAATCATTCCCGCGTTAGTGAATTTGTGTAGTTACGTCCGTTGTGCAAATTCGCCAGGCGTAAGGGTGCGAAGTAACACTAGCGAATTTACGCCAGTGTTCGTTAGTGAATTAACGAAAATGCCCAACGCTGGCGAATTCACGCTAGCGTTAGGCGCTTTGGCATGAGTCTTCTGCTGAGACTTTAAGGCAGATGCTCAATCTCATATGTATCTTTGGCACTGGATACAGATAAATTCCTGTAGCGCTGGATAATGAATGGTGATTTGTTAACCTTGTGTGGTTTCGTGACGTTTTGGCTCAGTACAAAAGTAACAAGAACGTAAGTGGAGCATTTTGATCTTCTGATGAATATAACGGGTTGCCCCATATACAAAGACTAATTTATACCCAGGGACACCGGTTGCAAAGGTGCGGCGGGGAGCTGGTGAAATCTGGAACAAGCTTGTTAAGTGACGAGAAATGCCAGAGCGTTTCCATCAACGAGACGAGAAGGTTTAACCTCGGAGCTTTACTTGGTGATGTGATATTCATGTCTCTGCAGGCCCGCAGGGAAATTACTCAACCTGCCGTCAACTACTGAAGAAATAAATCTGAAATAGAGTCTTTGGGAATCGTACTGTCTGGTCAACTTGACTGTTGGGCGGCATAATCAGAGCAGAATTGCATGTGGGAAGCAGCCAAACAAGGTTTCTGTTTTTATCATATTTGGGAGATGTTACAAGGGCAGATGTGCTGAAAGCAAAAACAGGGTGGTGGAAGCAGGACCAGGAGGCACCAGTGGTGTAACTAGATATTACTGGGCCCCACAGCAAATCATTTTTCAGACCCCCAAAATGTCTAGAGGTTGTTTTACCAATATTTATTGAAATTGTATATGAATTAGGACCTCATGGGGCCCCTATACCTCCTGGGTCTGGTTCCTCTGTAGTTACACCCCTGGGAGGCAGCACAGAAAGTAATAGATAGTAGTTTCGGTATCTTACAGAACTCGGCACTGACAAAATGTACCCAGAATTCTGCATATGAGCAAAGCTCTGCACTTACTGTTAACAAATATACAGTTTATGGTGCATGGAAACTCTGCCTCTGCATAAAATTTAAGTTAAAAATGTTCAGTAAAAAAGCCCTAATTGCTCCATAACAAATAGTCTCACTACAAAAATCCCAGTGTATGGGTTCTGGTAGTCACCAATTTAACCAACTAAAGTGCAAGAGCCTGACTGGCCATAATTGGCAATTCCTGAAAATGTTCTTATTGTCTTGTTTTAATTGTTGGGTTTTTTCTCAGTGTCTTGCCGGCCCAGTTTGATCCTTGTACAGTGCTGGGACCATTAGCCTATGAATAAGTGTCCTGCTAGGCACAAAACGCGTTAGGCAGTTTTTTTTGTCCTATTAAAGGATGGATACACTAACAGCAAGTTACACTGAGTACAACTATTGGTAAGTGCAATGAGTGTGTTTAGATGCAAATACTAGAGTCTGAGTACAGAGGCTGCAACTAGTTATTATGAAGGAACTAAAGGCTCAGCTTGAAGGTTCATCCTTGTATAAGATGCCATTGTATCAGGACCACTGGGCGGAAGAGATTTGTAGAAGGCTGACCTCTCCTACACCTCCCACTGAGGGTAAACAGTCCCCGAATATGGGGCACAGGGCTGCACCTTAGTAGAGGAGTGGCAGGAGTGCCGGAAATCCAAAACGTCAAAACAGGAACGAGGAAACGGTAGAATGGCCAGGCAGGCCGGGGTCAGTTCAGGCAGCAAGAAAAGCAGGATCCAGGAAAACAGGCCGAGTCGACAACACACTTTGCTCGAGTGAAGGAATAGAATAAAAAAAACTTCAAATTTCGAATGTTTTTTATGGCTACTTCGACCATCGAATTGGCTACTTCGACCTTCGACTACGACTTCGAATCGAACGTTTCGAACTAAAAAACGTTTGAATACTCAACCATTCGATAGTCTCTTTAAAAAAAACTTCAACCCCCTACTTCAGTGCTGGGACCATTAGCCTATGAATAAGTGTCCTGCTAGGCACAAAACGCATTAGGCAGTTTTTATGTCCTATTAAAGGATGGATACACTAACAGCAAGTTACACTGAGTACAACTATTGGTAAGTGCAATGAGTGTGTTTAGATGCAAATACTAGAGTCTGAGTACAGAGGCTGCAACTAGTTATTATGAAGGAACTAAAGGCTCAGCTTGAAGGTTCATCCTTGTATAAGATGCCATTGTATCAGGACCACTGGGCAGAAGAGATTTGTAGAAGGCTGACCTCTCCTACACCTCCCACTGAGGGTAAACAGTCCCCAAATATGGGGCACAGGGCTGCACCTTAGTAGAGGAGTGGCAGGAGTGCCGGAAATCCAAAACGTCAAAACAGGAACGAGGAAACGGTAGAATGGCCAGGCAGGCCGGGGTCAGTTCAGGCAGCAAGAAAAGCAGGATCCAGGAAAACAGGCCGAGTCGACAACACACTTTGCTCGAGTGAAGGAATAGAATAAAAAAAACTTCAAATTTCGAATGTTTTTTATGGCTACTTCGACCATCGAATTGGCTACTTCGACCTTCGACTACGACTTCGAATCGAACGTTTCGAACTAAAAAACGTTTGAATACTCAACCATTCGATAGTCTCTTTAAAAAAAACTTCAACCCCCTACTTCGCCACCTTAAACCTACCGAGGTGCAATGTTAGCCTATGGGGAAGGGCCCCATAGGCTTTCTAACAATTTTTTGGTCGAAGAAAAATCGTTCGATCGATGGATTCGAAGGATTTAATCGTTCGATCGACCGATTTTCCGTTCGATCAAACTATTTGCGATAAATCCTTTGACTTCGATATTCGAAGTCAAAGGATTTAGATTCGGCAGTCGAATTAACCCTCGATATTCGACCACATGTAAATCTACCGCTTAGTGTCTCACAGGAGCGATGATCACTTCTCAATGGAGTCAGGTTCTC
Source organism: Xenopus laevis (assembly GCF_017654675.1). NCBI lineage: Eukaryota > Metazoa > Chordata > Amphibia > Anura > Pipidae > Xenopus > Xenopus laevis. The sequence goes on from NC_054380.1 coordinate 8,491,306, forward strand.
AGCATCCTTTTAAAGGAAAACTATACCCCCCAAACAATGTAGGTCTCTATTAAAAGATACTGAGTAAAACAGCTCATGTGTAAAACCCTGCTTCATGTAAATGAACCATTTTCATAATAATATACTTTTTTAGTAGTATGTGCCATTGTGTAATCCTAAATAGAAAATTGCCATTTTAAAAAATAAGGGCCGCCCCCTGAGATCGTAAGATTCACTGTGCACACATACAAACCACATGTTAGGTCACATGAGCCAATTAACAGACAGAGCTCTGCCTTTTGCTTCCTCACTTCTTCCTGTTACAGTTAGTGTTGTAGTATTTCTGGTCAGGTGATCTCTTCCTGTTACAGTTAGAGTTGTAGTATTTCTGGTCATGTGATCTCTTCCTGTTACAGTTAGAGTTGTAGTATTTCTGGTCAGGTGATCTCTGAGGCAGCACAGATAGAGTCACGAAATGGTGGTTCAAGGCAAGAGATGTAAAAGGGCAATATTTATGTAAATATATATTCCAGTTTGGTAAGATTCTTTAATATGTCATTCAATTTCATATAAACTATCTGTTTCATTTTGGGGGTATAGTTTTCCTTTAAGTGCACTGTGCATGCACCGAAAATGCACCGGCGACGGGCGCCTGCGTGGTGACGCTGAGCGTGAGACCGGACGCCTGCGGTGTGATGCCGAACGTGAAACATGACGCTGTGCAAGTGCGCCAGAACCGGACGCGCCATTTTGAGAAGGGGCAGAGACGCGACCAGAGGTAAGTTCCTTACACATTGTTCCATGCTGGAAGCAAACTTTCAAGTTTTCCAGTAAATGTCATAATTGCTTGAAATGGGTCATGCAAAGGCATCTTATTGTCACTTTTAATACATTGTCAGTTCAGTGAGAGATATTTCCATCATGTTTCCACATTACCTACAGGCCCGGACTGGTAATCTGTGGGTTCTGGCAAATGCCAGAGGGGCTGCTGTCAAATACCATAGAAAGTCTCTATTTAGTGGGCTAGTGGGGGGCTGTTTGGGCCTCTCTGTAATTGGAATGCCAGGGCCAAGTCCAGACCTACCTGCAACCCGACCCGCACCCACCACCCTACTATGTCCCCAGACCCAGCTGCATATAGTTTAGCTTACATTTCAACCCACAAATAGAGAAATGACATTACATGGATCAAAGTGATGTCACTCCAAAGCCGGATCAGATGGATAAGGGGAAAAAATGGCCATACCCTCAGGGTTCATAGCTGGGTTCACAGGCAGGTTACAGGCAGTATCAGGCACGGTCAGAGAACGGGGACTTGTGGCACGAAACCCGATTACTTTGCGGGTACCTGACCCGATGCAGGACTCTAGCAAGTACCTTTAAGAAATGGTTTCAATGTGCACAACATCTGCATCCGGCTGTAAACGAGCCCTAATACAGCAGAAGCCCCATAACTGACAGATCTGGAGAACCGACCTACATTCTTTCAAGAGACAGAACCAAAGAACAGAAAGTGACAGACAGTAGCAATGACAGTTTCATATAGCTATAAAACTGGGAACCTGCTTAGAATTATATTCTCTTTTATTAGGCAAAAACTGTTTCTGAGTTCTCTTCTCTGCAGACTGATGCTATTCACATCCCTGGCTCACAGGCACAAGCAGATGCATTTTATATATATATATAAATATATACTTCTTTTTATTTGTATTTCATGAATTATTTCCAAATCATTTTTCACGCGGGATTTTCAGCTTTAATATTGAGGAGTTTGTATTTAGTCGTCTCCCTGCAGGTTCCAGACCATTATTTCCAGTGTTTTATTAACAATTTCCAACTCTTTACCATTAATATTAAACTGAAACTCTCAGGAAGAATTGTCACTTTTTTGCTTTCCGCAGTGTATCCGCAATTCCAGATATTTGTTTTTATTTTTGTGCCTTTTCCAGTTTAAAGTCAATAGGAGACATTGATTAGTGAATTAAATCTCATTTAATCCCCAGGCTCGTTGTTCTGCATTGCCGCCATGCCCGGTGTAAATAGCAACAATTTATTTCGCAGTCCCTGGAGATGGTGCCGACCTCAAGACGTGAAATCAACAAGAATTGTGGACTGACAAAATGGAGACTAATTGGTTTAATTCGAGGAATTTGTTCTCGCTGGAGAGAATGTCGTTCGGGTGCCGAGTGACTGAGTTGTTTCAAATAATTGAGCGAGTCTGGTTTATAGAATACATTGAAGGCGCCGGGACGGGGAATGTAGACAATTTCGAAGTGTGACATTTTCATGAGTAAAAATAATGGTTTAGGCCCATAAAATATTTTATTGTCCTTCCCAAACCTGCGCTGCGTCTGAGCAGCGGGAAAGTGACTCGGGGAAATGTAATTTAAGCGAGGTCCCTTTTGACCGTTACAGATGATCATTAGCAAAGGGTGACAATTGAAAATAATATTTTAAAGGAGAAGGAAAGGCTAAAACTAAGTAAGCTTTATCAGAAAGCTCTATATAAATATACCAGTAACCCCTCAAAAAAAATGCTGCTCTGAGTCCTCTGTCAAAAGAAACATCACATTTCTTTCCTTCTATTGTGTACTCATGGGCTTCTGTATCAGACTTCCTGTTTTCAGTTTAAAGGGAATATAAAGGCAAAAAAATTAAATCCCATTTTTTCTTTCTTTAATGAAAAAGAAACCTATCTCCAATAAACTTTAATTAAAAAATGTGTACTGTTTTTATATGAAACCTGACTGTATGCAGTGAAATTCTCCCTTCATTTACTGCTGTGGATAGGAATTGTCAGATGGTCCCTAACTGCTCTGCAGGGAAACAATCATACTTATGAACAGCAGGGGGAGCTCCCGCCTTACTTCCCAGCCATGCAGAACTCAAGCAGCTGTGTTTATGACGATCCCTAAGCAGCCCAGACCACACTGAGCATGTGCACAGTCTTGGTCTTGCAAAGATGTATAACAAAGTTACAAGATGGTGACCCCCTGTAGCCAACTTTGAAAGCATAAATTATTTGTTTAATTAGGCTTGTGGTGCAGTAAGTTCATGTTTATATTTAGTATACAAAATACAGCTTTTCTAGCCTTATTCTATGTAAGACTTTACATGCCCTTTAAACCTCCAGGGCTTGGGCTTGAGCATGCTCAGTTTGCTCCTCTCCCCCAATCCCTTTTCCCTCCTCCCCTCCCTGATGTAATCTGAGCCCAGAGCTATGAGTGAGCAGGGAGAGACTCAGGCAGGAAGTGATGTCATACCAAGCTAATATGGCAGCTGCTATTCTAAACAAACAGTTTTTACAGCTGTTTACTCAGCATTCTGCAGAATAAATATAGCATTGTGGCTTATCTATTGGCAGTAAACTGCCTCGGCAGCTTTCCTTCTCCTTTAAGATTGCATTGAATCAGGGAACTATATATTGCTACCTGCAGAACCAGCTCAAGGGCAAGATGGATGAGAATGTTGCTTTAGGTCTCATAGGGCCTTGCTTGCCCAATTTCAACCAAATCTGTCTATCTGAATCTCCAGAAAACAAGCAGAAGTTGACACAACCTCTGCATGGCTGCTTATTTCACTCTCCAGAGCCTCCATTAGGTTAAGGACTTGATTAATTTTAGACCTGGTAGGGGGGTGTCTGCAGGGGAGTCAGTCCAGCGCACCCACTGCACAATAATTGTACCACTGAGTGTGTTTTAATAAAGCTGCTTTTAAAGAAAACAATTGGTTTTCTATGGAGGTCCGGAACAGCGCAGACGCCTGCGGGAACTTTTCTTGCTAAAGATGCAGGAGAACCTTATCCCAATTCTCCTGCAGTTTTATTCTTGTATTTGACCCCCTTTGCAGGAACTTTGCAGTGTATATATATATATATATATATATATATATATATATATACACTTTAGAATACAAGCAATGCTCATTATCCATCTCACCCTTAAGATTCAGTCCTGTGAAATATGTTGGCGCTAGTGATGGGCAAATTTGCGAATTTCCCGTGAATTTTGCGGAACGGCCAAAAAATTTCGAAACACGAATTTTGACGTCTGCATCAATTTTGACAAATCGACAAATCTGACGCTCGTGTCAATTTTGACGCCTGCGTTAAAGTCAATGAGCATCTGAATAATAATTGACTAGCGACAGTTTTGACGCAATCGACTTTCCGACATGTGTCCAAATTTTTTTGACGCAATTCGCAATTAGCACCTGCATCTGGCGAATTTATTCGTCCATCACTAGTTGGCCCTCTAAAAATACATTAATAAGCTCTTATGAGCAAGGCCCTACGATCCTATTTCTGTAACCCTAAGGCCTTTGTGACGATGATGAATTTCTGCAGTGATTGTATTGTCATGTCATGGGTTAATGTAATTTCCTGAAGTTATCTTATCGGCATGTCTGTGATGTATATATATATATATATATATATATATATATATATATCTCAGAATTTATTTTCTACAGTCATCATATTGCTCTGAATCCAATTTTTCTTGTAATCTTTTTCGGTTAATAATATGCTCAGAATCCTTTTCTGCAGTGTGATGTTTAGATCGATGCAGTGTAATGTTACTGGAATGACTAGGGTTAATACAATGCTCTGAATCCATTTTCTGCAGGTTGATGTAAATGGCTTGTCTGGGGTTAACCCAATGCGCTGAATCCATTTTCTGCAGTGTGATGTTATCAACATGTCGTGGGTTAATACAATGCTCCAAATCCATTTTCTGCAGTGTAAGGTTGCTGGCAAATCTGAAGTTAATACAATGCCCTGAATCCATTTTCTGCAGGTTGATGTAAATGGCTTGTCTGGGGTTAACCCAATGCACTGAATTCATTTTCTGCAGTGTGATGTTATCAACATGTCTTGTGTTAATACAATGCTCCAAATCCATTTTTTGCAGTGTAAGGTTGTTGGCATGTCTGGGGTTAATACAATGCTCTGAATCCATTTTCTGCAGTGTGATGTTACTGCCATATCTGGGTGCTCTTTTTGGCGAAGAGAAGGCCAAACCGGAAGGGGTGGTATAGAGGATGCATCTTCATACAATTTAAGGCCCAATATTTTGTTTAGTAACAGAACAAAATATGGACCATTAACCCTTCTATAAGGAAGATTATTTGTGCAGTTTATGATGCTGTAAGAGCACAAATGGAGGGAGCTATTCACAGAGACACAGGTAAAGAGATATAGGAGGTGCCTGCCCCATGGAGCTAACAATCTAAGTGACACACACAATTACATAATAGAAACGTTTCGTATAAATTCTGGCAACTTACCCATCACTCTGGTACTTATTGTATAAATATTCATTTATTTTTCTTTTATAGGAGGACTAAACCCTCCATGAAACTGTCTCTGAATGCCCCCTAGTACTGCGAAATAGATAACGAAAAATGCCCCATGAGCTGGAACACTCGAAGGATAGCTAAATTATTTGGCAATAAAAAAAAATCAGGTTCCTGATAAAGATCAAGACTTTTAGATTAGTTTGTCAATATTTTTGTCATCTCCTCACCAGTAGTAAATATGAGGCATCTGAAAACTGCCAAGATCCATCTAAACCAATGGACACGCCAGTGCTGGACCTTTCTATCATTCCACTTAGCTGATATGGAAGAGTTGGTATGAAACCAAGAGTTGATTTACCAAAAAAAAATGGTAAAGAACAACAAAATAAACAAACGTTTCTCAACAATTCTCATTGCTGGAGAAAAGTCAAGAAGAACATTGGACTTCTGATAAATCAGGGTCAAGTATTTTGGATTTTTTGACCATCATTTCAGACAGATGTAATTTCTTTCTGTTTCTTATGTATAGTGATGGGCGAATAAATTCGGCAGGCACGAATTCGCAGCGAATTCCCGTGTTTCGCCGCCGGCCATTTCCGATTTTCACGATTTTTTCGTGAAAACGTTCGAAATACTCGATTTTTTCGTGAAAAGGTTTGAATTGCTAGATTTTGTGTGAAAACTTGCGCATTTCACGAATTTTTCATGAAAATGTCCGAATTTCACGAATTTTTCGTGAAAACGGGCGAATTTCACGCATTTTTCGTGAAGACTGACGAATTTCACAAATTTTTTGTGAACTTTCAGTTTTTCACGATTTTTCACTGATTTTTCGGGAGAGATTCGCCCATCACTACCCATGTATCAACACCACAATTACTGGAGATGCACAGACTGTTGCTACCCAACAAATTCCTGCATTTTGGTCAAGTCAGTGTGAAACATACATTTATCCACTCGCATACCTCCCATCATTTTGGAAGTAAAAAGAGGGACAACATTTTTTTTTTCCGTATGTAGCGCAGCAAATTTTTTGACCACACCCCTTTCTGTGGCCACACCCCCTAATTACCATGTTTGTTTTACAAAATTTGGCAGGTTATGAAAGTTTGAAAATATTTCTCCATATCTAAACTGTGTTTTTGTGTCTCAAAATTGTTACAAAGTATCTTATTTGCACCTGTTAGCTGTTCTGGGCTCTCTGCTAAAAGCCAATCAAGTGAGAAACTTTGTTTCTTTTTCTGGCTGTTCAGTGCAGAGAAAAGAGGGACTTTCCAGTACAAATGAGGGACTGCGGGTTGAGCTGTCAAAAGAGGGACTGTCCCTCCGAAAAAGGGACAGTTGGGAGGTATGGACTCACTACAGACTTTGCTGAGGGTCACCGCTATCCAGCTGACTACGGCTAAACCATTTGCCTACAGAGACCCTCACAAATGGTGCAATACACATTATAACATGCCATTAAATTAACCGAATTAGTCAGACATATATATGTATAAAATATGCCCATACTTGTCTCCGTGCAGAACTGTTCAAATTACAACATTTACCAAAGCAACAAATGGATCATTCTGATAATAATTCCTATTTATGCATCCGCATGCTTCTAATAAAGGTATGTATAATTAATTTTCCAGCGGAGCTTTAAGTCATTTATCTAAAGCAACTCGGCCCCCTAAACAACTGTCAGCGGTTATTTCAATGTTATGAATCATTGTGGGGAAAATTGACGGCGCAGCCTTTTTTCCTTCCAAAACAATTAACCATGCGCAATGAAAACATTAGTTCTGTTTAATAAGCGTTAGGCAGACAGTTCGCCGTCACGCGATTAAACCGAACCCCAACATCTGTCACCGACTGAAACGTTTTGACTCTCCAGAAAACGTCACACCGGGAGCCAAATTGGGAAAATAATGGTTTATTTGTTCTCTAATGAGAATAGCTTGGAGATTTGTGTGCCTATGTCATAACATGGAATTAAATGTCAAATACGAAAATCTGCTTTCGATATTTCATTTTTCTTATTTACAGAAAGAAAGACACACGGATCCTTCTCGGAAACTGATATCTCTTATATTGGCCAAATAAAGGAGCCATACTGGTGCCTATAGCCTGACCCAGATATTGTCTGGCAAGGATTGTTATGTGAGATCATGTTAGATTATAGCACAAAACTCTACTGGGTTCCTCTCTAAAGAGTTAGTGATCTCCATCAAGAAAATTCAATTCAATTAAGGGCAGAAAAATGTAATCAGGCTTTAAACATCCGCCAAATGATATGGAGGAAAAAAAAAAACCATAACCTTAAAGGGCACCTATCACAGCCAAAATCAAACACATATTAACAATCTGACCAGTACAAGCTAAACACGTTTAATCAAACTACATATATAGTTTTTTTTAAAAAAAACTGCAGGTTTTAAAAAAATCCCTTACTTTGTCAAATGGGTTCTTTCACTGAGGGAGGCCATATTGAGACTATAACAGAGACTATAATATGCAAATTTCAGGAGCATGCTCAGATTGTAACACTGCTTTGAGTATTCTACCCAGAATGCCTTGTTTTAGTAAACTCCTCCACTAGAAGTATCAGGAGATTTCCCTATCTTGTCCCCTGCTGGTGATGTCATTATGCAAATGAAGGACACACACTAACCTCCAGCAGGTGGCAGCACTACTGTACAGCAGCTAACACACAGGTTTGGCTGATTTGAAAATAGCTTAGAAGGGTCGATAAGCAACAAGGAATTTCAACTGAGCATGTGCGAGATTTCAGAGCTGCAGTTGGCTGGGAAGATATAGGTAGGAGGAGCCAGTGAAATCCAAGATGGCTGCCTCAGCTAGAACTGCAGTGGAGATAGGGGAGATCTTGCAGAAGGAATAGTGAGCTGATCATTTACATTATACAAACAATTCTAACTGTTTTAAAAATCAGATTTCTTGAACTTTCACATAGTGTATTTACTTAGGAAATGATTTTGGTCATGCTTGGGGCCCTTTAAGAATTTACCCAATTGATTTGACCAGTTTTAAGAATTATTCTAAATATATCATTATTTTTTGGATCTATTGAGATGCCACAGAAAAAAAAAATAAAATACACATTCTAGTTTTTTTCTCAAAAGTGCTACAAGTTCTCCAGGCTGAGTGGAGATTTCACGAAATACTGTGACAGGTACATGTGCAAATTGTCAAATTGGTAAAAAAAAAAAAAATGGTCGAAACTTTCCTTGATCGGTCACTGACTTGATTAACCCAGTTGCAAACTTTTTTAATTCAGTAAAATTGGAAAAAAATAAATAATAATATCCATGAGACCACCTAAGATTATTAATGACATTTCACCATGATTTTTAATTAAAGCTGCCCTTTATTTTACAACAGTACAGATTTGGGTGTTTCAGAAAGGAATTTACAAAAAGGAAAATCTGGCCAATTTACACCCATTGCACAAAGCTTAAACACAGACCCTAGACTGGTTATATGGCCTTACTATGTTTGTTTATAAATGAATACAGGTATGGGATCCATTATCTGGTAGCTAGTGATGGGCGAATTTGGGCCTTTTCGATTCGCCCAGAAATTCACGAAATTTCCTGCAAAATTTGCGAAACGGTGAAAAATTTGTGAAACGGCACCGACGTCTTGTTTTTGACGCCAGCGTCCGTTATTTGGAAGCCAGCAAATTTTCTCTGCGGTTTCGCAAATGTAATCACCGACGGCGAATTGCTGGAATTCACCGCAAATTCGCGCCTGCCGAATAAATTCGCTCATCACTACTAGTAGCCCGTCATCCAGAAAGCTCTGTATTATGGAAAGGCCATCTTTCATAGCCTCCATTTTATCCAAATTTGTAAAAATGATTTCCTTTTAAAACATTACCTTGTAGTTGATCCCAACTAAGATATAACGAATCCTTATTGGAGGCAAAACCAGCCTATTGGGTTTATTTAATGTTTACGTGAATTTATAGAAGACTTTAGGTATGAAGATCCAAATTATGGAATGATCCGTTATCCGGAAAACCCCAGGTCTTGAGCATTCTGGGTAACAGGTCCCATACCTGTACTGAAAGTTGATTCAAAGGTGAGCTACCCCCTTAACTTAACTGTGTTATAGTTTCCTAGAGTTTAATTATATCATTGAGAATACAGGTATGGGATCCGTTATCCGAAAACCCGTTATCCAGAAAATGCCGAATTAAAGAAAGGCCGTCTCCGATAGACTCCATTTTATCCAAACAGTCCAAATTTTTTAAAATGATTTCCTTTTTATTTGTAATAATAAAACAGTAGCTTGTACTTGATCCCAACTAAGATATAATTAATCCTTATTGGAAGGAAAACCAGCCTATTGGGTTTATTTAATGTTTATATGATTTTCTAGTAGACTTAAGGTATGAAGATCCGAATTAAGGAAAGATCTGTTATCTGGAAAGCTTCAGGTCCCGAGCATTCTGGATAAAAGGTCCCATACCTGTATATGATTAAATACATAAGCAATACAAGAATTGTTGGTTGAATGACTTAAATGGAAATCGAGTGTTTAAATTACAAATATACAAATGAATGAAGGAATGAATGAATGGTTAAACAAACTAATTCCATGGTTTATTAAACAAAAGATCAATATTTCAAAAAGATCAAATAAGTAAAAGACTAATTACATCTAAATTAATGAATGATTTAATGAATGGCAAAATTAATTAATGGCTGAATGAATAAATGGCTGAATTAATTAGTCATTGTTTAAACGAGGAAACAAAGATAATGTTTTAATACATGAATGAACGGTGGGATTATTAATAGATGGAAAAAAAGTGGATTTTGAAATGGTTGAATCAATAAATGACTGATTTAGTCACTATGTGAAAGCCTGAATAAATAAATAAAAATAAAATAATAAATACATAAATAACTGATGAAATCAATAAACCAATGAATGGCTAAAAGGAAACGAAATTAAAATAATTTAAATTTAACTTAAATATAATTAAATAATAAGTCAATGTTTAACTGAATGAATAAATAAACACTTGAATGAATTAATGGTTGAATAAGTGAATGCTTTAATGGGGGAGGGAAAGGTTGCAGGATAGTAGGATGAATGGATATATGGTTGGATAAAGATATGGTGAAGGAATGAATGGATATTACTGACATTACTGATATTACGAAAATTACTGATTTGATAAATATTTAACAGTTATTTATTTAATAAATATACAACAGGAAAAATAATTTGTGATGAGCAAATTTTTTCACCAGGCATGGATTTGTGGTGAAATTCCGTATTTCACCATCTGCAATTATTTTATTTTTTTTAAGAAACTACGGCAAAAATTCACAGCAACCAAAAAGTCATCAAGACAAAAATGTCGCAGTGACAAAAAAGTCGCCATGAGATAAAACAGGCAATAACTTTAGAAATTGACTTGAGGGCATTTGGATAAAAAGTCCCAGAGACAAAAAAGTCGCCACAAGAAAAAAACGCTCATTGGGGTATATTTATCAAAGAGTGAAGTTAATAGTGAAGTTCCGCCACTAGAGTGAAATTCCGCCACTTTCCATTCATTTCTATAGGATTTTTATAGGCGTATTTATCAAAGGGTGAACTTTCACTTTCACCCATTGATAAATACGCCTTTCAAAATCCCATAGAAATAAATTGAGAGATGCGGAATTTCACTCTAGTGGCGGAACTTCACTCTTTGATAAATTTACCCCAATGTCTTTAATGCATTTGGAGTGAGAGAAAAAAAAAGTTGCACACGTAAAAAAATGGTAGCATTTATTCTCGTCTTCAGATGTTTTCTTTCAATTTATTCCTCGAACGAGTCTAATCTGGAGAACACAAAGCCGGGTGCGTCGGCTGCATCTCATTTGCCGCTGAACCAATAAAGGTCACGGCGAGGAATGAACCGCTATTCATAGACACAAGCGCAGAAAATGTATTCAGAGCTGGAATTGAATCTATCAAGACTTTGATTTGGAATAAGAAGGTGGAGAGGTACTGGCGCTGGTCCATGCTTGAAATAAACTGTAATGGAACCAAGGAAATGTTCTATCATTTCTACAGAACGAGGGACAGAGAAAGTGTCTGGGATGCTCTGCAGATCTGAACATTACGGACCTGTTGGGGGAATCTCAAGAAGCTCAGGAAATATGTCAAAGGTTTCACGAAACTAAATGCAAAATAGATTTCTCATTTAGGGGCTGATGGGAATTGTTCTTATTCATTATCCCACTGACCTCGTTAAATGAGCGAAGACTTAGGGCTCTTACAGACGAGCGTTTTTACCTGTGCTCCCCTGCGTTCCGTTTTTCTGCGTTCAGCCGCAGGGGATCGCAGGAATAGACGCATTACATTTTTTCCCAATGGGGCTGTACTCACACAGGCGCGTGTAGGCGTTGAACGCAGGAAAAATGCAGCATGTTGCGTCTCAACCCGCGTTCGGTGCCTACAAGCGTCTGTGTGAGTACAGCCCCATTGGGAAAAAATGTAATGCGTCTATTCCTGCGCTCCCCTGTGGCTGAACGCAGAAAAACGGAACGCAGGGGAGCGCAGGTAAAAAAGCTTGTCTGTAAGAGCCCTTATGTTAGAATAAATGAGCTGGAGACAAGAGACATTGGTCGCCCCAGGTGTCATAATTATAATTAATTAATAGTGTGTGTTTTTTCCAATTAAATAATTAATGATGTAATGTCCGCTTTTTAGATTTAAATAAGCCAATGGGTACCCCTGAGTCTCTTACCTATGAGTAAGTATCGTGGATACGAAACGCGTCGGGTGTTTTGCTTTTAACCTTGTTGAAATAAATTCTTTATTTTAAACTTCTCGTGTGGACCTGGAGTGCTCCCCCGTCTTTTGTTCATTCGCCCCCAGGTGTCGTGTCTATTTGCTTTCTAAGGGACACTTGCAAGGCCAGTTTTTAGAAGGGACCTGTCACCCAGACATAATAAATATAATAAAAGTAATTTGCAAATTAAACTTGAGACCCAAATTCTTTTTTTTTTATTAAAACATCCATATCTGTTGTAAATGTATTTAAAATTCTCAGCTGTCAATCATTTATTACCTACACCACCTCTATGCTTCAGGCATAAAGTTGAGGTAGCAATTAGTGATGGGCGAATTTATTCGCCAAGCGCGAATTCCCGTGATTGGCAAAACCACTGAAAATGTTCGGACGCCGGCGTCCGTTTTTATTAGGGATGCACTGAATCCACTATTTTGGATTTGGCCGAACCCCCGAATCCTTTGCGAAAGATTTGGCATTTGCAAATTAGGGGTGGGAAGGGGAAAACATTTTTTACTTCCTTGTTTTGTGACAAAAAGTCACGTGATTTCCCTTCCTGCCCCTAATTTGCATATGCATATTCTGATTTGGTTCGGCCATGCAGAAAGATTCGGCCGAATCCTGCTGAAAAAGGCCGAATCCTGGCCGAATCCCGAACCGAATCCTGGATTCGGTGCATCCCTAGTTTTTATGGACGCCGGCGTCAGAAATGAAATTCACTCATTTTTCGGCGAAGTGAAACGCCCCAAATTCGCCCATCACTAGTAGCAATTATTTTCACTTTCCACTTCGTAGACATCACAACACCCCTCGCATTTTCCCTCCCTTCACAAAGCCTATATTCCCTTTACGAACTCCATGTCAGTACTTACTGGGTTAGCCCCTCCCCCATGCTCCCATCAGAAGGACCCTCCTCAAGTCTTTAAAGACCGGCCACACCCACCTACCGGCGTCTTTTTTTCCTTCTCATTTTGCTCTCATCGGAAGCAAAAATGGTTTTCTTTTAACCTTGGGAAAGCATAGGCCTGCTCATAAGGCGTCCTAGGGACAGGGGTTTTTGGTCCATGGGACCTTTTGTTCCCCAGCACTCGGCCTCATATCCTGGAGTCTTCTGGATCAGGTAAGGCACTGGTGTGCAATGTTTGCTACTCTTGGTCTGCCTGTGTTTCAGTTGCGTTCCTGTATTGCTGTCAGAGCATTCAACGGCAAGTGCTTGTCCCCCCATCCAGTGTGCCCTCCTGACCTGCCCAAAAGGCGTCCAGGGGCAGTGGTGTATGTGGCCCCTACACACCCTTTATTTTTACGGATGGGCGAGGGAGGCGGCAGTTAAAGGGTCAGCCAATTATTAGGCAAAATTAGTTAGGGGCCTGAGCCTTACTGCCTCCTGTTTTTCTTTTTGTTTTTCTTGTCTTTTAAATGGAGGACAGGTTCCATGGCCAGCTGCCTCCCTCAGCAGACTTTCCTAAGGTGGAGGTCATTTAAAAAAAAAAAAAAAAAAAATGCCTGCCTTATAGGTTTCAACTAGAAACGGTGCATGGCTCTGTTAGGCAATACCAATTATTTAATTTATATAATTGTGTAGCCTGGGCATGGACACTGGCTGCCCATTCTGGTGCATATAAAAGATTTTGGGGTGATAATAAACCTGCCCCTGCCTTCTTGCTGTGATTGTAAATTGCAAGACTGACAGAAACAACATTAAAATAATTTATATAGTGTAAGTAAACTTTATTTTATAGACTATATAGAATTTGCAATTATTTGTTAGGGTGTCAGGTCCCCCTTAAGATCAGACAGGATGGGGGTGAACATTGATTTAAATTGCTTCTTCCTTGTTCCCTCCTTGCCCAATGTGGCTTCTGTCTGTTCTGTTCCGGCTAAAGTTTAGTTTGTGATTATTACTCTGGTTTTGACTCCTGCCTGTCTTTTGACTCTGATCCTGCCTAAACCTTGTCCATGTTTTATATTCTGATTTTGACTTCAGCTTGGCCCCTGACTCCGATCCTTGCTGCCTGCCCTGACCCTTGCCTGGCTATTGACTCTGATTCCGCCTTCTCCTTGTCTGTACTTCGAGACGTGTTCAGGTTCCCTGTTGATTCTGCAGCAGAAAGCCCGGGGCCCCAAAAGAGCGTTGGTGAAGACCAGGGTCCTCAGGGGTGACCTTGTTCACTGAAAGGTGCTTCCTAGCGGTCTCCTTGGGTTCCTGGTTAAGCAGCATTACAGGCAATTAATGTGTTCCATTAAATCATGTTCATGAGTTCCCTTGCAGTGAATGCTTAATAATTCACCATGAGCGCTCATGTGTAAGAGCCCTATATCAGATTTATATTGGCTTTTGCAGCTGATAATATAGACAGAGAATACCGCTCAGACTCACCGCAGGTACTTTCCGCATTGCAGGCTGCCCATGGATATGGTGTCGGGTGCTGGAGTCCCTTGGCGTCCAGTGTCAGACTGGGCCGGCGGGAAACCGGGAAAAAACCCGGTGGGCCACGGGCTCTTGTGGGCCCCGCCTGCCCAGATCCGATTGTAAGTGGTGCGACCCCTCTTTGTCGGGGGTTGCGGTGAAATAAAACTTTTGCGCGTGCGCACTGATGCGGCGCAGAGGCGAGGGGGGCCCTGGGGCAGTAGCCCCGGTGGGCCCCAAGCCCCCCAGTCTGACCCTGTTGGCGTCCCACTCCGTATTGAATTGCAGGAAAGGAAAATGGAGTTTCCGCACACCGAGAGTAGTTAAAATCCAAAATCTTTATTAGTCGATAGTCATAGGCACACACAGCATCACACTTGACGCGTTTTGGGGCGAAGACGCCCTTAATCATAAGCATGAAAGGAACAGACATACAGAAAACTGTATAAATAGGCGTCTGCCACAGCGACCTCTGTTGGAGGTATTCTAATAGTGATATGACCTATTAGTACATCAAAATGTAACGCCCCTATATATACATAAGAAAAAGGAACCAGGAAAGTGAGACACATTGGGGCAGATTTATCAGGGGTCGAATTTCGAAGTAGAAAAAGCTTCGAAAATTTACCATCGAATTGGAATACTTTGACTTCGAATATCGAAGTCAAAGTTTTTTAACATTGAATTTGACCATTTGCGGTCGAAGTACAATCGTTTGATCGAACGATGAAATCCTTTGAATTGAACAATTCGAAGGATTTCATCCATCGATCGAACGATTTTTCTTCGACTTCAAAAAACTTCGAAAAACGCTCTAGAAGGTCCCCATAGGCTAATATAGCACTTCGGCAGGTTTAATTTGGCGAAGTTTTGAAGTCAAATTTTTTTAAAGAGACAGTACTTCGATTATCGAATGGTCAAATAGTCGAAGTATTTTTACTTTGAATCTAATTCGAAGTCGTAGTAGCCTATTCGATGGTTGAAGTATCCAAAAAATTACTTTGAATTTCGAATTTTTTTACTTTGAAAATTCCCTTGAATTCACTTCGACGTCAACCCTTGATAAATCTGCCCCATAGTGTATTTAAGTAAAATAGGAGATATCAATGGATGACGTGTATTTAAAGGGATACTGAAAAGAGCAAACAGATTTTTTTATATTCAATTTTGAAATTTAACATGGGGCCAGACATATTGTCAATTTCCCAGCTGCCCCAAGTCATGTGACTTGTGCTCTGATAAACTTCAGTCACTCTTTACTGCTGTACTGCAAGTTGGAGTGATATCACCCCCCCCCTCCCTTTTCCCCCCTTTTCCTTTGTTGCAGCTGATAAGAAGAAGACTTTTCTGCTGTAACAGACTAATTTCCTGCTGCCTTTCCTTTTGTTCCATTATAAGCGATGATTAAAGGCAGAATTGACTGCGTGTTCTTATACAGTCGCCAGGTAAGTGGCCAGCGTGTGCCCCTGTCCAGAAAACACCTCAATTAGCCTTATCTCCAGCTCCATGGATCACTGTGTATTGTAAGTACATAGGGTGCTTTTAATTCCTTATAACTCCGGCTGGATGAAAGAACATTTCTCCTTGGGTTTGTTTAGTAGTACAGTTATTTGATAGAACCTAATGATATCTCCGTAGGAAAGTGTACCCTTTAATTCTGTTTCCTTACAACTGGCTCCCTGACTAAAGTCATATTTCATTTTATATTTAATTTCCGTTGTTTTCGATGCACCTGATAAAAAAATGGGTATTTTTCTAGTGAAATGGGAAATGCTTCCCGAGTCGCCCAGAATGGATTTTTATCTTGGGGAATGGAGATGTGGGAAACACAAGACAGACAGATGGCCGCAGAACCCCCGGAGGACAAGCACTCGGCATACACAGCAGATATAATTAGACAAGAGAGAACTTTCAGCTGTCACTGAGTTTATCACCTGCGGACATTCCACAAAGACTTGAATGAGGGACGCTGGGCAGCAGCCGCTCTACTGACACATAAAAGCACATTGGGTTTTATTGCTGCAGGTGCCTTAACTGAGCTCCGATTCACAGACATTCATTAAAGGCTTTATTCCCTGCAAAGGCAAAACAGCCCCAAACCAACTCACTGACTCTAGTTCAACCAGTCACACCCTTGCATTCCACATGTACCAGACTGATTACCTATGCTGTCATCGTTTTATGGGATCTCTCTATACAGACTATGAGCAAATTTAGGGGACTGTTCCTGCTGAATTGTGCTTAGTACAGGGAATACCTATGCTGCCATAGTTTTATGGGATCTCTCTGTACAGACTATGAGCAAACTTAGGGGCTGTTCCTGCTGAATTGTGCTTAGTACAGGGGAATACCTATGCTGCCATAGTTTTATGGGATCTCTCTGTACAGACTATGAGCAAACTTAGGGGACTGTTCCTGCTGAATTGTGCTTAGTACAGGGAATACCTATGCTGCCATAGTTTTATGGGATCTCTCTGTACAGACTATGAGCAAACTTAGGGGACTGTTCCTGCTGAATTGTGCTTAGTACAGGGAATACCTATGCTGCCATAGTTTTATGGGATCTCTCTGTACAGACTATGAGCAAACTTAGTGGGCGGTTTGTAGCCTGAAAACAGTTTACATGTACAGTGCGTTTTGAAAAAAACATGTTTTCCGATGACAGGATCCCCTTAAGGTATGAAGATCCAAATTACAGAAAGATCTATTATCTGGGAAACCCCAGGTTCCAAGCATTTTTGGATAACAGGTCCCATAACTGTATCGCAAGCCAAATGAGCTTCTCTTCTTACAAAATAAACTCAATTTACCATTTTTATTTTTCATCCCCATAACAAGATTTACTGCCATATAAAACTGAGCGAGTCTTTCATCTTCCTGTTTACTCAACATATAAAGGCTAATCTTGATTACTCTTTTACACATCATTAGCAAAATGAATGACTCCAAAGTTCACAATCACAGCCCACAAATATGGCAACGACTTGGGATCATTTCTGACTTTATTCTAATCAAAAAGGAGACAGGCAATCTAATTAAAGTGGCACAGCGTGATGTCACGTCGGAGAAACGATTCAGCCTCGTAGGGTCGTCCCTTCCCTCTGAAATGTATAAAGACAAGGAGGCGCTGGGAAGAGAACCAGGGGCAGAAGGGAAACGGTGCTAATTATTTCTAATCAGTGGGTTTGCAGGAACTATGTGTTTGTAATTAAGGATCTTATTTTCTCTTGTGCTCGGACATAATTACTGATCAGTACAAATACTCTCACCTACATATTACAATTGATTTCAATAAAAGGACAATGTCCTATAGATGCAGAGCACGGGGGGGGGGGGTTTAAAGACAAAGTGATAATCATCCAGTCACCTTGGAATTCTATCATCTGAAGCAATAAGGTCAATAATGGCTTTCGTACAATATAACACAACAGGGTACCAGCGATTCTCAACCAAATAGAAGATTTACTGCACAATGCATAGGTACTTGCCTGGTTACAACAACAGATGGAGCAAATTATAGGATAAGAAGAATAGCAAACATTACACATTAAACAGTGGCTCACACTCGTATACCTCCAGGTAATGGACCCCAACTTCAGATTTTGGCCCCCAAACTAAGTGGGTGTCACCTTGTAGAACTCCATACTATTCTTGGTGGAGTCCAATACTGCTGTTGCTAAACTAGCTTGTATAACCCTCCAGCACTAGTGATGGGCGAATCTATGCGTCAGGCCTAAATTTGCGGCAAATAAATTTGCGCCAAATAAATTACCGAAATTCAATTTTTTTCAATTACCGGGTTCAATTTTATTTTCTAGAAGCCGGCGTCACTTTGAACGCCAACGACAATTAAGAGACACCATTGACTTTAATGACACATTTTGCAAATTTTTCGCAGTTTCGCGAATTTCGGGAGAAAATTCACCCATCACTACCCAGCACACTCACCCTGGGTGACAGATGGAGTCTATAGAAAAAGAGCCATGTGCTTCCTTCCATTATATATCACAGTGATCCCCAACCAGTAGCTTGTGAGCAGCATGTTGCTCCCCAACCCCTTGGATGTTGCTCTCAGTGGTCTCCAAGCAGATGCTTATTTTTCAAATTCCAGTCTTGGAAGCAAGTTTTAATGACATAAAAACTAAGTATACTGCAGAGTAGAGTCTCATGTAGGCTGCCAGTCCACATAGGGGCTACCTAATGGCCAACAGTCCTTATCTGGCACTGAAAGAGACTTTTTTATTCTTGTGTTGCTCCCCAACTACTTTTACATTTGAATGTGGCTCATGGGTAAAAAAATGTTGGAGACCCCTGCTATATCATATATCCATGGGCTATCAAGGGGGTACCAACTTAATGTATCTGAGAAATTAAAACATTTCATGATATTTGCTGCAATAAATGGTGAAGAGCCTGTAACCTATGGAATGAGGTGCCAAGTCCCAGGCTGACCACACCTTAGTAGAGAAGTCTATCTTATCTTAAAGTAGAGCCATTATGTATTCAACTCTCTTAGTTCTGTCTATTACTTTGGGTTCAGAGGAAACTGTTGAGGTTCCCTATTTTCTGTCCAAAATAAAGTCTTGAACCCCTTTTATAAGAAACATTACCAAGTGCAATTTAGGGTGCAACATGTAAACAGGCACAATCCACTGTACTTTCTACAGGTCAATCCACTCCAAAATGGAGCAGAAGAATATACTTGCATTTAGGTGTCTACCCTATTGCACCCCTACCTGTCCCCCTAACGTGCATGAAATTCTGGGAGTGGCTACAATAGGTAGTAAGGACAATAGTGTTTTAGCACTTGCCTTTAGGCTCATAGTAAATGGCCCTCTTTATTATTAGACCCAACTACTTTAGCTGGCCTGCTCAAGGCACTTTTTATTTTATTAATATCTTTCTGTTGACCAGGAATCCAACCAGGAGATCAAGATATTCAAGGGGAAGTGTAACTACCACCTAAAGAGGGCCATATAATCTCCATCTTTCTGCTTCTACTTGCTCTTCCTACCTGTATATTGTAATCACTGCCCCCTCCTCTTTACTAGTAATTACTTTTTATGTAAAATTATCAGTCCTTGATTGCTTTTTCTTGTTGTCCCTGAACCCAGCTACCAGTTGGCATACGAGTTTTCATCCCGCCTACAAAAATAAAAAAAAAGATCACTATTTTTGTGGGACAAAGTTGAAAATGCTGCTGAATGTTACATAGCATAGTTAGTCAAGTGTTAATAACCCAACGGGTATTTCAGTTACTGCAAGTTTTATGTAGGACAAGAATTCACATTAAGAGTGTGAATATCTCCAGGAAGGTTTAATATTCCTTTCATATCCAGCTTTTAATTAAGTGCACTGAGAATACAGGGGTGAGGGGTATTATCAGCCATAGGGATATTTTATTAGGAAAAGCCCAGTTTATTGCTGCTCCTTCGGTTAAATACCCATTAACGACTGGCGCTGTTCAACCAATTGTCTGTTAATGAGGTGTGTGTTCCTAATAAAGTGCCCTTTGCATTGGAGGTGTGAGGCTGTTAATTAGGGACGGTGTAAAGCTCCCAGCGAGCAGCCTTTAGCAGGATTAGTGCCTGACATTAGATCCTGGGGGCAGTTAATCCATAAACCATTTTTATGTCTATTTAGTCCTTATTATCTTAGTCAACACATCTCTCCGTTAGAAAACTTGCATTCTGCCCTCTTGTTCGGGAAAGAATTATACTAATAAAGAGAAAACAAGTGCACTTATTGACAAATAGTTTAGGACATTAGGGGTCATTTACTACGTGCAGGGCAGGGTGCAAAGTGATACAATTGCCCTTAAAGGAACAGTAACGTCAAAAAATAAAAGTGTGTTAAAGTAATGAAAATATAATGCAGTGTTGCCCTGCACTGGTAAAACTGCTGTGTTTGCTTAAGAAACACTACTATTGTTTCTATAAATAAGCTGCTGTGTAGCAATGGGGGCAGCCATTCAAAGGAGAAAAAGCTCAAGTTACACAGCAGATAGCAGATAAGCTCTGTCTGTCTAATGGTGTTATCTGTTATCCATTCGTTAACCTGTGCCATATAGCCGTTTTTCAATTTCCGCCATTGCTCCACAGCAGCTTGTTTATATGAACTATAGTAGTGTTTACCAGTGCAGGGCAACAGTACATGATATTTTCATTACTTTAAAACACTTACATTTTTTGGTGTTACTGTTCCTTAAACCTGCACCAGACCAGAAGCGATCCTAGAGGGGGGCGGGCCCTGGTGCGTGCCCCGCCCCCTCCGTACGGCCGCATTTGGCCGCATTTGTTGTGGCGCATGGACTGCCAGGGGCCCTGAGGGGGTGCGGACCCTGGCCTGCTCGCAACCCCCTGCTCCCCCGGTAATTCCGCCACTGCACCAGACACTAACCAGCAAAAGGTTGCCATTGTAGGACCTGCACCCAACTTGAATCTGTATCTTCTTGTTCTGTACACTGCTTGTGTGTCTGTGCATCTGGTTCCAAGATAGTGAATCTTCGGAAGCACAGAAGGAGTGTACTTCCTGATCTGATCCTCATGCAGGGCTTGAATGGAGCCTTGGGGGCCAACCAGGCCCTCATGGCAGTCCCTGGGGCCCCCTTCAAGCCTCCCCGTCGTGCGAATGTCACGCCATGCACATGTATGAAGGCCATTGCACCATGACGGAACAGCTGGTCTTTGTGGGGCAACCCGGGGAAGCAGGTCTGGGCCGGTGGGTGCCACCGGGTTTTTTCCTGGTTGTCCCGTTGCCCCAGTCCGACTCTGTCCTCATGCAATCCTAAAAATGCAATGGATGGCCAAATTTGAACCCAAAGCTGCCCAACTGGTGCTCAACCCGCAGGTCCCCGTGGGTTTCAGGTGAACCCCCACATCACTATCGGCCATGTTTGCTGCACTAGACCCTCTGCTTGGTTTTGAAGTGCTGAGACCTGTGTCAGTTCTTCTACCTGATGCTCAGGGCACAAAATGGAAAATAAACTTTGTCATGTTGCCACTTTTCTGATGGATTTTTACTGGCCCGCAAGGAGAGGTGGTGATTGGTCACAGCCAACAGGGCAGTAAAGGGTGGGACTATGCTGTTAAGGGGTGGATTTCACTGGGCAGAGAATAGGGAGGTCTGTTACATCAGGGGCAGTATATGGGGGACACTGGGAAGCACAAGAAGTGCAATTGCTGATCATGTCACAATGTATTTCACGCAGAAATGAAACATCTTTGTGTTGTTTTCTTGGCCGAGGTGTAAATAGCTTGTGGTGCTGGGCATATGGCACACGGCACTAAAAATAAATCCAACAGCTCTTCGTCCTCTTTCTTTCTCCTCCTTTCCTTTCTTTTTTTTACTTGGGTTAGAAATAATATGAAATGCCGAGGATATTTATCACACGGGACTTGTAGTTAAAGGGGCGGTACATTTCGATGAGCCCATTATAATGACTGGCAGCCTTGCACAATAGTGTAAATCATCTCCTCAGAGATCGACACATGAGCAACTATGTTTATTTATGTATTTAATGTTACAAGATGGTTTAATTCAAGTTTGCTATTTTGTGTCTTCTTTTTAACTTGCGTGTATTTGATGAATTCTATTAACACTGAGTTTTTTAATGGTGATATATTGAATATTAGATGTTTGTATAGTGTATATATCCACAGTGACATTTTTAAAGGGGGTCACCCCACTGTGACGGTTAGATACGTCATGGGAAATGCAGCTGTTTTTTTTCCGCCATAGGGTGTATTTAAGGCATGTTCACTGTTGATTTGGCACTTTGAGAAATGCCTGTGTTTGGGCCGAAACGTCAGTCTTCTGCTTTTCAATAAAGTAATTTGTTTAAATTTAAGTCCTGATAGTGCGGATATTTATTATTATTATTATTATTATTATTATTATTATTATTATTAACATGTATTTATATAGCGCCAACATATTGCGTAGCACTGTAAAGTAAATGTGATTATACAACTAAAATCACATGAATTATATACATAGAACATATGGAGTTACATACATCACAATCAATACCGGTACAAAAGGTGAGGAAGGCCCTATGCAAAAGAGCTTACACTCTAAAGGGAAGGGAGTAATACACAAGGTGTGGGAGTGGGCAAGATCGAATTAAGTGGGTGAGAAATGTGGTATTGTATGTGGTGTTGCGTTTGGTAGTTAAGCAGAGTGAGGGGAGGCTTCTCGAAAGAAGTGCGTTTTAAGAGATTTCTTGAAAGCAGAAAGGTTGGGAGAAAGTGGGACAGACCGTGGGAGAGAGTTCCAGAGGAGGGGTGCAGCCCTTGCAAAGTCTTGAATGCGAGCATGTGAGGAGGTAATGAGAGAAGAGTTGAGGAGCAGGTCAGTAGAGGAGAGTAGTAAGCAGTTGGGTGAGTATATAGAGATGAGTTCAGAGATGTATGGTGGGGCAGAGTTATGAAGTGCTTTGAAAGTCAGGGTCATTAATTTGAATTTGATTCTGAAAGGGATTGACAGAATGGCGAGGCAGAGGAGGAGCGGTTGCTGAATAATTTGTAAAGGGATAGAAATTATTTGATAACCCTGCACCCAGGCAAACTAAAGACTTGTATTGTGAGTGCTGGTATCTACATGGAATATATATACTGTATATTAGGGATGCACCGAATCCAGGATTCAGTTCGGGATTCGGTTCAGGATTTGCACACAATGCACCATTTCGCCAAGTGCAAATGCGCTATGACTACGCTAATTCACTAAGTTGCGACTTTTCACTGGCGTTACTTCCGCAGTGCGAGCATTTGTTAGTGCCTAGCGAAAATTAGAGACTCACTTCTCCCCATATGCAAATTAGCCAACGCTAGCGCAACTTTGCTCTGCTTGCCGAATTAACGCTAGCGCAACTTCGCCAACGTTCGGCGCCCTGGATGCAACTTTGCATGTTAGTGAATTATCATTGTCTGAGCGAATCTTCACCTGACGAAGTGTTGCGCTGCCTGCGAAGCCGTCATCGGCTAATTTTCTGCGCTTAGTAAATTTCCCCCAATGTTCCTAGAGAGAATCAAGCAATCATTTCAATGGGATATTGCACTTTCCTGATTATATCATTATTTTCCAGTCTCATGGTGCCGAGGGATCTGCATTTTCTCTTGCCCTTTTTGTTTAATTCAGAATTACGTTTTATTTCAGGCCGTACAAATTGCATTTGTTAAAATATTCATTTTGGCATCATTACCTGCCTGGCTGTGCATTGGCCTGGGCATATGAACAATAAGCTCAGGGAGACAGAACTTTCTCAGCTATTTTATTATTTAATTGAAAGATAAGATCCTGGCAGAATAACCACAAGCCTGTGCTCCTACACAGAGGTGGGAAATATACAAGTGCCGATATAAACAAATTGTTTAGGAAGTCGCAGGCAGAGAAAGAGTAAATGAGATGCAATTAAAGCTTCCACAATGCATTTGTAGCCTTAGGGCTCTTACTCATGAGCGTTTTTACCTGCGCTCCCCTGCGTTCCGTTTTTCGGCGTTCAGCCGCAGGGGAGCGCAGGAATAGACGCATTTCATTATTTCAAATGGGGCTGTACTCACACAGGCGTGTGTAGGCGCCGAACGCAGGAAAAATGCAGCATGTTGCGTCTCAACCTGCGTTCGGCGCCTAAATGCGCCTGTGTGAGTACAGCCCCATTTGAAATAATGAAATGCGTCTATTCCTGCGCTCCCCTGCGGCTAAACGCCGAGAAATGGAACGCAGGGGAGCGCAGGTAAAAACGCTCATGAGTAAGAGCCCTTTACAGAGCATTTGTTTTTTAGATGGGGTCAGTGACCCCCATTTGAAAGCTGGAAAAAGTCAGAAGAAGAAGGCAAATAATTAAAGAAAAATAATGAAGACCAATTGTAAAGTTGCTTACATCAGGCTCTATAACATATTAAAATGTACTTAAAGGTGAACCACCTCTTTAAATATCATGTTATGATCTCAAATAGACTTTTATTTTAAAGGGGATCTGCCTGCTACCAACACAGAATTAATATATTGCGTTATATATATATTTATATATGCAGATTTATAGGTCTCACTCCACCAGCCTATAGGTACAGGAGCAGGGCCAGGCAAAAGGGGCATCTGCCCAGGACCCAATTATTTTGTGGGCCCACACTAACTTGTAAAGTTTTTTTTTTACAATTTTCTTTTAAATCGCTAATAAAGTAAGATGTCAGTGCTGTCAGTGCCATCCGGCCAATTCTGCCTATGCTCATTGGTGGGCTGCCGCTGCCAATCAAGTCAGGTAGCTCACTGATAGGCTGAGGTCTTTTAGCTGTGGCGATTGCCTATACAGTCAACCATTAAAGGGGTAGTTCGCCTTTGAGGTAATTTTTAGTATGTAATTCCTAGCAACTTTGCAAGTGGTCTTCATTATTTATATATTATTCTTTATGAGTTATTTGTCTTTTTCTTCTGACTCTTTCCAGCTTTCAAATGGGGGTCACTGACCCCAACTAAAAAACAAATGCTCTGTAAGGCTACACATTTATGGTTATTGCTACTTTTTACCACTTATCTTTCCAATCAGGCGTCTCCTATTCATACTCCAGTCTCTTATACAAATTAGTGCCTGGTTGCTAGGGGAATTTGGACCCTAGCAACCAGATTGCTGAAATTGCAAACTGGAGAGCTGCTGAATAAAACACTAAATAACTCAAAAACCACAAATAATAAAAAATGAAAACCAATTGCATATTGTCTCAGAATATCACTCTCTACATCATACTTAAAGTTAATTTAAAGGTGAACAACCACTTTAAGCTGCAGACTGGGGGCGGGAGCAAATTCAATAGGCTTCCCTGCAGGTCCCGCCCCTGTTCTTCCTTATCATTGAGTCTGCATAGCTTTGGAGTGGGAGTCGGCACAGGAGTGAGAGAGGGAGTGGTTTCTGAGCCCTTAGGCCTTTCCATACAGACCAGGACAGAGGGCACCTAGAATTAAACCAACTGCCTGCCACAGTCTGCACTGCACAGGCCTGCCCTCATCTGGGCCCCTGGTTGGAGGAGCTGAGCCCAGAGATAGCACTAGACTCTGTTATCCACAGTATTTCCACTGGCTGCCCTGGAGCTGCGACTGGAAGAGGCCACAAGTGGTGAAGAGTCGAGGAACAGCAAAGCAGAACAGATTAGGGAGCTTCCAGCCGTTTTGCCAGAGCCTGACTACTGGGACCCAGGACCTGCTGTCTAAGTAATCCTAAACTATCCTCCACAGCTTGTGATCCTGCTTTCTCTATGTATAATGTGTCTATGCAGATCATCAGTTATTGGGGCAGATTTACTAAAGGGCCAAGTGACTGACGTTAGCGAAAATTCGTCATTTCATTACTTCGCCGATTTACTAGCGATCGCCAGTGTAACTTTGCTAGTGAAGGAGAAAGAATCTAGCGGTAATTCGCTCCCTTCCGCCTGGCGAAGTTGCGCTCTGGCGAATGGACGTTACTCTGCAAATTCACTAAGATGCGGATTTTACTGAACGTTACCTCTTGCGCCAGACTTGCCTTCTCCACCTCAGACCAGGCGAAGTGCAATAGAGTAGGTCAGAGTTCCTCAAAAAATAGTTTAAAATTTTTCTACGTCCCAACAAAGCTGGCGATTTTTAATTTTTCAGGGTGATAGGCTGCAAAAGATCGTAAATTTTTTCTCGGCTTCCCCCCTCCATTTCTTAACATATGTAACATAAACTATACAGTGGGCTCATGTGTAGGGCAATATAACAACTTTATTTTATTAAGGTTCCCTGGACTTGTGTAATGTAATGTATTAACCAACGCTAGCGCAACTTGGCCAGCGTTCGGCGCCCTGGATGTAACTTCAGATTTTACTGAATTAGCGTTGTCCTGGCGAATCTACGCCTAGCGAAGTGTTGCGAAGTGGACGCTAGTGCAAATTCGGCGCTTAGTGAATGTGCCCCATAGTGTCTGTGTCTGCACTGTTCTAATTGTGATTCCTATTTAAGGTTATAGGTTTCTTTTCATGGTACCTGACCTGTTTCCACAAGACTGTTTTTTGTTTTTGTGTTTATTTTATTTACCATATAAATATGTTTTTAGCCAAATGGAGGGTTACTGTAATGCTTACCCATTCTACAGTGATCTTACTGGTATGCCAAGGGTTATGATTTGCTCATTATTCATATTTACAGTGAATTTACTGGCCTATTAAAGGGGTTGTCCACCTTTGAGATAACTTTTAGTATGATGCAGAGAGGGATATTCTAAGACAATTTGCAGTTGGTTTTCATTTTTTATTATTTTGTGTTATTTAGCTTTTTATTCAGCAGCTCTCCAGTTTGTAATTTCCAGAATCTGGTTGCTAGGGTCCAAATTACCCCTAGCAACCATGCATTGATTAGAATAAGAAACTGGAATATGAATAGGAGAGGGACTGAATAGAAAGATGAGTAATAAAAAGTAGCAATTTTTTTTTTGAGATGGGGTCAGCGACCCCCATTTGAAAACTGGAAAGAGTCAGAAGAAAAAGGCAAATAATTAAAAAAACTATAAAAAATAAATAATGAAGACCAATAGGAAAGTCGCTTAGAATTAATCATTCTGTAGCGTACTAAATGTTAACTTAAGGTAAACCATAAGGGCCTTCTGCTTTGGTGCTATGTTGGTGCTATTTTCTGGTTAATACTGATTATTAGGCCTGGATGATTCTAACAAATACCGGCTGCTGTAAGATGCCATAGACACTTAGAGGGTTATTCACTAAACTCCGAATGCCAAAATCACAAAAAAATCTTGATTTTTTTTTTTATATAATCGGACTTTTATAAAAATCACACATTTTTCGGAATTTATTAAACCCCGAGGATGGGAAAAGTCAGAATCTAAAAATCCGGCATCTCAGACCTGTCGAGGTTGAATATGAGTCAATGGGAGATTGACTTTGACTGACTTTATTGGGCCTGTCTGGGCCTCTCTGTACCTGAGAGTAGGGAAGCACCAAATCCAGGATTCAGTTTGGCATTTGGCCTTTTTCAGCAGGAATCGAATTCGGTCGAATCCTTCTGCCCGGCCGAACCGAATCCAAATCCTAATTTGCAAATTAGACCCAAATCTAAGAGGCTACACATTTAGGGGCAGATTTATGAAAGGGTCGAATTTCGAAGTAGAAAAAGCTTTAAGATTCGACCATCGAATTGGAATAATTCGACTTCGAATATCGAAGTCGAAGTTTTTTTACATCAAATTTGGCCATTTGCGGGCGAAGTAAAATCGTTCGATCGAACGACGAAATCCATCTAATACATCGTTTCGGAGAATTTCATCCATCGATCGAACGATTTTTCTTCGACTTCAAAAAACGTAGAAAAATGCTCTAGAAGGTCCCCATAGGCTAACATAGCACTTCGGCAGGTTTAATTTGGCTAAGTATTGAAATTTAAGTTTTTTTAAAGAGACAGTACTTCGATTATCGAATGGTCGAATATTCAAACTATTTTACTTTGATTCGAAGTCGAAGTCATAGTATCCTAATCGATGGTCGAAGTATTCAAAAAATTACTTCAAATTTCGAATGTTTTTACTTCGAAAATTCCCTCAAATTCACTTCGACCGTTGATAAATCTGCCCCTTATTGTTATTGCTACTTTTTATTACTCATCTTTCTATACAGGTCTCTCCTATTCATATTCCAGGCTCTTATTCAAAGCAGTGCATGGTTGCTAGGGGAATTTGGACCCTAGCAACCAGATAGCTGTTAAAATTTCAAACTGGAGATCTGCTGGATAAAAAAGCCATGTTTTAGTTATGTTACTTGCTCGTCCGGGATCAATGAAGTGCTCATTGGCCATTTCTACAGTGATTACACTGGCACAGCTAGGGTTAATGTGCTAATTATCCATTTTTGAATTAAATGTAGTAAACTGTCAGATCTGTGCTTAGTATTCTGATTATCCATTTAATACTGGCATGACTGAGTTATGTTTGGTTAAAATGATTGTGGTATTTAGGATGTGTGGCCAAAAAGTAGGTGTGGCTAAACAGTGGGTGTGGCTTTACTTATACTTGGAGTGATGCGCGCGCCAGGGTCCTGTGGGCCCACCACTTATTTAATGTTTTCATGATTTTCTAGTAGACTTAAGGTATGAAGATCTAAATTACGGTAAGATTCGTTAGTTGGGAAAGGCCAGGTCCTGAGCATTCTGGATAACCGGTCCCATAACTGTATTATCAACCTCTCAGACCCGACTGAGCATGTGCAGCTGTAGTTGCCCTTTGCTTTTCTAACGGCTTCAAATCCTGCCCATCTCTAATCCCATAAATAGTAGATATGAACAATGTGCGTAATAAACAAAAACATTTGACCATTTCTACCTTATTTTGAGGTTTAATCTCCAGAAAGTACATTCTGGTGCCGAGTGCAAGGATTATGGGGAACGCTTATAAAGCTCCCCCCCCCCAGCTCTTTCACCGGATCGGAAATCCATGGGCAATTTTTTAATTAATTTTTTTAAATTTAGAAAATACATATTCAGGGGCAGTTTTATCAAGGGTCGAATTTCGAAGTAAAAAACACCTCGAAATTCGACCATCGGATTTAAATACTTTGAATTCGAATATCGAATTTGAACTTTTTTCATCGGATATGGGTATTCTGCAGCCGAAGTAAAATCGTTCGATCGAACGATTAAATCCTTCTAATCGAACAATTTTATCATGCGATTTTACTTTGACTTAAAATACCATAGGAAAATGCTGTAGAAGGTCCCCATAGGCTGACATAGCACTTCGGCAGGTTTAATTTGGCAAAGTATTGAAGTCGGAGTTTTTTTTAAAGAGACAGTACTTCGATTATCGAATGGTCGAATATTATTTTATCTATATTATATAACTATTTCGAACTTGTAGTATCCTATTCAATGGTCGAAGTATCCAAAAAATTACTTCGAATTTTTTTACTTCAAAAATTCCCTCAAATTCACTTTGACCGTTGATAAATCCCAAGATGTGACTTAATATAAATACGCCCCTGGCTGTCCGGGTCAAAACTGGACAGGTGGAAACCTTATGTCACGGCCAGAACACCGTCTGTAGTGATGGGCGAATTTGCGCCGTTTCTCGAATTCGCAAAACAGCGCCGGCGGCCCGTTTTTTTGACGCCGGCGTCCGTTTTTGACGCCGGCGTCAGTTTTTTTTGAAAAAAATAATTTTGCCGCCAGCGAATTTTTGCCGCGAATTTTCACGGGTGTTTCGCGAATTTATTCGCTGGCGGCGAATCACGCAAATTCGCGCCTGGCGAATAAATTCGCCCATCACTTATCGTCTGACTACATTATTTAATGTGACTGATTAGGGAGATTGGGACGTTTATCGGATACAAAGTTAAAAATGTTCCCGTCTATGGGCAGCTTTACGTATCAGAGACTCCATCGTTAGCAGCAGTCGGATTATTTAAAACCTTTTCTCCTGACTGAATGCAGCAGTAAAAGATCCCATTTGTTTCCTTTAAATTATGCATCACTGAAAGCATTAGCAGCAGCTCAGCTGAAAGATATTCCGTTTGTAATAAATTGATGGATACAACCACGGCACGCCGGAATGGAGAGAGCGGGGCCGGAACAACCATTTGATTCCCATTGAAACAGACATTGGGCGCAATGAATGCGAAGATTTAAACTTCTTCAAAAAGACGGAGAGTATTTTTTGAGCAGAAGGAGAAAGTGTGTGAACATTAAAGAACAGAGAAGCATGAAGCAGATCTTACACGAGGCCTCTACTACTCTACAGAGACAAAATGATTTCCAATTTATAGCACGTAATCTGCAGAGATGTAAAGGATTAGGTTACTGTATAGAATGTTCCACTGACCTTTGTGTATAACATACCTCCCAACATTTTGGAAGTAAAAAGAGGGACAAAAAATTTTTCCCGCACGTAGCGCAGCAATTTTTTGACCACACCCCTTTATGTGGCCACACCCCCTAATTACCATGTTTGTTTTCCAAAATTTGGCAGGTTATGAAAGTTTGAAAATATTTCTCCTTATCTAAACTGTGTTTTTGTGTCTACAATTGTTACAAAGTATCTTATTTGCACCTGTTAGCTGTTCTGGGCTCTCTGCTAAAAGCCAATTAAGTGAGAAACTTTGTTTCTTTTTCTGGCTGTTCAGAGCAGAGAAAAGAGGGACTTTCCAGTACAAATGAGGGACTGCGGGTTGCGCTGTCAAAAGAGGGACTGTCCCTCCGAAAAAGGGACAGTTGGGAGGTATGGTATAAGAGAAAACCAGTTTCTGACCTGGCTAGCTAGAATGCTGAATTTAGGAGTAATCTACAGGTATGGGACCTGTTATCCAGAATGCTTGGGACTGGGGTTTTCCCGGATGTAATTTGTATCTTCATACCTTAAGTCTACTAGAAAATCATATAAACATTAAATAAACCCAATAGGCTGGTTCTGCTTCCAATAAGGATTAATTATATCTTAGTTGGGATCAACTACAAGCGACTGTTTTATTATTACAGAGAAAAAAAAACGGTTATAAAGTAGTTGGATTATTTGGAGAAAATTGAGTTTATGGGAGACAACCTTTCCATAATTTGGAGCTTTCTGGATAATGGGCTTCCGGATAACAGATCCCACACCTGTACATGCAGATGGAGCTTGTAATATCAGTACAGCACAATACTGACCTTGAGATGATTACTTGGGGCAGATGTATTAAGGGTCGATTATCGAGGGTTAATTAACCCTCGATATTCGACTGGGAAATTAAAATCCTTCGACTTCGAATATCGAAGTCGAAGGATTTTGCGCAATTCGTTCAATCGAACGATCGAAGGATTTTGCGCAATTCGTTCGATCGATTTTTTGGTATCCTTCAACCAAAAAAAGATAGCCAAGCCTATGGGGACCTTCTCCATAGGCTAACATTGACTTCGATAGCTTTTAGGTGGCGAACTAGGGGGTCGAAGTTTTTTCTTAAAGAGACAGTACTTCGACTATCGAATGGTCGAATAGTCGAAGGATTTTTAGTTGTATCGTTCGATTCGAAGTCGTAGTCGAAGGTCGTAGTAGCCCACTCGACGATCGAAGTAGCCAAAAAAACACTTCGAAATTCGAAATATTTTTTCTTCTATTCCTTCACTCGAACTTAATGAATGGGCCCCTTACTGTTGTAAGCAAGGCAGCCATCAGGGGGGGACAGGGGGGAGAGTTGTAGGGGGCCCTGAGGGTAAGGGGGGCCTGGCCACGCCACACTTACTTGATTAGCTGGGCCCCACAGTTGCTGACTTTGGGAAGGCATGGACGTTTAAGGGGCCACCAATTTTCTTATAATGTGGGGGGGGGGGGCCCTAGCCTCCAATTTTGGCCACCAATTTTTTTTTCTCATGTGGGGCCTAGACACCAATATTTTTTAATGGGGGGGGGGGTTCTGGCCACAAATGTTTTTTTATGGGGGGCCCTGACCACCAATATCTTTTTATTTTTTAATAAAATGTGGGAACCCTAGCCACCAATATTTTTTGGGTTTTTTTTACTGTGTGGTGGGGGGCGGACCTGTGGAGTGGGGAGGGCGGACCTGTAGGTGGGGCTTGCGGTGGGCACAGCTCAGGGGGCCCAGTAAATTTTGTCATATGGGGCCCTGTGATTTCTGATGGCGGTCCTGGTTGTAAGTACAGACAATCGACAGACATTGACTTTGATATTGAAATCGCAGGTAAGATCTACATTTATCCAACAGTCGAATAATTGTAGTTCTTACCTGAGATTTCTCCTTCACTTCCTGTATCTTCAGAACATCCGACATGTCACATGCTTTTCGTTGCATTCAAAGTGTTGGCTTGAGCCGCACCCTTACGGCTACAAAAAAACTTGCTATTTGTGGCTGAAACTGTACTTTGCACAGTAGACTGCGTTCATATACGAGCCCTATAAATGCCGAAATAAAAAAAATAAAATTAAAAAAACTAACACCTAAATAACCATAAAACACTAAGGCAATATTATTTGTGTTATTCTTATCCTTTCGCCCATTGCGTGCATAATTACAATTGTATTTCCCTTTGATATAATTCTCCTGGACTGAAATCTTGTGAGCTCTGCAGGCGAGTAACTTACTGAGGAATCGATGCGCTTGGAATCAGCGCTGAGCTCTAACAGCTGGAGATATGAATGTACAAGCTCCCGTCTCCCCCGGCGATATTCAAAAAACATATTGTTGTCTAAAGTTCCTGTGATGAAAGAATATGGAAAATTGAGTTCAAAGGAAACTGCGCTGGGAATCAAAAGAAAAAAAAAATCCTATTGTGTTTGGGAGGAAGGAGCGTAAGGCTAATATTTTATGTAAATGTGTTTGTTTGGGGGATACAGCAGTGCAGGTGGAGCTGAGTACTGACATATGATGTATTTTCTTTTGTATCTATGTAAGTTTGCCCTCGGCTTTCTCTAGAAATGATAGCGAAAATGTAATTAGTAACTGGGGGTTAGAATACAGGGTTTTAAGGGGCCACTAAAAATGCCGTTATATTTTATATTATCACCGAAAACATTTTTTTTGCCATAGACTTCAATGGAGTTTCTATATGATAAAAAGTGAGAAGTTTTTTTATTGAATTGCATCTGTCTTTATGGGACACAGTGGAATTGAATTAGGAGATACAGTTGGCGTCATTTATCAACACTGGGCAAATTTGCCCATGGGCAGTAACCCATGGCGACCAATGGAATTGCTGCATTCATTGTAAAACTTGCAGCTGGCTCTGAGAATCTAATCACTGATTGGTTACTATAGGTAACTGCCCTTGGGCAAATTTGCCCAGTGTTGATAAATGAGCCCCACTAGTATGTTTTCCCAGTGGTTTTAATCTGCCCAATTTACTTCTGATGGGAGACACTAGGGGTAATTTAATGTGACCCCCAAACACAAGTAGTAGAGCTCTCACAGGTGCAAAAGTATCAATGGCAGGGCACACACAAGAAAGGTTATGGGTAAAGAGTCAGGATGGGGGGGCTATCGTTGTACCACCTCTTGCCGCACATAAATAAATTGCTGGTGCATGTGGGTTTCTACACTTGCTTTGGTGCACAGAGGCCTGTGCAAATTCATAGTAATATAGTGAGTTAGGTTGAAAAAAGACACACGTCCATCAAGTTCAACCTTTTTACTTTTTTTTACCTGCCTAACTGCCAGTTCATCCAGAGGAAGGAAAAAAAAACATCTGAAGCCTCTCCAATTTGCCTCAGAGGGGGAAAAAATTGCTGACTCCATAATGGCAATGGGACCAGTCCCTGGATCAACTTGTACTATGAGCTATCTCCCATATCCCTGTATTCCCTCACTTGCTAAACACCATCCAACCCCTTCTTATACTGTACCTATCTAATGTATCAGCCTGTACCACTGATTCAGGGAGACAATTCCACCATAGAATGACCAGAGAATATTCTGGTCATGGCACAAAAACATGGTGTGACGTTTGGTCTCCCAAACCCAGAGTAAACCCCAAGATCCCAGTCAGGGCTCACTGTTCTGCCTTTAACTTCGGGAGGAGCCCTCCTCTACTCGAATGCCACCGGGTCTTAATGTGAGAGGACCAAGGTAAGAACTCTGGGCAAGCAAGGGAACTGTATGTACTACTGGAACGGAGAATAGGAGCATAGTCAAGGGCAGGCTGAGTCAATACCAAGCTGGATAAAGTGCAGTATCTAATCGAGAGACAGGAACGTATTCGGGGTCACAGGCCGAGTCAGAATACCTGATCATGCAGCGCAGTACAAAATCGAGTGACCGGAGCGTAATCAAGATCACAGGCCAGTGGTTACAAATCAGGATCCGGGAGAATGGTCATGACAGGCAGCAATCAGGACAAGAATCAGGCAAGGTCAAACACGGTCAATCACATTTACCACTGCGGAGCGCTGATCAAGGCATTCAGGAGTCTGGTATATTTAATATCAATTTTTTCTTGTGCTTTAAAAGTTACAGAGGAGGGGATTTACATCTAACGCGTTTCGTGTCAAAAGACACTGATGAAGTCATCAGACTCTGAAAATAGGAAAAGACGCCAGCGTTTTTTCAGACTTTTTCCACTAAAAATATGATGTAAGTAACAGAAGATTGAGGAAGATCTATACACTTCATTGCACTTCTCCTGGTCTGAGCTGGCGAAGGCAAGTCTGACGAAAGAGGTAACGTTCAGTAAAATCCGCATCTTGTGAAATTGCAAAGTAACATCCATTCGCCAGAGCGAAAATTCACCTGGCGATAGAGTGTGACTGACCGCTAGCGTCTGTCTCTTTCACTAGTGAAGTTACGCCTGCGCCCGTTAGCAAATCGGCAAAGTGCCTGAAAGCAGTAACGCTGGCGAATCCTCGCCAGCGTTAGTCATTTCGGCCTTTAGTAAATCTGCCCCAAATACGGCTTAGCCCGGCAAATTTGGATTTGTGGGCTAGATGTGAAGCATCATAATGAGCACAAGTTGAACATTAGAAACGTTGACATTAATGAAACTCTTACCTTGTTAGGGTTGTATTTTTTATCAGTGTAACTGTCCATGTGTTTAGGAAGTGATTTCATAATGAGAGAAGAGAGACAAAAAGGTGTTAATGGAAAGTGACGCTAAATGGACTGGGTTAATCCAGAGGGTATGAATGAAACATTAGGGGGCAAATTCACGAAGCGCCGAATGCTAGCGTTACTTTGCTAGCGTTTGGCATTTTCGTTACTGCGCAAATTCACTAACGAACGCTGGCGTAGTTTCGCTAGTGTTACTTCGCACCCTTACGCCTGGTGAAGTTTCGCTAGCGACGTAACTACGCAAATTCACTAACGCGCGCAGTGTACTGAACGCTACCTTTTACGCTAGACTTCCTTCGCCACCTCAGACCTGGCGAAGCGCAATAGAGTAGATAGGGATTGCTTCAAAAAAAGTCAAAATTTTTTCTAAGTCCCAAAAAACGCTGGCGTGTTTTCTACATTATGGGTGATAGGCTGAAAAAGATCGAAAAAATTTTTGGGGCTCCCCTCCTTCCCCCCTACATTTCCTGACTCATGGCAACTTAACTATACAGTGGGCACATGTGTAGGGCAAAATAAAAATTTTATTTGATGTTTTGAAGCTTTTCTAGCCATTTGTAGTGCTGATCCGTATTCCTCCATTGAAATTTGAATTTGGCGCTGTATGCAAATTAGCGTTAACTTAGCTTCGCTTTACTTAGCGAAGCAACGCTAGCGCAACTTTGCAACCTTACGCTACCCCTGAGCGCAACTTCGGATTTTAGTGAATTTGCGAAGCGCTGGCGAAACTACGCCTGGCGAAGTGTGGCGAAGTGCGGCGAAGTTACGCCTGGCGCAACTACGAATCTTAGTGAATTTGCCCCGAAGTCTGATGTGTTTCTAGTATTACGTAAACTCTGCGATTACCTTTCCCTCCTGTGGGGGCAAGTGTCAGATTTTCTGTTGTTTTTCAATGATCTTTAATCTGTGGCTAAACTACATCTCTGAGATACTTGACCTTGATGGAGAGGAAAACTATGTTATATCACCCGTATTATAAAGGATAATGGGAATTCTGTTTCATTATGAGGAGGATCTGTATGACTTATGGACCACAGGCCAAGTGCTGTTATACAGGCCATTTAGCTCCAAGGTCATTTCTAAAACTTCCTTTATTACAGGAGGGTGTGCATTATTATGTCAGTATTCTGGTTATTGGTGTATCAGGAATGAGACTCAGTTACAAGCGATTGGGGCATTAACCATTTACTAATATATTCCGGTTGTGGTAATTTAAAGAGCATGTAAAGGCAAAAAAATAAAATCCCATTTTTACTTTCTTAAATGAAAAACAAACCTCAAATATCTCCAATATACCTCAATTTAAAAATTTGTACAGTTTTTATAAGAAACCTGACTATATGCAGTGAAATTCTCCCTTCATTTACTGCTGTGGATAGGAATTGTCAGACAGTCCCTAACTGCTCTGCAGGGAAACAATCATACTTATGAACAGCAGGGGGAGTCCCGCCTTACTTCCCAGCCATGCAGAACTCAAGCAGCTTTGTTTGTTTTCCTATAGAGCAGTTGGCGACTGTATAGAGATTCATATTGGATTTTATTTTGGCTTTACATCCCCTTTAATGTTTCCAACTCCAGCTGCAGGGACAAAGATCATGGAGCCAGATTTAAACAGATAAACTGGGATTCTATTTGGAGGATTATTTTGCTGCAGCCACTGGTTCTGCAGAGTTGGAGAAAGTTTGTATTAAACAATACAAAAACTATAAAATCCACATTAGATTACATGACAACACAGGACCCAGTGCAGTCTGTATATTCTGATTATTAATCAGTCTTGTGTATCGGCTTCTGGCAGATATTATCTGACTTGTGCTGTTTTGATAATTTATGATGATCCCCAAGCAGCCCAGACCACACTGAGCATGTGCACAGTCTTAGTCTTGCAAAGATGTATAACAAAGTTACAAGATGGTGACCCCCTGTGGCCAACTTTGAAAGCATAAATTATTTGTTTGATTAGACTTGTGGTGCAGTAAGTTCATGTTTATGTTTAGTATACAAAATACCTGCCTTTTTGTTTTTTTTGTCTATTTGTGCCCCTGAGGAAGACCCTTAAGGTTGAAAAGCGTTGGGATCACTGTTATATTATTTATTATTTTTGTATAATTTTTTGCATTTTTTTTACTGTTTTGTAACATATTTTTCATTTTTTTATTTTAAATTGGGTGTGCTATCCATTACTTTGAGTATTTATAGTCTTGTCTGGAGACCCGTATGGGAAGTCCCCTATGGATTAGCACCCCTCACTTTACTTTAATGGGTGTGCGCCTTCTCTTTATATTTTAGTATACAAAATACAGCATTTCTAGCCTTATTTTATTTTAGACTTTACTTCCCCTTTTCAATAAACAACAATATATAGTATATATCCAATACAAGACAGAGTAGTATTTAATTCAGATTCATAATACATGGCAGCATAGAAATCAGTGCAGTCTGCATTAGAATTGAATCATAATCAGCCCTGTAGCATCAGCTCTTATGAAAGATGAACCTCACTCACTTCTTGATGATTTCCCCTGATCCCTAAGCTCAGCTTCTAAGCAGCAGCCCAGAGCGAACTGAGCATGTGCAGAGCCACTGACACACAAAAGATGCCTAACAACATCCAAGATGGGAGCTGCCTTTCTAGCCAGATTTATATATAGGGTTAAATTCACCTTTAATCCTTTGATAACATTTCAACACTTCAATGGTACAATAATAATAAACAAGTGGAATATTTCAGATCTAGATGGTCACAGCCTTAAGTCTTGCAATGAATGATTTAGCCTGAGACAGTTATAAAGCACTTGTGTTTGGGTGGGGGACAGATAAGCACAGTCTGTAGAGCGCAGCTTATGTTCATCGCCTGAATCCTCGACTTGCTCTGGAACGAGTCCTCGCACTAGAAAAGATTATTTTTGTATCCCGCTGCCTTTGTGAGCGCATTTGTCAACATGTGATGCGATGCTGCTTTGTACTGCAGGAAATCAATATCAGATCCTTGTTTGTTTGAACTTGGCAAGCTCAGATTTGATGGCTATTAGCTCTCGGCCATTGCTCTGTTCAGGTTCCGTATACTTTGTAGTTGAATGCGGCAGGAAGATTTAGGAGCGGAAACTTTTCAGTGAACTTGGAAAGCTGATAGAAATGATGGAAATGGGCAGCTCTGAACTCAGCGAGAGCAAAGAATCAGACGGTAAAGAGCACTAAAAGCCCAACCCAGGAGTGAGGCTCAATATATACATTATTATGTGCTTTAAAAGATTCTTTTTTACTCTTTTTTGCATCACACTTATGAAATTGAGGCATTAATGTGTGTATGTATATAAATATTAGATAACATCTGAGTACTGGGGTGTTTTCTGAACAAAGATTGTTAGAGAAGCAGTATTCAGATGTATGATATTACCGGTAAATCAAATGTGGAAAAACTGGCATATGCAAATATTTGGGTTCCCTTGTACTTTTGCTAATTTGAATGCATGTAACTGCTCAATACTGATTACTGGCAACACCAAATTGGTTGGATTAGCTCATTAAGCCTTGAACTTCATAGGCAGGTGTGTCCAATCATGAGAAAAGGTATTTAAGGTGACCAATTGCAAGTTGTGCTTCTGTTTGACTCTCCTCTGAAGAGTGACAGCAGGGGATCCTCAAAGCAACTCTCAAAAGATCTGAAAACAAAGATTGTTCAGTATCATGGTTTAGGGGAAGGCTACAAAAAGTGATCTCAGAGGTTTAAACTGTCAGTTTCAACTGTAAGGAATGTAATCAGGAAATGGAAGGCCACAGGCACAGTTGCTGTAAAACTCAGGTCTGGCAGAACAAGAAAAATACAGGAGCGGCATATGCGGGGCCACACTGGGCAGGCGCCCTAGGCAACCTGGGCCGACGCGGCGCTGGCTGAGTGTGCGCATGCGCAAGTTGACGCCGGCGCGCAGGTGCCTGGCGCACCCCCAACTTTGCGCCCTAGGCACGTGCCTACTCTGCCTACCCCTAGTTCCGGCCCTGTGCGGTGGATTGTGAGAATGGTTACAGACAACCCAAAGATCACCTCCAAAGACCTGCAAGAACATCTTGCTGCAGATGGTGTATCTGTACATCGTTCTACAATTCAGCACAATTTGCACAAAGAACATGTGTATGGCAGGGGGATGAGAAAGAAGCCCTTTCTGCACTCACGCCACAAACAGAGTCACTTGTTGTATGCAAAAGCTCATTTAGACAAACCACAGTCATTTTGGAACAAAGTGCTTTGGACTGATGAGACAACAATTGAGTTATTTGGTCATAACAAAAATCGCTTTGCATGGCGGAAGAAGAACACCACATTCCAAGAAAAACACCTGCTACCGACTGTCACATTTGGTGGAGGTCCCATCATGCTGTGGGGCTGTGTGGCTAGTTCAGGGACTACTGGGTCCCTTGTTAAAGTCAAGGGTCGGATGAATTCAACCCAATATCAACTAATTCTTTAGGATAATGTTCAAGCATCAGTCACAAAGTTGAAGTTACGCTGCAGGGGTTGGACATTCCAACAAGACAATGACCCTAAACACACTTGGAAATCTACAAAGACATTTATGTAGAGGGAGAAGTACAATATTTTGGAATGGCCGTCACAGTCCCCCGACTGAATATCATGGAAAATCTATGGGATGATTTGAAGCAGACTGTCCATACTAGGCAGCCATCAAATTTAACTGAACTGGAGAGATTTTGTATGAACGAATGGTCAAAAATACCCACATCCACAATCCAGACCTATCAACAGCTATAGGAGTTGTCTAGAGGCTGTTACAGTTGCAAAAGGAGCTCAACTAAGTATTGATGTAATATCTTTGTTGGGTGCCCAAATTTATGCACCTGTCTAATTTTGTTATGATGCATATTTTCTGTTAATCCAATAAACTTTATGTCACTGCTGAAATACTACTGTTTCCATAAGGCAAGTTATATATTGAAAGGAAGTTGCTACTTTGAAAGCTCAGCCAATGATACACAAAACTCCAAAGAATTAACAGGGGTTCCCAAACTTTTTCATATGACTGTATGTCTGGGGTTAATGGAATGCATCTAGGACATTGTCTTTAGGGATCAAGTTTAACTAGACACTAACAGGGGAATGTAATAAAAGTCGCAAAGAGCAAAATAATTCGCACCAATAAGACTAAAAATCCACAACTCGCAATGTAATATTGTTCCTTAAACTGTTATTGCATTGCGAATTTTAATTGCGCATTGCGAATTTTAATTGCGCATTGCGAATTTTAATTGCGCACTCATAAGAAGTGCTTGAAGGTGTCGTAATCTTCTGGAGCAAACATAACGACTTTTTCAGTAAGAAGTTTTATTACATTGACTGCGCATTGGCGCAAACTATAAAATTCGCAAACGGTCTTTCACTGTCGAAAGTGGTCGCTAAACAGTTTCCGGGCTCGCAAAAGCTATATTAAATTCGCACAAAGCAAAATTTGTTCGCGCAAAGGCATAACTTTTCGCATTGCGAATAGTTTTTCCGTTAGCGATTTTTATTACATTCCCCCGTAAGGGGCTTATTTACAAACATAGGCGCTACATTGCACTAGCTTAGCAATCAGCAATGTATCAATATCTGCATTGCCTTCAAGATATCATTATTCTTTAGTTATACAGTGTATTTAGAGCCAATCCCAGAATGCCTCTCTGTCCCGGAGCAACAACATGAAAGGATGATGGTAGGTCACATTCAGACCTATTGTTCTACACGCCTCTTGTTCAACATTAATTACACTCCATGGCAAACAGAACCGCTAATTCCCACCAAGCCGGCGTGTCTGATCGAGAAGAACAACGAGATAAAAAGACAGTCATATGGTACGACATGTTACACGGTTAGTGATGCTTAACGAGATGCTAATTGATCATTATGGCTGAAAGAAGGAATAAATAGCGAGCACTTAAGACTTCCACTGCTGAACTACAATTCTCAACACTCTCCGTAGTGTGAGCACAGAAACCAGCATTTCCAAATTCGAAAACCCACATGGTTAAGCTTCCAGGCATTAGAGTATCCTGCCTCAGCCTTGGCAGGCCTATCAAACTCCACTTTGGCCTACATTTTGCCGGTTTAGTTTCACTTTCTCCTCAGTGAAATAACAGTCAGCAGTAAGACCAAATCTGAATGCTGAAATTGCTGTCTGAGCACAGGGCTCTCCCTTTTATAGTAACATGGTGCAAGAGACAGGCTCTGGCCCCTTGTCCAGCACCTCAATAACCCTGTAGCTAAATCTAAACAGGGGTTTCCAAACCATGTGGTTCAGAACAGAGTGGAATTAACCCTACGGGTCCCTACAGTGGATTTGGTGCATCCCTAGTTTCTGCCTAATGAAACTTTGTTAGTACTCTTACGCTTAGGTCAATTGGAATAGGACGGGCAGGGCCGTAACTAGGGGTAGGAAGAGTAGGCACGTGCCTAGGGCGCAAAGCTGGGGGGGGCGCCAGGCACGTACCTGCTCTGTCGCCTACCCCGTGTCTGGTCCGGTCTCTCTCAGACTGGCGAGTGTCTTTCACAAAAATGCGCCTCTGCGCATGCGCGAACACCATTTCGCACATGCGCGCTGTAGTGAAGCTTTGCGCATGCGCGCTCGAGTGTAGTTTCGCGCACAGTGAGCCTAGGGCGCCTAGCCGGGTTGGCCCGGCTCTGAGGACGGGTACATTTAGGTCATATATACGTCTTTATTAGAGATGTTGGTGCAAATGCTTGAAGTGGCCACTTATTATTACAAATGTCCAAGGAAGCAAAATAAAGACACAAGAGATCCTCTAATGTCCTAGGCATGAGCCCACCCTAAAATAAATGTGGCATGCCCCTCAAATTGGTCAAAAATAGCACAAAAATCTTTAACAGTTAGAATTTTTGAAAGCAATTCCCAGAGCCGGATTCCTCGGGTGGGCGACCCTAGGCCAGGCGATCGGACCCACCGCGAGCTCACCAGCGAACAGGGGACGCACAGGTCACCATAATGCAGCTGGGCGGCATGCAGCCCCTAATTTTTCCCGCCCTAGTCCCAGGCCTTTGTGGCCTTGCCAAACCCAC
Source organism: Xenopus laevis (assembly GCF_017654675.1). Lineage (NCBI taxonomy): Eukaryota > Metazoa > Chordata > Amphibia > Anura > Pipidae > Xenopus > Xenopus laevis. Next base: position 8,533,395 of record NC_054380.1, read on the forward strand.
TTTAAACTATGAAACGCCAGAGTTTTTTATAATTTCGGCATACAGGATATGATGTCACGGACATAAGATTGAGGAGCATGAAGCTTCATCTTATCAGTTCGCCAGGTCTAAGGTGGAGAAGGAGACTGGTAAAAGAGCTAACGTTCTATAAAATGGGATGGGATTTCTGGCGAGTTTTCTCTAGCAACGGCCACTTCGCCATTTAGTAAATGGGAGACAGCCTTTCCGTAATTCGGAGCTTTCTGGATAAGGGGTTTTCCGGATAACGGATCCTATACCTCTACTAAAATTCCCAATATATTGTAAAATAAAGGCAAAAAAACATTTTCATTTTCACAGTACCTTTTTGTTGTTTTTAGCGACTAAACGGAAAGAAAAGCTCCCTGAACAGAGTTAATTAACATAGAATAAAGAAAACATTTAAACATTTCCAAATGGCTCTTTTTAAAATTGTGAACAAAGGAAAAGCCCCAGTGATATAAAACCTGAAACCTTTCTGGTGAAAATCTAGCAGCATGCTGTTAAACGTGTATATTAGCGGCTTTTTTTTGGGGAGCTATTTTTTGATTTGTGTGGAATAAATTAAAAGTCCTCCTAGTCCCGAAAGATTTCCCGCCGAGTATAATTACACACAATACAGAGTAAGAAATTGGGGCCAACAATTACTTTAATTAGAAGGTGGTTATTGAAGCTGTCAGCATGGTAATAGGACAAAATACAGGGAAAAGGAGGTGTTAATAAATATTTGTGCTGAGCTAGAATAAATGCTGAAATAAACTCAAAACCTTGAGAGCTAGGCGTCTATATTATTTTATAAATGGCAAATAATTATTAATAAATGAATAATATTATTTATACAATATTTAATGTTATTTATTATAAAAACCTTCAAGTATATAATAATAATGTTTACTGGAAAGTCAATCAATATGTTGTTGTATTAATATTTTAATGTTATTTTAACAATAATAATAACAGTTTCCTGGTTATCGCTTAAGCTTCTTCTTATTAATAGTGATGGGCGAATAAATTCACCTGGCACGAATTTGCGGTGAATTTCCTTGTTTAGCCGCCGGCGAATAAATTCGTGAAAATTCGCCAGCGTCAATTTCCGATTTTCACAATTTTTTTGTGAAAACGTTCGAATTGCTTGATTTTTTTATGTGAAAATGTTCAAATTGCTCGATTTTTTTGTGATAAAGTTTGAATTGCTCGATTTTAGTGAAAACTTTCAAATTGATAATTTTTTCGTGAAAACTTTCGAATTTCGATTTTTTTCATGAACTCTCCGATTTCACGATTTTTTCAAAAAAATTTCCGGGAAACTCACAAATTTTTTGTCGAATTTATCAATGGGTGAAAGTGAAAATTCATCCTTTGATAAATATGCCTTTCAAAATATATGATGGGACTATTTAATGAAATATTTTAGCTAATTATTCATCTGCACTGGTTTTTTGGGCTTATTTATCTATACACTTTCTCGAAAATTTTGTTTGCAGGAAAAAATCGTGAAAAATCCTATTTTCAAGATTTTTTCAGATTTTTCATCCGATCTTCGCGTTTTTTTCAGATTTTTCACCTGAAAACTTCGGGGTATTGCCAAAAACCCAGCACACATCAAAAAATCATTGGAACTTCTCTCATTGACTTATATACAACCTCGACAGATCTGAGATGCCGCATTTTCAGATTCTGACTTTTCCCATCCTCGGGGTTTAATAAATTTGGAAAAATTTGTGATTTTTTAAAAAAGTCTGATTTTTGCATTCGGTGATTATTAAATAACCCCCTTAGTGTTGGGTGCTCTTCCCAGCCAGTGATGATACAAGGCAATTGGTCTTAGTACAATCTTCTTCCAGGGGCTGATCTGATGGAAAGGGGTTTTAAGGAAGTAGTACGAATTTGAATGCAAGGTAATTTAAAATCTATGTTGTCAATAATATATTGAGAGACAGTACATGATTAATTATGATTCTCATATTTTTCAAATTAGAATCGAATTTGGACTATTCAGTATTCGAAGTACACAAAAAGTAGCTCGAAATCCGAATTTTTTTAATTGAAAATTCACCTCGACCTTTGATAAATCTGCCCCTAATTGTTTAGCCAGTGCATGGAGATGGGCATTAGGTCCCCTATAGCGATGGGCGAATAAATTCGGCAGACACAAATTTGCATAAAATCAAATAGAGAGATAGGGATAGATAGCTAGATAGCTGATAGATAGAGAGATAGATAGATAGATAGGGAGAGAGAGAGATAGATGATAGATAGATTCATCTTGGTGGACATGTACTAAATCTGTGAATTAGAATTCAAATACAAAACCATTTAACATACAGTAATTGGCAGTATTTTATCTTTAGATTTGGATAATTGTTTTCCACCGCACATATGCCTGAATTTACAAATAGCGGAGAATATAACAAATATTTTATCGTCTGGCAATTTTTGTTTTATTGCAAACATCTCCTAAGAGCTTTTTTTTGTTCTAAAAATCTAAGTGGAAAAATGATGGCTCTTAATAAATACAAATCCTGCTTTTATTGCCTGTTAGATTGCGGAATTGATCCACGGATATCCGCGAGATTGAACACCTGAGGACTTGCGCTTTAGCTGTGGAGCTGAAATAATATCAGGGATTTGCCTACGGGCCGATACCATCGCTCTCTTTCATTTCCTGTGGCTTTTATAGGAATATCTGCACAGTGGTACATTCCAGGTGAAACCATTCCATCAACATTTTCTTTGCTGTAGGTGGAACATAAGGTTATACATTGCATTAACTGAGCCTCATAGTCAGAACATTAAAATAAATATAATAGATATTGATGGGCGAATAAACTCGCCAGGCGCAAATTTGCTGTGAATTTTGCCGGCGTAAAAAATTTTTGGACGCGTGTCAGAAAAATTGCTTGCGTCAAAATGGACACCCATTGACTTTAACGCCAGTGTCAAAATTGACATGGGCGTCATAGTTGACACGGTCATCAAAATTTGCGTTTCTCGAATTTTTCGCCGTTTTGCGAATGTGCTATTTTTTTAGTTAAGCGAAACGAGACAAATTCGCCCATCACTAATGATAGATACAGGTATGGGATCTATTATCCAGAAAACCTGTTATCAGGAAAGTTCTAAATTACGGAAAGGCTGTCTCCCAAAGACTCATTTTAAATGATTTCCTATTGCTCTGTTATAATAAAACAGTGCCCTGTACTTGATCCCAACTAAGATATAATTAATCCTCATTGGAAGCAGAACCAGCCTATTGGGTTTATTTAATGTTTACAGGATTTTCTAGTAGACTTAAGTTACGACGATCCAAATTAAGGAAACTTCTGTTATCCAATAAACCCCAGGTCCTGAGCATTCTGGATAACACCTTTTTTCTAACATGGGCCTCTGAAAGGGGAAATTTCCGTGTTTCGCCGCCAGCGAATACATTCGCGACACTGCACTGAAAATTAACCAGCGTCAAAAATAAAAATGGACGTGCGTCAAAATAGTCACGCGCATAAAAATTACTCGGACACCATTGATTTTAATGCATTTGGACAATACATGGACGCATCAAAATTGACACGGGTGTCAAAATTCTCGTTTCATAAATTTTTCTCTGTTTCGTGAATTTTGCAGGAAATTTGCACATTTTTCGACCACGAATGGGAGAAATTTGCCCATCACTAGGGTCTACCTGTGAATGAGGCATTAGAGATCTCATTGTATGGTCTTGTATATTTATATATCATATCCCTCCATAAGCCATGTAGAAAATGAACTAAGCTTATTCCCTTTATGAGCTTAATTGTCCTTCTCTGTACTTTCTCTAGCTGTACAATGTTCTTGTCTAGTTATGGGCGAATAAATTCGGCAGGCGCAAATTTCAGGGGCGAATTTCTGCGTTTTTCCGTGGACGAATACATTTGCGAAACTGCAGAGAAAAATCCACTGCATCAAAAAAAATTTGGGAGCGTGTTACGCACATAAAAATTGACGTACATCAAAATTATTCAGACGCCCATTGACTTTAATGCATTTGGACAAAATACGTGCGCGTATAAAAATTATCACAAGCGCCAAAATTGCTGTTTGTCATAACAATTTTCACGTCCATTGACTTTGATGCATTTTGCAGATTTTTCGCCGTTTTGCGAATTGGAAATTCACGCATTTTTCAGCAAAGCAGGACACATTCGCCAATCACTATTCTTGTCATTTAAAGAAGGCCAAGATTATATTTAATACTCCAATTCCAGCCTTACTAGTTACATTATCCTCCGAGGAGTCTGTGCCATTAATTCTTTTATAATACACAAGAGCCATGAATATCCTGTAAATTATATCCTTATAAACAGTGAGATCTGATGTCATCAGTTATAAACAGTGAGATCTGATGTCATCAGTTATAAACGGTGAGTTCTGATGTCATTTCTGTCACATGACTCATTAAAACTTGTGTATTATAATAAATAAAGTCCCCCCAGTTGCAAAATATGCCTCGTATTTTTATATGGTCATGAAGCTCCTTAGTAACTTATAATATCCTTATATTTTACAAGAGGGGGTACTTTATTCACTATATATTTCCAGTTTACTATGTTGCCGTCTTCTTTATTCAGCGCATATCCCCTTAGCCCATCAGCCGTTTTATAGAACCGGTTGACTTGAAACTAGAGAACGAAATCCAGAAATGTTTAAGCAAAGAAGCAGAAAGATCCATTCACATCATGCAAGTGACCCAATGTTATTATTCAGCTGTTCTTAATTCCTACATAACAGTAAAAAAAAAAAATCGATATACCTGCCGGCAACATGGCTGTTCTCCATCTCTTAAATAAATGTGACATTGAAACGGTGCCACTTTCAGGCCCTCGGGGGCCAGATAATAAAACAAATTAATTGAAGTCAAAGCACTTTTCCCTTTCTATTCCTTTGTATCGCTCCAATTTTCTTTTATTAGCCGGGAACTTGGCCAAATAGGATAGATACGGGCGATAGCAGCATTTGCATTGCAAAGATTCTCCCTCTCAGTTCATTTCCAAGACCCCTCCTTCCTGGGGGCATTTTCTGATCTGATTAAACCAATGCAATTTGCAGTTAATCGTTTTCTATTTTTTTTTTTTTGGTACTGGTTGTTTTTAAATTTGATCTGGTTGTTAAATTCTGTCGACTTTGAAAAGCAAATAGAAATGTTGTTTTACATGAAAGAAACTTGATAAAATCACTTGCAGTTATTCTTATACCGAGACACAGAACCAGCATGGGGTCCCACGGGGAATTATTTGTCATTAAAATCATTAATCTTCTCATTAGAACTTGGGTTTAGGCTTATGGAACTCGAGGTATATTCTCCCCTGGGGTTTTTAAAGCCAGAGGAGAAGCAGCGGAATCCAACCGAGGAGCATGTGTTTCATTTCAATTAGGAAACCAACTGGCCTCGATTATAAACCCGCTAAAGGGAACCGACTTCTAAGCACAGACTTATCCAAAGTCAAGATTTGTTTCCCTTCTTTCATTTCATCTACAAATAGTCGTTTGCCCCACATGCCAATCGTTTACAGACAATGAAAAAAAAATACTTTTTTTATTGTTGTAGAAACAAATATTATTATTCTATTTAATAAAACATTTTTGCTCCAAGTTTAAGGGGCCGATTCGCTAACTTCGAGTGAAGGATTCGAAGTAAAAAAACTTTGAATTTCGAAGTGTTTTTTGGGCTACTTCGACTACGACTTCGAATCGAAGGATTCGTTCGACTATTCGATAGTCGAAGTACTGTCTCTTTAAGAAAAAACTTCGACCCCCTAGTTCGCCATCTAAAAGCTACCGAACTCAATGTTAGCCTATGGGGAAGGTCCCCATAGGCTTTCCTAAGTTTTTTTGATCGAAGGATATTCCTTCGATCGTTGGATTAAAATCCTTTGAATCGTCGATTCGAAGGATTTAATCGTTCGATCGAAGGAATAATCCTTCGATCGAACTATCTGCGCTAAAATCCTTCGACTTCGATATTCGAAGTCGAAGGATTTTAATTCCCAGTCGAATATCGAGGGTTAATTAACCCTCGATATTCGACCCTTGGTGAATTGGCCCCTTAATGTGAAAATTATTTCTAAAAGAAGGATAAAAGAAAAAATTCTCAAAGAAAAAAATATGAATTACGGTTAGAGGACTTTTAGAGGATTTATTATGTTCCAAGGTTGCCGAAAATAGTCCTGCTAAAACGTGTCGAAATCATGTAAAAGTCAATGGCGCAAATTCATTAAATGGCGAATTTTCACCAGCGAACGCTCCACCATACTTCTCGCCACTTCGCCAAGCGTAAATTTGTTACCACTATGCTAATTCACTAAAATGCAAAGTTGCATCTCAGCAGCCGAACGCTGACGAAGTTTCGCTAGCATTAATTCGTCAGCGCGAGCATTTCATATCGATCTTTCGCTATGTATAGACAGGTTCATATAGGTCATATATACGTCTTTATTAGAGATGTTGGTGCAAATGCTTGAAGTGGTCACTTATTATTACAAATGTCCAATGAAGCAAAATAAAGACAAAAGAGATCCTCTAATGCCCTAGACATGAGCCCACCCTAAAACAAATGTGGCATGCCCCTCTGGTTTCAGACACAAAAATCTTTTATAGTTTTGAAGGCAATCCCACTTTAAAAATGCAAAAAAACGCCTGTGTTTTTTAGAACGTTAATGAGTTTCGGACATACAGGATATGATGTCACGGACATAAGATTGAGGAGGATGAAGCTTCATCTTATCAGTTCGCCAGGTCTAAGGTGGCAAATGAAATTCTAGTAAAAGAGGCAACATTCTGTAAAATTCGCACTCTAGTGAATTTGCAGAGTAACGATCGTTTGCCTGAGCGAAAATGCGCCTGGCGATAGGGCGCTTAACTGTGCTAGCAATGGTCTCTTTTGCTTGCGAATTGTCATCTACGGCTGTTGGCGATGTCCCTGCGGATGAGATTTCTGGCGAATTTTTGCGAGCGACGGGCACTTTGCCCGTTAATAAATCTGCCCCAATGCCAGATGTCCTTTTGAAGATGTTTCTTGCTTTCATGATTATCAAGGGTTTTGGGCTGGTTTTCGTTCGATAAGTTAGACGATTAGATTTGATGTACGATTTTGGAGTGACTCCTAGCCATGTTTATGAATAAAAATATAAACAGGAGTGTTCTGGGCACGTCATTAGCTGTACCCCCATACTGTACTGGTTAAGGGAAACCTCATTAATGCTCCCACTTACTTATAATACCCAATAACATGTTTGCTGTCATTATTCTCTCCCAGTAAAGACTAACTAGTCTTTGGTTGCTACTGGTTACTAGAACTTAACAATGTTACCTAACTGGTTTGACCCTAAATGGAAGACTGGACAAAAAAAACAGCAAATTAGCTCAATATATCACGGAAAATCAGTAATATTTTGTTTTTGGGGAAAGACCATAATTGTTTGAAGTCCTGAGACTGCTAAAGGAGGGTATTTCACAATATAGTAAGAATAATGTCATTTTGTGACTCACTCGTACATCATTTTCCTAGGAATAATTGTACTTATTGATCCAAAGCGCCTCACATTTGCGAGTCTTGTGGAGAAGGGACAGGATCAGCCATATTAGAGCCCTGTACAGACAAGTTACTTGAACGACTGATCAATGGGGTTTCATTAACCTTCTGCCAATACTACCTGCCCAGCAAATGAAATGAGAAAAGCTCTAGGGTTAGAGGTGGAACGGCAACAGAATTGATTTCTTTTAATGTTCTTGAAAGTTCAATTTATGAAGTTGATAACAAAATGCAAAACTCAGGGAAAGTTTGGTCCTTGAAAAGCTGGAAAGGTCAACTCTTTGCATGTTGCTGAACTACGTCTCTCCAGCTGCAAAAGGCGCCCAATGAAATGGATTCATTTCACTTAACAATTGAGTTGAATGGGACGCAATGAAGTAATTTCACCGTTTCAGATTATTTTGTGTTTCAATGAGAGTTTATAAAGATGTCCTTGTTGCAGGACTTTTCCTTTTCTTGATATAATATTTGAATATATTGATGTCACTGTTGCAGGGTTTTCCTTGGGGCTTCAGCTACTTTAATGAGCATCTGATCTTCAGTATGATACTTTGTTTATCGACTGACTCGGGTGGAAGCCCCTCGCGTTGGACTGGGATTGCAGAGACTGGTGGGCCCTCCACCCCAGCCACAGAGGCCCCCAACTCAAAATAACTTCTGCACCTTCCCCAAGCTGCCGCAATCCTCTCCTTCCCAACTCATGCCTTTGAGTTGCAGCACTAATATCCTTGCTGCTGTGACAATATGGTCTATCCGCAAGCAGCGGCCAAGCAACAGGTCAAAAATGGTGCCAGTGTTCTGGTGGCTCAGTCCAATGTTGAAGCCCCTCCTTTGATGCTTAATCCTCTTTATCTTCTCCAAAGTCATCCCCTTTGATACAGTATAATTTAAAATGTAAACAGCCCTCCAAAAATATGTTCCTCTTATTATATTGATAAAAAAAAGTCATATAATCCTTCAATGAGAGAGTTCGTTCATCTCATTGACCAAGGACTGGAGGACAATGAGAGAGTTTGTTCACCTCATTGGCCAAGGACTGGAGGACAATGAGAGAGTTTGTTCACCTCATTGGCCAAGGACTGGAGGACAATGAGAGAGTTTGTTCACCTCATTGGCCAAGGACTGGAGGACAATGAGAGAGTTTGTTCACCTCATTGGCCAAGGACTGGAGGACAATGAGAGAGTTTGTTCACCTCATTGGCCAAGGACTGGAGGACAATGAGAGAGTTTGTTCACCTCATTGGCCGAGGACAGGAGGATTGTAGACTCAATAGTTGGTTATAGTGGCTCTAGAAGAACAATATACGAAGAACAATGCAGGTAGTATTGGATTTAGTATGTTGAAATGCCAAACTGGAGATCAAATTAACTCCTAAAGATTCCCTGAAATAGGGAATTTGAATGTACCCAGTATATACTAGTAGCATAAGTAGACAAACTTCAACTGAGTGGAAGTAAAAAGTGTGTGGTGTGAAAGTAGATTCTCTTCAGTAAGTAAAGGATCTGAGTGATGATGTAGTGCAAGGTGACCCAACTAGAGAACCAGCTTATTAGTTTATCTTCTAAAGTTCCAAAACTTGAATTATGAGTAGAAGTAAAAGGGATAAAGGTAAGAGATAGAGCATTCAAATATAGTAAGAGGTCATCCAGTAGTAAAGCAGTAGCCAAAGGTATTCTATGAAATTAAAAAATAGTGATGGGCAAATCTTTCCCGTTTAGCTTCGTAAAATTCCCGAAACGGCACAAAATCGTGGAAACGGAAAGTTCACAAACAATTCGTGAAATTTGGCCATTTTCATGAAAAATTAGTGAAATTCGGACATTTTCACGAAACATTTGTGAAATTACGTTATCACGCAAAATCGAGCAATTCGAACCGTTCCACAGAAAAAAAATCAAGCATTTCAAGAAAAAAAACAGAAATTGCCGCAGGCGAATTTTCACCAGCGAATTTTCATGAATTTATTCGCCGGTGGTGAAACTCGGGAGTTCGCCGCAAATTTGTGCCTGGTGAATTTATTTGCCCATCACTATTAAAAAAAGTCTTTATTAGGACATACTCTATGTAAGCATAACGTGTTTCGTGCCTGAAGTAAGTGCCCACGCGTTAGACTTACATATGTCCTAATAAAGACTTTTTTAAATTCATAAAATACTTTTGGCTACTGCTTTATATTTTCTATATTTTCCCAAAAAAGTTTGGCAAACCCTTGGACTGGGGGTTACCTTGGTAAGAGACCATCTTATAATTTATTTTGTTCTTTTGATTTCTCAATTTTCACTATTTATTTTTCTGTTTTTTCCTACTTTTGACCTTTGTCAAAAAATGTAGCTACACACCATTATCTATATGGTTATATAAAGGCAAGAGAACAGTCATTTTCATACTTGTCGCTTATCGTCCAACTAAAACTAGTAGACTCTTTAAACACCCGGCAGACACAAAAAAAAAAACATAACTGGGTCCCGGATATTGGGCGGCATCATGTTCCACTGACCTTCCGAGAGAGAAAGAAACTGAAGATCTGCAACACTTTCATTTGTTAATACGAATGTAATTAGAGATTTAAAAATATCCTCATTTAATTAAAAGACACACACGACAAACATATTTTATTGTATAACTGGGCAAAATCTTAATGAGTATTCCTCGAACTATTCGTCCTTAATTGACTTTTGACGTCACCCCAAATGCAAATCATCATCTTGGTTAAGGAGTTATTAGATAGCTTAGCGTTCAGCAATATTAGCTCATGTTTTACTCTTTATAAACATTTCTCTGATGGAACATTATGCCCTGTTTTTTAATCAGGTGTCATTTTCAATTTATATTCCTTACAACAGGCAATACTGTTTGTGAATATAGCTGATTGTGCTTCTGGAACATTCGTTCCTGCATATTTGTATTTATTCATATACGTGGGTACTGCCATTATAATAAAACTGGGCTGTGATTGGCTGGAAATAAAAAAGGTTCCAGAAGCCAATTACAGAGTGAGATAAGACTCCTCATGTATTTCACAGGTTCAGCTAAAACCTTCTGTATTGTGTGTTATGTCATGAATTTGGTGCCAGGTGCATATCATCTCCCCAATACCCAAGTATAGCATATCACCTCCACAAATACCCCAGTATAGCATATCACCTCCCCAAATACCCCAGTATAGCATATCACCTCCCCAGGACCGCCATCAGAAATCGCAGGGCCCCATACAACAAAATTTCCTGGGCCCCCTGGGCTGCGCCCACCGCAAGCCCCACCTACAGGTCCAGGCCCCCCCCACATTATAAGAAAATTGGTGGCCAAGGCCCCTAAACCATACCTTCCCGAAGTCAGCAGCTCTCAGAAAGATGGGAGCAAGCAAGTAAGTGTCGCGTGGCCGGGGGCCCCCCTTACCCTCGGGCCCCCTACAACTCTCCCCCCTGATGACTGCCCTGCACCTCCCCAAATACCCCAGTATAGCATACCATCTCCCCAAATAACCCTAATATAGCATATCACCTCCCCAAATACACCAGTATAGCATTTCACCTCTCCAAATACCCTAGTATAGCATATCACCTCTCCAAATACCCCAGTATAGCATATCACCTCCCCAAATACCCAAGTATAGCATATCATCTCCCCAAATACCCCAGTATAGCATATCATCTCCCCAAATACCCCAGTATAGCATATCACCTCCCCAAATACCCCAGTATAGCATATCACCTCCCCAAATACCCCAGTATAGCATATCACCTCCCCAAATACCCCAGTATAGCATATCACCTCCCCAAATACCCCAGTATAGCATATCAGCTCCCCAAATACCCCAGTATAGCATATCATCTCCCCAAATACCCCAGTATAGCATATCATCTCCCCAAATACCCCAGTATAGCATATCATCTCCCAAATACCCCAGTATAGCATATCACCTCCCAAATACCCCAGTATAGCATATCACCTCCCCAAATACCCCAGTATAGCATATCACCTCCCCAAATACCCCAGTATAGCATATCATCTCCCCAAATACCCCAGTATAGCATATCATCTCCCCAAATACCCCAGTATAGCATATCACCTCCCCAAATAACCCCCAGTATAGCATTCACCTCCAAATAACCCCAGTATAGCATATCATCTCCCCAAATACCCAGTATAGCATATCACCTCCCAAATACCCCTAATATAGCATATCACCTCCCCAAATACCCCAGTATAGCATATCATCTCCCCAAATACCCCAGTATAGCATATCATCTCCCCAAATACCCCAGTATAGCATATCACCTCCCCAAATACCCCTAATATAGCATATCACCTCCCCAAATACCCCAGTATAGCAGATCACCTCCCCAAATACCCCTAATATAGCATATCACTCCCCAAATACCCCAGTATAGCATATCACCTCCCAAATACCCCAGTTATAGCAGATCATCTCCCCAAATACCCCAGTATAGCAGATCATCTCCCCAAATACCCCCAGTATAGCATATCATCTCCCAAATACCCAGTATAGCATATCACCTCCCCAAATACCCCAGTATAGCATATCACCTCCCCAAATACCCCAGTATAGCAGATCACCTCCCCAAATACCCCTAATATAGCATATCACCTCCCCAAATACCCCAGTATAGCATATCACCTCCCCAAATACCCCAGTATAGCAGATCATCTCCCCAAATACCCCAGTATAGCAGATCATCTCCCCAAATACCCCAGTATAGCATATCATCTCCCCAAATACCCCAGTATAGCATATCACCTCCCCAAATACCCCAGTATAGCATATCACCTCCCCAAATACCCCAGTATAGCATATCATCTCCCCAAATACCCCAGTATAGCAGATCACCTCCCCAAATACCCCAGTATAGCAGATCACCTCCCCAAATACCCCAGTATAGCAGATCAGCTCCCCAACATAACAAGCAGAGGAATGCGGCATTCTTGGGTTAACACCTTATTGGCAATGGATAAGGAGAACATTATGGCTTTAGGGGCTTATACAGAACACTGTAGGGTCTATGATCTATGTACCAGTATGGGCTTCTGTGCAGCTTTTCCTGCTGAATTTATGTATCTAAATGAAAAGACAAGTGTGACATTTTCTTTGTGCTAATTGCTATGAATACCAGGCAGACTTGGAGCTGTCACTACATTGCAAAGCCATTCATGTAAATTCCTTCCATTAGAGCTGCCAGACATCTGTTACACCAGGGAGTGTTCCGCTCCTGCAGCTGCTGATACTCCTCCTCCTATTTGCCTTTCTCTCAAGGGATGCTGGGATTTGTAGTTCACCAATGCAGGTTGGGGGATCATTTCCTGCTAAAATACCCCACTTTGACTGTTAAAGACAATGGGAATGAATTACTAATGAAGGTTCTATACTGCAGATATTTACTAATCAAACAGAATTGATGACTGGTTGTTGTGGCATCAGTGCAACTGAGCCCTATGTTAGAACATTTCTATATCGATTACATTGTACAGTTATGGGACCTGTTATCCACAATGTGCTGAACCTGGGGTTTTCCGGATAACGGATATTTCCATAATTTGGATCTTCATAGCTTATCTACTAGAATATCATATAAACATTAAATAAATCCAATAGGCTGGGTTTGCTTCCAATAAGGATTAATTATATCTTACTTGGGATCAAGTACAAGCTACTGTTTTATTATAACAGACAAAAAGAAAATTATTTTTAAATTATTCAAATTATTCAGATATGGAGTATATGGGATACCGCCTTACTGTAATTCGGACGTTTCTGAATAACGAATCCCATATCAGTAACAAGTTAGTGACTTTATTTTGTTTTTCCCTTATTTTGAAAGTAATTCTTGGTCCCCAATATTAGTCATTTCTGCTAAGTTTCCCCGAAGTTTCCTTGTGAGGCAACTTTGGGCGACTTTGGAAAACGAAGGGAAGGTAGCTCGGGGAGATTAGTCGCCGAAGAAGATTTGATGCTGGGCGACTATTCTCCCGAAATAGCAGCATGTCTCTGCCCTTACTCTCAGCAGATTCCTTATCTCTCTTATTAGTGCAATGCTCTGGGCCATAAACACCCCCATTATAGAAGTAAATCAGATGAGTGGGCCACACTATGGGGGTTATTTATCAAAGTCTGAATTTATCTCAATATTTTCTGAAAAAAACTCCGACCAAATCCGCACAGGTTTTTTGGGCTTATTTATTAATACACTATCCGGAAAATTTTGTTTGCGGGAAAAAATCTGGAAAAATTTTGTCCGATTTTCATGTTTTTTTTTGATTTTTCACCCGAAAACTCCGAAAACTTCAGGGTATTGCCAAAAACCCAGCGCACGTCAAAAAATCATTGGGACGTCTCCCATTGACTTATATGCAACCTCGACAGGTCTGAGATACCGGATTTTCAGATTCTGACTTTTCCATCCTTTGGGTTTAATAAATTCCGAAAAATTTGTGATTTTTTTTTTAAAAGTCCGATTTTAAAAAGAAAAAATTGTGAAACTCAAATTTGACGCCCGTGTCAATTTGTGTCAGTTTTGACGCTCGTGTTAAAGTCAATGGGCATCCGAATAGTGTTGATGTCCGTCGGTTTTGATGTGAGGGACTTCTCCGGCTCGCATTTTGACGCCCACAAATTTTTGCGGGGTAAACTCGGAAATTCGCTGTCAAATTTATTCGCCCATCACTACTCCCCATCAATGAACCACTCTTTTCTCCCATCTCTTACAGTAAAGAAACCCTTTCTATGCTGATATGTAAAAAATGACATCATGTTTTAAGTAGCTCCCTATGATCTTTTCTGCTGTCCTTTACCTGAGCACAGGGAGCCACTCAAAGTATACACTATAGGGGTTATTTATCAACGTCCGAATTTATCTCAGTATTTCTAATATCCAACTTCGAGCAACTCCGAATTCCTGAATGGACCTTATTCCAAAAACTTTGGAGCTTTCCCTGAAAACTCAGAATTGTTTGGAGTTTCTGCAAAAACTGCGTTTTTTGCTTTGAATCCCCAAAATCATCAGATATTGGTACGGACATCAACGCAGACACTGGGACCTTCCATATTGACTTATACAGGACCTTGACAGCTTTTAGATGCCGCGGTTTCGGAGTTTTTAGACTCATAAATATCGAATAATTCATAGGTTTTTTTTCGCTCCGAAAACTACGAATTATTCGAGGTTCGGATATTCAGAGCTTGATAAATAACCCCCTATAGGGAAAATATTACAGTCCCAATATAAATCTGATTAGTAATAAATTCAGATTAACATTACACATCCACATATAAATCAGTGCAGTCTGCTTCAGAATTCATATCAAACTATAATCAGCCCTGTAGCATCAGCTCTTATGACAGATGAACCTCACTTTCTGCTTGATGATTTCCCCTGATCCCTAAGCTTAGCTCCTCCCCAGCAGCCCAGATCCCACTGAGCATGTGCAGAGCCGCTGACACACAAAAGATGCCTAACAACATCCAATATGGGAGCTCCTGGGGCATCTTTAAAGGACTGGAGGGCAACTTTGATGGCCTGGATCATTACTGTTATAGGGCTGCTGAACCTCTGGGCTGGTACAATAAAGACAGTATATAAAATGCAGCATATAAAAATATAGCAGTTCTCCTTTAAGTAAAAAAAATTCTCATGAGCCAAAATTTACATTTGTTTTTTTCATTTGTGTAAAAACGGAATAATATCACATCCAGTCAGCGCATCTTTTGTTTGCAATTTCTGCAGCGTGAAAATTCTCTAACAACATCAGGAGCCCAAAGCTCGGATTCCCCGCAGGCTGGATTTTCATTGCAAATGAGAGACCTGGACCAGGTTTGTTTAATCCGCTGCGTTTCCCAAACACCTGTTCCATTTGGCAGCGACCGGAACTTTTCCCGTAATTTGCTCGGCGCAATGTTACAGCCGCGTTGCTGATATTATTTTCTCATTTATAGACTTACAGCAGCAGAAATCTGACAGTGTAATATGTTCCGACTGATTACAGTGATTAAATACAATTTTTTAGCAGAGGTCGGGCTGCCGCTAAACATGATTACGGCTGAAATCGGGAAGCGTCGGCGCAGGTGCAGGAAGGGAAACATTAGCCGAGCCGCTAGAATGATTAGTATGAAGGTGAATTAGAAACAATGGTGATTGAACTTAATGCATCGGGGATCACTGCAATTTACTAATAACCCGGTGCCACAAAATACTCGCCCCCTGCCTGTCCTGTTACACTGACGTGTTGTTTAAAGGGACAGCGTCATGATTTTAAGATTGGCTAATGCTTTTGAGAATGACTTGGATGATTTCTTGGATAGACATAATATCAAAGGCTATTGTGATACTAAACTCTAAAGTTAGTATAGATACGGGTATATAGAATTTATATGAGGGTGTGGAGGGGTGTGTGTATGTATGGACACTGGGTTTTATTTGGCGGGGGTTGAACTTGATGGACTTTTTAACTATGTAACTATGATTATATCTACCGAAACAACGTGGATCATTCAGCTATTAGAATTGTGTTATACAGGTATGGGACCTGTTGTTCAGAATGCTCAGGACCTGGGGTTTTCTGGATAAGGGGTCTTTCCGCTATTAGGATCTCTATACCTTACCTCTGCTAAAAACATTTAAACTTATAATAATAATCCCAGTAGGATTGGTTTGCCCCCAAAAAGGATTAATTATATCATCGTATAATAAAAGGTACTGTTTTAGTATTACAGGGAAGAAAGTCATTTTTAATTTAATGGGATATGGCCATTGTGTAATTTTGAGCTTTCTGGATAATGGGCTGATATCTATTAGGGACAAAATCCTTTCCTGAGAGGTCTGAATGTAGCACCAATGCCATCCACATATTAAAAGTGAGCAGATAAAGCTCATTCGGGTCCCTACCGATGTAGCCAGATCAGGTTTTACATTGCCAATATAATACACAGGTAGCAGAGTATGACACACACAGGGAGCATAGGGCAGGCAGAGTATGACACACACAGGGAGCATAGGGCAGGCAGAGTATGACACACACACAGGGAGCATAGGACAGGCAGAGTATGGCACACACAGGGAGCATAGGGCAGGCAGAGTATGACACACACAGGGAGCATAGGGCAGACAGAGTATGACACACACAGGGAGCATAGGGCAGGCAGAGTATGACACACACAGGGAGCATAGGGCAGACAGAGTATGACACACACAGGGAGCATAGGGCAGGCAGAGTATGGCACACACAGGGAGCATAGGGCAGGCAGCATATGGCACACACATGGAGCATAGGGAAGGCAAAGTATGACACACACAGGGAACATAGGGAAGGCAGAGTATGGCACACACAGGTAACATAGGGCAGGCAGCGTATGGCACACACAGGGAGCATAGGGAAGGCAAAGTATGACACACACAGGGAGCATAGGGCAGGCAGAGTATGGCACATACAGGGAACATAGGACAGGCAGAGTATGACACACACAGGGAGCATAGGGAAGGCAGAGTATGACACACACAGGGAGCATAGGACAGGCAGAGTATGACACACACAAATATAACAGGAAATAGGAATGTCTATCAGGACTCTAAGATGAACAGTTCATACTGTGCTACATACAGTGATACAATGCTGGTGCCACTTCAGCCATTAGTTTGAGGGGTGAACAATGTGGGCACTTGCAGTTTGGGTCTGAGTTGTGAACAGGACAGGGCTTTTCAGGTGTGAACAATACAGGGGGAATACAGGTGTGAATACTCTTCAGTTTTAAGCTTCTACTACTGATGAAAAGAGAAAGTAATTCACAATATATTATATATTAGGAGCTTTTCTAGCATTCTGAATTCCTATTTCTGTAATGAAAATTAAAAAAAAATTATAAAGAATATATCTTAGTCCTTTACAGTTTAAGTTGGCCGGGCAGGTGTTTTCTCTAAGCAGAACTGAGATTCTCAGTTGAATTGTGGCCCCACGGGGCCAAGCCTGGCTGGTTTCTGATCCCATCGCTCATTTACATCACTGTCTCTCCCAATAAAGAATGACATGAGCCGCTCAGTTCAGCCGCTGTGAAACCATTTGCACACAAATGAGATCTTTGGGAATTTATTTAAGAAAATTCCTACGGGAAAGGGAAGTGCTGATTATACAAACATTCTTACATGAAGTCGGCCTGTTAATTACAAGACACACATTGTGAGGATGCATTTTGTGTGCCCCCAGCTCTTACCTCCCTCACAAACACACACATCCTAACACAAGGGATACACTTGACTGAAGCCCAAATACTTCTGATCTTACAGAACGCAGGAGATTTGCATTATTACACATTAGTAGTTCTGTAGCTTTGCATAAGGAACTCCACCATTTGGGTTCTCAATGACCCAGGTCTATCCCTCGTTAGTGATGGGCGAATTTATTCGCCAGGAGTGAATTTGTGGCGAATTCCTGCAATTTGCCACTGGGAGAATAAATTTGCCAACGAAAATTCGTCAGCGTCCAAAGAAATTGGACGCCGCCGCAATTTCACCAAAAACGGATGCCAGCGTCAAAAAAAACGGATGCAGGCGTCAAAAACGGACTACGGCGTCAAAAACGAGACGCCGGCCGTGTTTCACAAATTTTTCACCATTTCACGAATTTCGAGGGAAATTCTCACATTTTTCGGCGAAGCGAAATGTCCCAAATTCGCCCATCACTATCCCTAGTACATGCAGAGGGGATACACTAAGGGGGCCCGAGAGGACCTCATAATCATGGTCCTCTAAGAAGCGTGTCCTCAGTTTACCTTCTTTTTCCCAAACTCTCACTGAATGGGAAATATCTTTCTGTCAGTTCTTTCTGTCAGTTTCCAGAGACATTTACACAATTCAGCAGCCAAATATCCAATTCTGACACTTTCCACTTAAAAAGTACGTTTTATTACTTGAAACATCTGCATGTCTGGATGAGAAACCATCTGTCACATGCTCCGAGCTTGTGTAACCGTGATATCTGACTCTTTCCTGTCCTCATTCACCTTGAAATGAGCAGCCAATGCGGGTGAGCAAAATAAATATTAACTCAATGTTATAGCCATGTTTCATACTGCAATATTTTCACATGTACTTCATACTTGGTCTTGCAAAACTCCCCTCCTTCCTTTTACTTTTTGTAACCCCTCTCTTTTAAAAATTTAAAAATCAATGAAGAGAGAATTAAAAAAAAAACCAAGATGACATAGCAACTGTGACATTATAGCCATGTGACATCATAACTATGTGACATAATTGTCATGTGATATCACAACTATGTGGTAAAAATTAGAGAAGTTTTGTTAAATAAGTAGGGGCCCAAAGGGGTGCAATTACATGCCCCATAATACTCTTGAACCTGCACCTTTCCCATTGAATGTTTAGAGCCTCCACTGACACCAATTCATCATATGACTGTAATTCTGCCTAGAGACATTCCTGTTTGTAGTATTGTTCCTAAATTCCTGCAATATGAATTCAATTTGACCCCTCTTAGCAACACCAGACTTCCCTGCTCTCCTCTTATCCAGCACCAGACTTTGCCCGCATTGTTTGGCTTGTCCATCGTATCAACCTTACCTTCCTACTTCCAGTACTTCCAGTCTTACCTGTCCTGCTGTCCATAATACTGTGCCAACAAATACCAGCCTTACTTCAGGGTCAGCTTTGAAGACTCTGAAGCTCTAGTCCCCCTGCTTGCACCCCTGACACCCCTTGCTCTCACCCGACCCCCTCCACTCAAACCCACCCAACCTGCCTCTCCTGTTGCCCCTCGTATTAACCTGCTTCCCTGCATTTTCGAGCCATAGTGATCCCTTAAGGTGGGGACTGGCTGGGCAGGAGATGTCAAAATCTCCCATTCAGTCCCCAGTGGTGATGCAGCCAGCAAGTGGCATGCTGTTCCCCAATTTTTTGCTGCCTTTATGGCCTGCCCACAAATTTGGGCCTGACCAGGACCTGATTTACATAGGGGGCGCCCATAGGCCCGCTGTTGTTCGTTGCCCCCGTCCCCTCCCTTTTATTCGCTCAAATGTCATCATCGGGACCAGAGCAATGAGAATTGGCGTACGGGTAATTTAAAAACTATCGTATCTCCTGCGCAACCCCAGTGTTTCTGAACCAATGTGGGTCTGGTTGGGCAGCATTCTGCCCCTTAAAATCCTGCCGCCCTAGGCCCGGGCCTTGGTAGCCTCTCCACAAATCCGGGCCTGGGCCTGACCATCTTCCAGTACCAACCTTGCCGTCCCACTGTACTTCCTAGTAATGCTTCCTTTTATATTATTTCAACCTAAGTATGGCTATTGACCCTCATATGATGATGGTGATATACTGCAGCCTCAAATTTGCCCTGGGGTAGACGTCTCACAACACCCCATTGCACGCAAATTAGTCAACCAATCAGGTGCTTGCATTCAGAGCAAATGATCTGAAAGAACCTGATAATTGGTTGTTGTTGATTAAAAGACCACAACAAGATTTCCAACTTTTCACATTCCTTCTTGGCTAAAAAGTGTCCTCAGTAATAGCGGACTATAACTCTATTCCTAATGCAGGATCAGTGTGTTGGCTTTTATGAAACCTTTAAGATATTCTAGATCAGGCTTTTCTGAGAAACTTTTCAGTTCAATTATTAATTTTAAATACCGATATTTACTTTCAAGCCTGCAATTGAAAAGGAACACAGTTGTCAGGGTCAGTGACTCCAGCAACAACAAAATACAATAAAATTACTCAGGCTTCATGAATATCTTTATCTCTTTCTTCCATTGTGACTTCTTAACTGCTTCCTGGTTGTTGGGATACTTTAAAAGTACACTCATTGTATTGTTGTAGGGATGTGTAAAATAGCCACCCCTAGTATTATTGGCAGGCAGTCCCTCAGTGTTATAGACACCTAACTGGGTCCTAAAATACAGTTGGGAGGGGTACTGTTTGCTCTTCCTGCTCTAAGCTATGCCCCTGCCTGTTTCTCACAGTGACCAGCAGATGGCACTGTGCTAGGATATAAAAGGCTCTAGAGCCATGCTCTCAGTGTCCATTTTGTGCTAGCTCTGACCTGAACAGGCAGGTAGAGCTCTGTGGAACCTAGACAGGTCAGGTCTAGTAAGAATAGGCTACTCACCATTATAGGTCACTCTAGGAGTGACAGACAGACAGGTTATTTAGCTGAGCAGCTCAAGGCTCCGACGAGGAGAGTCAGAGGGATTAATATCCCTCTACTAATATCCCAGAAGTAGGGACTAAGTGTATAGGAACAGGGTAGATAGATTCCCCTCAGGTTCCACTTAGGGAAAAGGCTGAAAGCTGGGTGTACCTTTATTGCTGCTGAGCACGTCATTTTATCATTCGATCAAACGATTTTTATTCGATCGTTCAATCTAAGTATTTGCGCTAAAATTTAATTAGAATTCGAAGGATTTCACTTCGACCCTTGATAAATTTGACCCCCAATTGTTGGTGCCTTGTAATGAAGTTTGTTTGCAAAGCATCAACTCTCTGCAACTTTCCACTTAATGAAGATATAATGAAATTATCATCATTTTATTTAGGTAGCGCAGCATAGACCGGGGTTCCTTAAATCGCTGTGCTTTAATATAACGTTTCAATCACTAGTCTTAGATACAAATGAGGAGCAGATTTATTCTCCCCGGTGTGCGACTGGCTCATGTTATTTATGTCTCTGATTATGGGATTTGACATATAATTACGACTGGAGATAGAAGCTCACACATATTCCTGCCATTGATAGACAACAACATCATTCTAGGGAGACACAATAATAAATCCTTCCAATGAGCAAAACCTTTTTTGGCTTCTGCTGTTGATGGAAAGTTTAAGAAGTTTTCCAGTCTTTATCCGTGGGGTGCTGGGAGTTATAGATAATCAACAAATGGTGGGTAACAAATATGAAAATGCTGAAAATAGTAGTTAATACATTGAGTAGGGATGGGCGAATTTTTTCGCCTTGTTTCGTTGAAAAAATGACGCCCATAGATTTGCATGGCGTTGTGCGTCAGAATAAAAAGATGAGCGTCAAAAAACTTTCGCCGCGCGTCAACATTTTTTTGACACCCATAGACTTTAATGGGCGTCGGCGACATTTTGCCGCG
Source organism: Xenopus laevis (assembly GCF_017654675.1). Lineage (NCBI taxonomy): Eukaryota > Metazoa > Chordata > Amphibia > Anura > Pipidae > Xenopus > Xenopus laevis. The sequence goes on from NC_054380.1 coordinate 8,555,088, forward strand.
GCCAATTTTTGGCGAAGCGAAACAGGAAAAATTCGCCCTTCCCTAACATTGAGTAATAAACCTTAACCCAGGGTAGAATCCTGTCTCGGAAATACCCACACTGATCTGGAAACCCCAATACAAATATGTAACCAGTATATGCTAAGTTTAGATACATTGAATGAGCTTCCCGCTGTATACGGTGGGAACATGCCCCAGACCTTCAGCAAGGGGAGCGGATACCAGGAAACTTGAAAAGAGACTGGCACAAGCCTGGACCCACGAAGTAGTGAAGCCAGAGTCAGATTTTAAAAGGATTAAAAAAGCTTACATTTTATTTTCCATAATTAAGAACCACAGCCTGATGCATTTCGTGTCTACCAGGGACACTTAGCCATAGGCTGAACATTGAATATTACATACAGAATATTTAAAAGAAGGGATATCCAATGGGAAACAAGTAGGTGGTGCTACCGGATGTGTCACATCAAATCCTAGGATTCATTAGATCTGGGAAACGCCCTCCTGTCTATGCCAGTGGTCCAGGAGTTCCCTGTAGGGGAGGTTGGGTGGGATGCAGGAGCAATGTGGGCTATGTATGTTAATAAAGAAGAAACTTATGGATTTCCTCAGTGATCTCTGATATCACTTACAGTTATAGTGTTGGTCACATGTTGTTCTCTTTTTATCTGGATTCAGGGAACTTCAGCCTGATGAAGATGTTGAAGTGTGGGTCCTGGTCAAAAATGGGTCTGCCAAACTAGACAATCACAGATTTCTAATCTAGAGACCATTTATCTAGGGACCACTCCGCCACCTCTTGTTGGCAACTCCCTGCCTGCCCACCACAGGACTAGTGTAGGGTAATGGGCAGTTGGTGGTGTGAGCCAGGGGGACGCGCCCAACAGAACAGTTTCAACTGGGATTTAGTCCAGTACCCCAGTGGGTCAGTCTGATCCCGAATGTCCCATTACATTTACCCTGCAGCTCCCTTGTATCAAGAGTCAGTTACCCTGCCTGTCTTTTTTAGGAGGAAACCTATGGGGGCAGATTCACTAAAGGGCAAAGTGGCTAACGCTAGCGACTTTTTAACAGCATTGCCACCAGCAGGGACATCGCCAAATCACTAACAGGCGCCAATTCGCTAGCTAACGGAACCATCGCTAGCGCTCATTCGCACTCTATCGCCAGACGACTTTTCTGGAGTACGATCGTTACTTCGCAAATTCATTAAAGTGCCAGACTTGACTTGCAGCTAGATCTTCCTCAATCTTTTGTCACATCATATCCTGTGTGCCGAAAATGGCGACTTTTCCTTTTTTTAAGCGGGATTGGCTGCAAAAGTCCTAACCTACTTTTTTTTGGGTAACCAGTTTTCTCCAGACATTTCATAACATATGGAACATTCATTTTACAGTGGGCTCATGTTTAGGGCATTCTATTAATTCTCTTGTCTTTATTTTGAATATTTTTTTATTTGATTTTACATAAACAAGAAAAATTTAATATGACAGCATAAATAAGCAGACTTAGAGAATGTGCTGCAAAAGGAAAGTACAGTGGCATAACATTTTCAAAGATTAATAACAACAATAGTAAAATATAGAAAAATAAAAATATTAACTAAACCAGTGGATGTAAAGACAAATAAAAAGAAAGAAAGAAAAATTCCATTGTTAAAATTATACAGTTACCTAATTAGATTTGGAGAAACCTTAAAACATGGTCTTTGGTATGTATGAGAAGTACACGTCTCAAAATAAGGAGACCATATATGTTTAAAGGATTCGTTAGAGCTTTTACCATTTGATTTTGTTTTTAAAGCTTCTTGCCAGCTAAGTTGGTTTCTTGTCTTTATTAAGGTTCCCTGGACATGTGTAATAAAAAGTGGTAACTTCAAGCATTTGCACCGACATTTATAATAAAGACGTCCGTACAACTTTAAATTACCCGCCCTATGCAAATTGACCTAAGCGCACGATCACTAGTGAATTTTCGGTAGGCACAAATGAACGCTAGCGCATCTTTGCTATGAAATGCTCGCAGTAACGATAGCGAAAAGTCACCAGCATTCGAAGTATGGCACAAAACTTCGCATTTTAGTAAATAAGTATATTCTAGCGCATTTGCATTTGCCTGGCGAAGTGGTGCGAGGGGTGCGAAGCTGACGCTGGTGAAAATTCGCCGTTAGTGAATCTGCCCCATGGAGAGAAAATACAGGCACCTTGAAGAGAGGTTCTAGGTTAAACTGGACTCAAGACACCATAGCAGTGCTAACCATTGTTCTCCTCTATGCCCGAGTTGGACTAGACCGGCGGGATTCCAGGAAAAGCCCAGTGGGCCCCTGCCAATCAAGACCTTCACCTCACCGAAAACTGTGTGCACTTGCTATGTTTCCCTGATGGATAAAAGGTCAGAAGTTAAAGGTACATTTGGGTGGGAGGAGTAGGGGGATTTCGGAGACAACACTTCGGGTGAAAGTCAGAACCGACAGTGCATTAGTGCTAGCGGTATGATAAGCACATTGGGCACATTAATGTGACCTGGGACAACAGCAGATGAGGGTCGGGCCCAGGAAATGTAACTGAGCTGAATTATTAAGGCAGTATTATTGAAAGGAGATAAATGTCTCCGGCGTTTCAAATCACCTATTTGGAAGTTTTAATTCAAGATATTTTCATTGGTAATAAAGCAGTGAGACATATACGGCTCTGCTGGGAGACATTTGGTTCCACAATTTGCAGGTAATGAGGTCAGAACCAGAATATCTTGGTAATTTACTCTCAGTGACAAATCCTAATGTAATGCCTTCCTTTCTCTCCGCTTTCCCACTTCTCTCTCTTCTTAATGTGTGCGAATCATAGAGAGAATGTCAGAAATGGAGGCGAGCCAATCAGTTCTGATTGTGATTGATTAGAGCTGCAGTAATATGGAAATTGTGCAGTTATTTATTTTAGTACCTGTGACAGAATGCTCTGTTATACAGATAGCTAGAATCTTAGCCATAAAGCAGGACAGGACTGCTGCTTACAATGGGGATCAGATAGGATCTGTGCAGCCACTGGGACAGAATGTTCTGTTATACAGATAGCTAGAATCTCAGCTGCCATAAAGCAGGACAGGACTGCTGCTTACAATGGGGATCAGATAGGATCTGTGCAGCCACTGGGACAGAATGCTCTGTTATACAGATAGCTAGAATCTCAGCTGCCATAAAGCAGGACAGGACTGCTGCTTACAATGGGGATCAGATAGGATCTGTGCAGCCACTGGGACAGAATGCTCTGTTATACAGATAGCTAGAATCTCAGCCAAAAATCAGGACGGTTACTTAACCATTTAAACAAATCCTGTTCAAAAAGAGCACTGCTGGTTCAGACTCTGGATATAATGTACCAGCCAACTGCAATTGCACTTACTGAGCTTAGGGAGCCACTCACAATATACAGTACACATAGAATAGAAATGTCACAATATAAGGCTGATTAGTAATGTAACACCTATTTGCAGGGCCGGCCTTAGGCCTATTGGACCAATTGGGCCCAATAGGGCCCGCACCTCTGGGGGCCCCGCACCAGAGGGCAGCACAGATAATATTTCCCCCAGCACATGATGCTGCCTGGCCTGCCCCCAACTTTGAGAGTCCAGCCCATCCCCAAATCCATAGGTCCAGCCCACCCACAACTCTGATAAGCCAGCCTATCCCCCAACTCCATAGGTCTAGCCTGCCCCCAACTCTCATAGGCCCAGCTTTCCTCCAACCTTGATAGGCCCTGCCTGCCCCCAATCCAACCAAGCCTGCTCCCAAGCTGAATCGGCCCAGCCTGCCCCAAACTAATTGGCCCAGTCCACTCTCCTATTTCCTCCCTCTCTCTCTTACCCTGTGTGCCCCTATTATGTGCCCCTATTTCATCCCTCTCACTCTCTTACCTTGTCTGCCCCTCTCCTTTCTATTTTGTGCCTGTATGCCCTTATTTTCCTAAATACTTGGTGTGTCAGTAGCCAGCAACACTTTGTCTAGGGGCCCCGCCAACATGGTCCCAATTGGGCCCCACATTTGATAGGACCGGCCCTGCCTATTTGGGCTGCATAGCACACAAATAGTTAAACTGTCCAGCTAGCAGTAGAAGCATGGGTTACACGCGACTTCACACAACAGGGTCAGGGCCTTCGCCATGTGGAAGTGTTCCCTCTATGGTGTAGTGCAACTACATCCCCCAGGCTACTGTGCAGACAACAAAAGATGGGCGCCAGGAGGTTCTTGCAGTAAAACAGAAAACGGTTTATTTAACTATGCACGAGGCAAGTGACCACAGGTTTAGTAGTCACACAGGAGCTGAGGCAATAGCACATTTCTCACACAGAGCTGCAGCCATTAGGCATTTCTCACAGAGGAAAGGTCTCCATTAGGCATTTGCAGTATTCACACACATTCCCTCCTGGAAGTTGTCAGGAAGCAGCTTCTACCCTACAGTCCCTCTTCACTGAGGTCCCTGACTGGAGGCAACACATAAAGCCTCTGGGAAGCTACTCCCTTACTGCAAATCCTTGTTGGAGCTCAGAACTGCTCTTTCTCTCTCACCTCTCTGCCTTTCTCTCCTAGAGAGACTATGACAAGTCTGCCCTAGTGTAACTATTCCTCATTCACGGGGTTACCTGGTCCCCGACTTCTTCTCCAAAGCACATGGGCCTTTCTGGGCCTAGTTGTACCCAGGCTCCCCTGAGCACACCCAGCTGGATCACCATCCACAGGCCAAAGAGGAAGTGGCCACTCCCTACACTCACTATATAGCAGTGTAGCAGGGGCGTGTCATTCTCTCCTGGCAGATCACTCTAAGAAAAAGGTGGGGGCCTTAAAGCTGCAGGGCAGATTACTCAGTAGGGGCCCCTACAGTAATTAATACAGATAATTACTACATGGCAGCACAGAAACCAGTGCAATTAGCATCAGAATTGAATAATCAGCAAACCTGTAGCATCAGCTTATATTACAGCCAGGGAAGCTCATTTTCTGCTGGATAATTAGTGACGAGCCCTAAGCTTAGCTTCTCAACAGCCAATCAGAGCCCACTGAGCATGTGAGTGTCACAGACACTTTCCAAGATGGTGACCCCCTGTGACAAGTTTGAAGTCCTGGATCATTGCTGCTATTGACAAGCTGAAACTTTAGCCTCGTGCAATAAGTTCACTATATAAAATAGGACATTTTTAGCCACATTCATTTTTAAGGTTTAGTTCTCCTTAAATCAGTGATCCCCAACCAGTAGCTCGTGAGTAACATGTTGCTCTCCGACCCTTTGGATGTTGCTCCCAGTGGCCTCAAAGCAGGAGCTTATTTTTGAATTTCAGGCTTGGAGGCAAGTTTTGTTGCAATAAAACCAGATGTACTGCCAAACAGACCCTCCTAGAGGCTGCAAGTCTACATAGGGGCTACCAATAGTCAATCACAACCCTTATTTGGCACCACCCAGGAACATTTTCCGTGCTTGTGTTGCTCCCCAACTCTTTTTAAATCTGAATGTTGCTCAACGGTGAAAAAGGTTGGGGATCCCTGCCTTAAATGGTACCTTCCCCTTTCATCATGCATGCTCAGGGGATTATTTAATTATAAGGAATGTGACAGTCCAACCAGCTATGGTGTGTATATAGTGCATAAAGTTCGCCCTCTTGTAAAATATAAGGATATTATAAGTAACCAAGGAGTTTCATAACCATATAAAAACACGAGGCCGAAGGCTGAGTGTTTTTATACAGGTCATGGAACTCTGAGGTAACGTCTAATATCCTCATATTTTGCAACTGGGGGGACTTTATTTATTATGATAAACAAATTTCAGTGAGTCATGTGACAGAAATGACATCAGAACTCACCATTTATAACTGATGACATCAGAACTCACCGTTTATAAGGATATAATTTACAAGATATTCATGGCTTTTGTGTATTATATAAATATAAATATAGTTTGGGGAGGAAATCTTTCCAGGCTGAGAAAGTATAATACCCACTTACTCTCGCATTGTAGATTTTATTCACAAGTAATCGAATATGGACATACGCTCCCAGTTTATTAAATAACAGACTAATTGAGAACGACTCCGTAGAGTGATTTCTTGGCGTTGGCTTATGCCGAGAGATGCAGCGGGTCCAGGCACAGAATATTAGTCGCAATGGATTTATTGTCTTCTGCCGGCAACTTATCTTGCTAAAAACGACTGGCTGTTAAGGAGATGCAAATCAGTTATTTCAATGCAAGGGATTTGCTCTTTTCTACAGATGCAAGAATGATACAAGTTATTATTATTTTTGCTTATTGCTGCTGCAAGTCATGTTACGTACAATAGTTTCCAATACTTCCAGTACAGCACTGGGGCTAAGGAACTGGGTATTTAATTCTCACTGGTTTCAGTTTACACCCCAACACAGGAAAACATATACAGGCATGGCATCTGTTATCCGGAAACCCATTATCCAAAAAACACCGAATTATGGGAAGACCATCTCCCCTAGATTACATTTTCATGAAATAATTCTAATTTTTAAAAGTTATTTCCTTTTTTCTCTATATAAACAGTAGCTTGTACTTGATACAAACTAAGATAATGCTTAAACCTAATTGGAGGCAAAACAATCCTATTGGGTTTAATTAATATTAAATTATTTTTGTTGTAAACTTATGGTATGGAGATCCGAATTACAGAAAGATCCCTCATCCAGAATGCTCCAAGTCCTGAGCGTTCTGGATAACCGGTCCCAAAACTGTAATGAAAAATCTTTTTTTGGTGGTTATAAATGCATGAAATGCGTCAGTCCAGCAGTCATCTATACTTTAGATATAGGTATCTTGCAAATGTACTTGGTATTTCTGAGTATTGCTTACTGTGTGCAAAAAAACATTCCTTCTCTGTATATTTGTATTTAAACATATGGGAGTAGGGAGGAGCCATATTGATTCCCTTAGACAGTACAGTATGAGGGTATAGCTTATTCTGTGCCCAGAACATTCCTTCTCTGTATATTTGTATTTATACATATGGGAGGAGGAGGTGCCATATTGATTCCCTTAGACAGTACAGTATGAGGGTATAGCTTATTGTGTGCCCAGAACATTCCTTCTCTGTATATTTGTATTGATACATATGGGAGGAGGAGCTGCCATATTGATTCCCTTAGACAGTACAGTATGAGGGTATAGCTTATTGTGTGCCCAGAACATTCCTTCTCTGTATATTTGTATTTATACATATGGGAGGAGGGAGGTGCCATATTGATTCCCTTAGACAGTACAGTATGAGGGTATAGCTTATTGTGTGCCCAGAACATTCCTTCTCTGTATATTTGTATTGATACATATGGGAGGAGGCAGTGTCCAACTGGGATGCCAGGGGCCCACCCGAAAACCTTAGACTGTGGGCCCACTTTCCAAACTATTATTCCTTCTCTCCTCTCTTGGCCTCTTTATTCTCCTAGACTTTTATCTCTACTTACTATACTCTATTCTTCCATTATTAAGCCTCTTTATTCCCATAAAGAAATTGGGAATGACCATGAAATAGACCAAATGTTTAGAAGCAAGAGGGCCCACTGACACCTGGGCCCACCGGGAGATTTCCTGGTATCCCGGTGGGCCAGTCCGACACTGGGAGGAGGTGCCAACCTATAGAACCCGTGAGCAACATTCAGAAGTAAAAGGAGTTGAGGAGCAACACTAGAATGAAAAATATTCCTGGGGTGCCAAATAAGTGCTGTGATTGGCCATTTGGTAGCCCCTATGTGGATTCTCAACCTACACTGAGGCTCTGTTTGGCAGTAAACCTGGTTTTTATACAACCAAAACTTGCCTCCATGCCAGGAATTCAAAAATAATCACCTGCTTTGAGGCCACTGAGAGCAACATCCAAGGGGTTGGAGAGCAACATGTTACTCACAAGCTACTGGTTGGGGATCACTGTCTTAGACAGTACAGTATGAGGGTATAGCTTTTCATTAGTGGAGACTGGAGATGTTTTGTAGAATGCAGTACTGGGTTTTTAGGGTATTGTCACATGAAAAGGATTCTGGAGGATCCCATGCTAATAGATTGAAAAATTAGAATAGATCACCCCGTTACGATCCAACCTAAATTTACAGGGGACTTTAAAGAAAATTTAAAAAAGTAGAGACTTGCAAATGTACATTGGGTTGTGACTGTCTCTACTTCCTTTCTTGCAGCAGCTCAAGAGTCGCGTCTTACTTCATGGTCAAGAATCCAATGTAGATATACCAGATCAGATCATTTGGTAGTGGAGTGGGATCCAACAGAACAATTGAACTTAAAAATATAACTATACTGAATTTAAAAATGTAATTTGTAAAAGAAATGGCAAAAATCTGTGTTTTCTTACATAAAGGCAATTGTAATAACAATATATATATTAATTATTATAAAAGTAGACTTACATCAGGGAGGTACAGTCACAGCTTCTGGATGTTGCTTTACTTTCACTCCCAATGATTCCAGTCAGCTTTTCACTCCAAGACTCAGTTCCCTGCTGCCACCATGTTATGATGGGAGACTTACATCAAGGAGGTACAACTATAACAAGAGTCCTTTATGTATCCATCCGTATGGGTGTGCTTCTCTACGTGCTGCAATCCCCGTGTTGGAATGCCAAGGTTACTAATACAAAAAGAGGTAGCCGGAGAGCACTTATTTCTTTAGTTTAAAAGATCATTTCTTTATTTTGCAGGCATTTACTGCACCTCCTTGACTTACATCAAGGAGGTACAAGCTCAGGATCTAGTAGCACAGACTTTATTAACTTATCCCAAGAGAAACCATTAGCTGCTGCTAGGGATGCACCAAATCCATTATTTTGGATTCGGCCAAATACTGAACCGAATCCTAATTTGCATATGTAAATTAGGGGTGGGAAGGGGAAAACATTTTTTACTTCCTGGTTTTGTGACAAAAAGTCAAGCAATTTCCCTCCCCTAATTGCAAATTAGGATTCCCCATATGCAAATTAGGATTCAGTTCGGTTCGGCCTGGCAGAAGGATTCAGCCGAATCCAAATCCTGCTGAAAAAGGCAGAATCCTGGCGGAATCCCGAACCAAATCCTGGATTCAGTGCATCCCTAGCTGCTGCACACAGGGTAGAGTCCTGTACGGGTCCATTTTTTGGAACCCGGACCCACATTCTTACCCACTTGGACCGACCTACCCAACCCGACCTGCAAGTACCTTATCTGCAACCCGGACCCGCGACCCATTGACCATCAAGAATCAGGAAGTGCTATCATTGTAAACCAGATGTGACATCATCAGAAGTAGGTGTGATCAGGAAAAAAAAAAGAGTAAAACAGGAAGTGCTGTCATTGTAAACTGAAAGTGACATCATCAGAAGTAGACGTGATCAGGAAAAAGGAGTAAAAATCCCTATTGAGAAGACCCACGCCCCGACCCCGACCTGCAAAACCGCTGACCCACGTCTATACCCACACCCGGAACTTCTACCCGCAACCCACAGGGTACCGCAGGCTTTTGCGGGTAACCCGCAGGTACCCGACCCGCTGCAGGATCCTAACACAGGGTCTGTAGCTACCAACACGTCTTTTCCTGCTAACCCTTGCACAAGTCAAAACAGTGAGGCCTCTAGTGGCCAGTTGTTATCATATCACTACAATACTTATGTGACATCTTTGAAAAATGATCACCGACATTTTGGCAAATTAATTGAAGTTAATGGCTGTTTTCTCCCATGCGAAATGCACAGGTGTTAGGGACTTACTGGAGCTTGTGCCTGTGTCCTCCCTCCGCCAATGTGCACACGCCCCCTAAATCCCGCAAGTGTTAGAGTAAGTTTAGACACAAAGATGCGCATTGTGTTATTTGTCAGTGTGTTGTGACTAGTGATGGGCGAATTTGCGTCGTTTTGCTTCTCTAAAAAATTTGTGAATTTCGTGCGAAATTCGTGAAAAATTTGCGAAACTGCGCCGGCGTCCATTTAAATTCACCCATCACTAGTTGAGACAAGTGCATGCTCACCTTGGGGCATGTAGAGAGTAACAGTATTTAAACCTGCTTAGTGTTTGTGGACATTGTTCCTGGTTATCTTAGTGTTATCATTTACTAGTATTGTTATTCTGACAATTTTTCCTTTCAGGTGAAACAAAGCTGAAATTCTAGCACAGATTTGCTAAAATTTTCTCCACCCCCCAAAATGTGAATTCCGGTGTGAATCTGTATCAGGTGAAAAAAAAGTTCACTCATCCCTACTTCTAAATCTTTTTGAAAAATGCCTGTTTTACTCCCGAACTTACTGCTGACAAAATGATGGACAACAGAGGAACATCTTGACATTTTGTTCAGTTCAGTAACAAACACTATACGGTTTCACTTTAATAAATGAATGAAATAAACTTAAAATAAATTATCATACTCATCCATAAATAAAATTCCAGCAAAGAGAATTTTTAGATTTCTTAGTAGGACGTTATCTTGTGTAAAATAGAATTTTTCAAGATTTATTCAAACGTTGTTAACAAACAAAACAGTGGTTATGTCTATTTTCTGTTTGATTTAAAATTTGTTTTTAGCTTGTCATTAATAAAATTATTGAAGTGTTTGCCTGTTGCACATGTAGACTAATAACGTGACAGTAAAACATATATCCATACAGTATAAAAATTAGTTTCAGGAACTGGAGAAAGCAATGTACCTAAATGCACCTCAAGTTCTGAGAACTGCTTTTGAATTTGTATTTTGTTTGCTTAATGAATAGTTCTCAGAAATTCTGCCATCGTATTAACATCATTTATTGTCTAATTGAGCTCTGGGTCAGGGAGAAATTACTCCAAAATCAGTGCTATTTTAGACAATTTAGAAGCAATTTGGATAATCTAGTTCTAATCATTTTCAAGATTTCATATGAGAGTATATTTTTTTTTTAAAAAAAAATTATATATATATATATATATATATGTATATATATTTTCTTATATGGGCTGGTTTTTAACACAAGAGAAAATTAAAGTACATAAATAGTATTTCAGTTGAATCACATTTCTGAAAAAGAAAGGGTTTCTGTTTGGTATGAGCAAAGTTTCCAAAAAGTAAAAAGACAGTAAATCTCAAATTCACATTAAACCTTTTTTTTATCCTATAGGTGTCAATAGTGATGGGCGAATTTATTTCCCGCAATTCGCGAAACTGATGTAAAAATTTGCCGGCGTCTGTGTTTTTGACGCCGGCGCCGTTTCGAAAATTTTTCACCATTTCGCAAATTTCGCAGGAAATTCACAAATTTTTCGGCGAAGCGAAACAGCCCAAATTCGCCCATCATTAGTTGTCAACAGAAATAACTTTCATTTTTAATATTAAAACAATAGACAGACATGAATTACAATCTGCATTAAGTCTTTCTGGTTAAAGCTTAGCGTAAATTTGACCATAGTGAGTAGTTTAATGTAATTTTTTCAAAATATGAAAATTCTTCTCAACTTTCCTCTTGTGCACATGGCTTTTTTTTCTCTTTTTTTGGGGGGGGGGATTTATAATTTGTTGCTTACATTATTGCCAAATGGAATCTTATTAATTTGTCAATATTAGTGATAGACGAATTTCGCAAAAAGGCAAAAAATTTGTGAAAAATATGTGAAACTCAAAAATTGACACCAGCGCCAATTTTGGACGCGCGTCTGAAAAGACGCTTGCGTCAGCGTCAATTTTGACGCCAGAATTAAAGTCAATGGGTGTCTGATTAGTGTTGATGCACATCGATTTTGATGCGACCGACTTTTCGGACTTTTTGACACCTGGGAATATTCATGGGAGTTATTCATTCACCCGTTCTACACGAATTCACACCAGGCGAATTTATTTGCCCATCACTAGTCACAATAAGGAGGAGATGAAATTTGACTAATGTGGGAAACATATGAGTTGCCAAGTAGTATGAAATAATTGTGTTTTACTAATGCAAGGCAGTTTTCATTCCCATATCAATAACCGTTTCATATTCCGTGAATATCAATTGAACATGAGAGGCAGATTTCTTTTAAATCAAATTTGACTATTGCCTCATTATCTGAATGCAAACTGAAAAAATAAACATTGATTTCTGTAAGAACATGCTTTATAAAAAATAATTATATATATTTTTTCGGTTCTGATAATAGTAAAAGTGGAAGTAAAGTCTAAAATAGAATAATGCTAGAAATCCTCTATTTTGTATATCAAACATAAACATGAACTTACTGCACCACAAGCCTAATCAATCAAATGGTTTATGCTTTCAAAGTTGGCTACAGGGGGTCACCATTTTGTAACTTTGTTATACATCTTTGCAAGACCAAGACTGTGCACATGCTCAGTGTGGTCTGGGCTGCTTAGGAATCGACATAGATTATCAAAACAGCACAAGTCAAATAATATCTGCCAGAAGCCGATACAGCAAGACTGATTAATAATCAGAATATACAGTCTGCACTGGGTCCTGTGTTGTCATGTAATATAATGTGGATTTAATAGTTTTTGTATTGTTTAATATAAACTTTCTCCAACTCTGCAGAACCAGTGGCTGCAGCAAAATAATCCTCCAAATAGAATCCCGGTTTAAATCTGGCTCCATGATCTTTGTCCCTGCAGCTGGAGTTGGAAACAGTAAAGGGGATGTAAAGGCAAAAATAAAATCCAATACAAATCTCTACACTGTCGCCGACTGCTCTAAAGGGAAACAAACAAAGCAGCTTGAGTTCTGCAGGGCTGAGAAGTAAGGCGGGGGCTCCCCCTGCTGTTCATAAGTATGATTGTTTCCCTGCAGAGCAGTTAGGGACCATCTGACAATTCCTATCCACAGCAGTAAATGAACTGAGAATGTCACTGCAGACAGTCAAGTTTCTTATAAAAACTGTACACATTTTTTAATCAAAGTATATTGGAGATAGGGTTCTTTTACATGCATTTTAAGGATGCTAGTAACATCCTGGTTGTCATGTTTTGCTGGCGGATGGCATTGAATATAAGGATGCTTCTATGTCATTCAGATATAGATCTTATAGCAGACAGAGCACGGTCGTTGAGACAAGGATGAGAAGATGTGCTACACATACCAATTGCCTGGATAATCCCTAGACTATAAAAAAACAGTTCATAACACAGAGAAAAGCTTCAAGCTAAAGGCCTTGCTGAGCCTTGTTGACTTTTGTCTCCAGTGAAGCATCTGAAGAATGAGATTCTTGTGTTGCGTGGAGCTGTCGGGGGCTCTAGAAGCTCAATGATTACAGGACAGTCACAGATGACAGAATGATGTGTGCCACTGTTTGCTGGAAGAGAATCAGGAAGATGCAAAGCTGGACCTGGGAACATGAGCCTTTAGTTTACAAATTAGGGCTCATCTGGATCAACATTTTATACTGGCTGTTGTTGATCAGCCTTTTTTACTAGCTGCTGTTGGACTTGTTGTCATAAGCTTCTCCTGCAAATAGGAGCTTTCCCAAGAGTGTTGTAATTAGCTCCAACTTATAAAGTTACAGGTATCAACAGCAAAATCTGCTTAAGGGTTTGGAACCCCTGCGCTGACTTGACACATTGTTTAGAACAGAACTTTACAAATGTGACTGTGATAGCCAGATGTGACTCTCCAAATAATGCATCAGGAATCATTGGAGCCCACACTACTACTACAAGGAGGCTGCAAATATTGACACATTGGTCACTTTGGCTCATGGGTGGAGAACCCTGCTAACAAGTAGAATGGTGCCCCAACTTGTAGGGTGGTGGCACATGAGGCTACTGGGCGAGATTAGTTGCCCAGCAACAAATCACCTCTTCTTCGGGTGACTAATGTCCCCTAAATGCCTTCCCTCCAGCTAGAATGTATTTTGCCGGCGGGATGGCAGGGCTCATTGTACATGAGACAAAGGACCAGATCCAATTTAGATCCACAGCAGGGGATTTCCAACCATGTGGAGATATTCAGACCATAGGGAAACTTAACCCTATGGGTCCTACACACTGCTTTAGATACTTACCTGTTTATCCTGGATTGTATATATTCAACATGGCAATTGTGAGAAGAAATGGTGACCTTTCTTGAATGCTTGAAGAAATCTGACTTTGAAGAAATCCAACTATGAAGAAATGCAGCAAAGACAACCTGAGAATAAAAACACACATTAGTACTACGTCAGATTCCTAGAACTGCTTCAGATATACCTGATCATCTAGGCTTGTAAATTTTCTTTGAAACTCCAAGTCTAAGGAAAATATTATAATAAAAACCTATAGAACAATATATGCATTAGTAGCAAGAAAGCATATCAGGAAGAAACAGGCCAGTTATACTTTACATGACAGAGCTATTGATTATATGTTACCTAACACAGTACTTATCAATGGACACAGGAGAGCTGTTGAAGAAAAAGCTTCATAACTCAAAAACCCGCAAACAAAAAATGAAAACCAATTGCAAATTGTCTCAGTATATCATGCTACATGCTCAAAGGTGAACAACCTCTTTAAAGCAACAGGTTCAAGTAGATCATACAAAACAAGGGGAAAGTTCTGTAGTTTGTGAATAACTGAACTTAAAAGAAGAAGTGCAAAATGCAACTATACCATCCGAATATTATTGCGGCAGTAAAATGGTTCCTAGAAAAAAAATAATCCAGAAAGTGTCTCTCCCACCCAAAGCAGCAGCTAACAATATGATGTGATTGTGTGGAGAATAATTATCCCAGACAAAGAACCAATCAGAAAGCACAGATAAGAAGCATGGACTTTTGACTGGCATTTCAGGGGTCAAAACAGGCTTGCTTTTTTTTTTTGCAGGCATTAATGTGGACTTTAAGGGGGTTATTTACTAAACTCCGAATGCAAAAATCACGAAAAATCAATCTGAAAATCCGGCATCTCAGACCTGTCGAGGTTGCATATAATCAATGGGAGAAGACCCAATGATTTTTTTATGTGCGCTGGGTTTCGGGCAATACCCTGAAGTTTTCAGGTGAAAATTATGAAAAAATCGTGAAAATCGGATGAAAAAGTCTGAAAAATGTGTGAAAATCGGATTTTTTTACTGCAAAGCAAATTTTCGGGAAAATGTAATAATAAATAAACGTAGAAAACCTGAGCGGATTTGATCGGAGTTTATAGCAGGAAAAATTTAGATAAATTCGGACTTTGATAAATAACCCCCTAAAAGTCTATTGGGGGAATGTAATATATGTCGCAAAGAGCAAAACAATTTGCACAAATAAGAATAAAAATGTGAACTAGGGATAACATGTTTTATGGGGACAAAAAAATAAATAAAACCAGTTATGAGATTTAAAAATAAATAAAATATGTATAGCAAATACCAATTTTTTATTAGGGATAAAGAACTAAATTTAAACATTATGGAGACTAAAAAATTTCTTTTAAAAAAAATCATGGGATATACAAATTAAAAATGTTTGGGTGTTAAAAAAATTAAAACATCATTGGGGACTAAAAAATACAAACTATTTAGTAAATAAGTAATACGTATTAATTTAATTTAAAATCCAATATATTCCCTGGTGTTTTTACTTCTATTGGGAAAAGGAACACAGTCTCATTTAATGCTTGCTGACGGCTAATGCACATCGGTACAAATATTTTTATTTGTATTTATTTTTTTCTGCTATCATGTGGAAATCTATATTTTCTTTGTAACTGAATTTAATGAGAAAAGCGTATGGTAAATTCCCCCCTTGATACCTTTTATTGATAAGGTGCCAAGATACAAAGCAAACAATTAAACAGAGCAAGCAGTCCAACAGACCTTTTCATTGAAAAAGGTAAAATAGTCCCATTTACAACAATATCACTTGGGCTTTCAATTATAAAGTCATTTGCAAAATAATGGCGCAAATACAGATGAAGCCACTTGGATTTGTGAGTTAAATGCGTCATGACTCAGAGTTAATTGAAGAAACTGTGTTATCTAAAGTTATCTTAACTCATTTAATGCATTTAACCTTTTCATTAGCATACCAAAGCACCATTGTTCACAATGGTGAATGCTTTAATTAGATGGGATGTTATGTCACAGTTTTCTGTGTTAAATGAGATAAATGTGATATCTGTGTTTAGTTATTCTGTGTCAAACAGACAAACCAAAGTGGCTGCATCTGTAAGTCTCTCGATCCCCATTATTTTCTTTGCTGTGTTGTGGCTAAACTTAAGACGGTATCACCAGCATTAGTAGTGTGTTCTAGTTCATAAAAATACCATGGTCATTTATACGTACCATTGTCATAAAATACCCTTGATATTTATAAAGATTTAAGGGATTCACTGTCAATATTTATTAACAGTTTTTATTCTTCCCATTTAGATTATGGTGATTATTTCTTAAAGTCCAAATGCAAAAAATTTGAAAAATTTGAGTTTTTTTTACCTATGAAATCTGAATTTTTCATGGGAAAAAATGTAATTTTCGGAAATTTATTAAACCCAGAGGATGGAAAAAGTCAGAATCCGAAAACCAGGCATCTCAGACCTGCCAAGGTTGTATATAAGTCAATGAGAGAGGTCCCTATTCTATTTGGAAGTTTCTGTGGTCTGTGCTGGAATTAGCCTGAAAATCCAACTATTTTGGGCTTTTTTGGGGGAAAAAGTCAGAAAAAAATTAACGATTCAGGAAAAAATCTTAAAAAAATCGTACAATTCGGATTTTCTCTTGATTTTTTCGTGTTTGTCCCTGATCCAATAAAATCATGATGGACTTTTTAAAATAGTCAGATAAATTCGGCTTTGATAAATAACGCCCCCCGAGCTGTTATTTTTTCTTTTTTAAGAGATTTACTTTAGATCCAAGCTGCGGGGATCACAGGACTATGAGGGAATACTTTACTCCACACAAGCAGAAAATGATGGTGGTTATTTATCAAGCTCTGAATATCTGAACCTCGAATAATTCGTAGTTTTCTGAGCAAAAAAAAAAAACTACAAATTTTTCAAGATTTATTAAAGTCCCATGGCCTAAAAGCTCAGAATCCGAAACCCCGGCATCTAAAAGCTCTCGAGGTCCTGTATAAGTCAACGGGGAAGGTCCCAGTGTCTGTGCTGATGTCTGATGATTCTAGGGTTTCGGCACAAAAACCTCAGAAAACTCAGAAAAAATTGTAGTTTTGCCCAACCCTATGACTTTTTTTTTCATAAATAAGGTCCATTCGGGAATTTGGAGTTCCTCAGAGTTGGATATTAGAAATACTGAGATAAATTCAGACCTTGATAAATAACCCCCTAAGTTTATTAGTAGTATATAAATTATAATTATTATATTGTGGCCCAGTGAATGAATCAGTGTTTCACAATAGAACAAAGTGAGTGAGTGGTGGCGGCATTACACTGTGAGCCTAAGTGGGGGTGGGGAAATTGTTCCTATGAACAGATACAGACTATCATGTTTTCTTTTCAGTCAGTAGAATCAGGCATGTCAGTGTAAAAAAAAATGTAAAAAAAAAATATAGATTTAGGGGCAGATTTATCAAGGATCGAATTTCGAAGTAATCAGAGTTTTTTTTGAACTCCTGTAATTTCGAAATTCAAATTAAAAATGACCAATCAAAATCAATCAAAGTTTTTTTTTTGGCTGAATAGGTCTGTTTTCAATGTAATTAGAATCGTACCAATCGAAGTAACAGTGCATTCTATCGAATTAGGTTCAAAGTTTTTCCAAAAAACCCTTTGATTTTTCAAAGTCCAACAATTGACTCCAAATAGGTTCTAGGGGTTCCCCCATAGGCTAAAACAGCAATTCGGCAGGTTTTAGATGGCGATTTTTTTTTTGGGGGAAAAACTTCAAATTGAATTCAAGCGAATGCACAGTTACTTCGACTTAATTTCAGTTGATCTTTTTGAATTAGAATTTTTTCAATTCGAAAATCGACCCTTGATTAATATGCCCCTAACTGGCCTTCATGCTTCCACTGCCTCAGTCCTAAATCTCACTCTCTAAATCATTAGTAGTGATGGGCGAATTTATTCGCCAGGCGCGAATTCACAGCCAATTTGCGCGATTCGCCGCCAGCGAATAAATTTGCGAAAATCGCTGCAAAAATTCGCCGGCGTCAAAAAATCGCCGGCGTCAAAAAAAACAATTTCACGAAAAAACGGACGCCAACTTCAAAAACAAGCGCCAGCGTAAAAAAAAAAGGGGGCCAGCGTCAAAAAAATCGTCGCAGGCGTAAAAATCGGGCGAGAAATTCGCAAATTTTTCGGCAAAGCAAAACGGCGCAAATTCGCCCATCACTAATCATTAGACATCTCCAATAACCAACGTCCCATTAGACACTTTTCTATGTACACACACAACTACTGTCTTTCATCTATTTCTCTTTTACACCCTTTCATTCTTTGCTTTCTGCACATATCACTCTACTTTGATTTTTAATTACAACACCTGATTTCTACTTTTCTAAAATGGGCGTTGGTTAAGGCAGTCTCTCCCACTTAAAAGCCGCTTAGCAGTTGGCGGGGGAAGATTTTAGCACAGAGTTTGAAACCAAAGCACAGGAGATGTTTACATAAAGAATTGTTACTACTCAGAGAGGTAATGTACCTTTTTTACTATGACTAAAGATAAATAAGTTAGGGACCACCATGTGGGGTTTTACCTTGACGTGGTATGGTGGCTTATCAATATTATGATCATAACTTTGTGACAAAAAAAGGCTTTAAACTTTTTGAAATTGGCCTTAGGTGTGCATCCACAATCCTCCCTAGTATCTCCAATAACTGAAACCCGTCAAAGAGATGATGATGAATCTTTTTAATCCTATGGAGAGGGATACCATTAATGATCATCACTTCTACCTACATTTGGCTTCATGAAATTACAAATAAAAATGGGAAAAATAATGTAGATACAGAGTTCAAGAAGATACATTGGGGCAGATTTACTAAAGGGCGAAGTGGCTTATGCTAGCGACTTTTCGACAGAAATCACATCCGCAGGGACATTGGCAATTCACTAACAGGCACCGACGACAATTCACGAGTGAAAGAGACCATTGCTAGCGTTCATTCGCACTTTATCGCTAAGTGACTTTTCGTTCAGGCGAATGGTCGTTGCTCCAACAAATTCACTAAAATGCGGATTTTACTGAGCGTTACCTCTTTCACCAGAATTTCCTTCACCACCTCAGACTAGGAGAACTGCTAAAATGAAGTTTCATCCTCCTCAATCTTACGTCACTGACATCATATCCTGTCTGCCAGAAGTGCATTAAAGTCGAAAAAAACGCTGGCGACTTTTCATTTTTTTAAACAGGATTGTCTGAAAAAATCCTAAATTGAATTTTTTTGTGTTAACATTTTTTCTCCAGACATTTGAGGGCCATGGAACATTTGTTTTAGGGTGGGCTCATATGTAGGACATTAGAGGATCTCTTCTGTCTTTATTAAGGTTCCTGGGACATTTGTAATAAAAAGTGGCCACTTCAAGCATTTGTATTTCTCTAATAAAGACCGCCCTATTCAAATTGATCTAAGCATAAGATTACTAGCGACTTTTTGCTAGACATAAACCAACGCTATGAAAATGCTGGCACTGAAGAAGTATTGCTAGTGAAAAATGTCATCAGCGTTCGGCTCCTAGGTCACAACTTCGCATTTTAATGAATTCGCTTAGTGGTAGTGAAGTGTGTGAATCGGTCGATGGCGACAATTCGCCCTTTAGTAAATCTGCTCCATTGACTCTTCTTCCACCAAATTGTTACATTCTATGCAAATAGTCCTTTCTAAATGATAAAATTAGATTTATGGGCTGGACTTTGTTCATATTGTGTTAAAGGACCAGTAACATAAAAAAATTTTAAAAAAAATTTGTTTGTTTTAATGAAAATAAAACACCAAGACAGTTTTAACTTTTGAATCGCAAAGCTTGTATTAAGAAATTACTTAGCGACTCTCTGCATGCACTCCTCTTCAGAAACGGCGACAATCTATTGTCTGGTGCTCGATTTCTCCTCCTTGGCTATCTCCTATACAAGGCAGGGAGGAGAAATCGAGTGCCGCACAATGGATCGTCGCCCTGTCGCCGTTTCTGACGAGGAGTGCATTCACAGAATCTGTAAGTAATTTCTTAATAAAAGCGTTGAGATTTAAAAGTCAAAACTGTCTTGGTGTTTTATTTTCGTTAAAAAGTAACACATTTTTCTTTTAAAAATTTTTTTTGTTACTGGTCCTTTAAAGCCATCCTTGGGAATAGTGATGGGCGAATTTGTCCCATTTTGCTTCCCTGAAAAATTAGCGAATTTCCCATGAAAAAATTGTGAAGCACATTGAAGTTAATGGGAGTCAAAATTATTATTATTATATTATGTCAATTTTTAGACGCACGCCTATTTTGTCCAAATGCATTAAAGTTCTGAATAATTTTGACGCACGACAATTTTTATGCACTCGACTATTCTGACGTGCGCACAAATTTTTTTGACGCAGCAGATTTTGCGACTGCAAATTTTCTCGACAGTTTCGCTAATTTATTTGCCGGCGGCGAAATGCGGAAATTCAACGCGAATTCGCGCCTGGCAAGTTTATTCACCTATCACTACTTGGGAAGCCTTGGTGGAAAAACACAGTTTCTGTAAAAGCTTCTGTTTTCCAGTGCAGAATTACTTTAAATATACATATTAAATATTCACTTCAATATCAGGGGGATTAAATTCACTCTAGACTGGCTTTTATACCTGATCTGTAATATTAATAACATTTCTTATAGATGCGGACGCTCACCCTTGAAAGTATAAAATGATGATACAAAATAACCTGAATGTCGCAAAGTAGTAAAATATGTGTATGCCATAGAAATGATTTTGATAAATGAGTATAATTTTGGAGTTCTCTGTTTTGGCTGGGTGATTGCCTTCTGCTTTGCCTAATGTACAGATAGAAACATATTTCTTTTTCTCTTGGCACAGTAATATGTGATAGCAGGTTTAGCTGATATAAGGCTATTTCTTAGCACCAGACAAGCCTACAATCTGAAAAACTTGGAAGGAATGCTATAAATATTTTAGTTTCTGAAGCGGTGAGGCATTATATACGGTTGGTAATCACATTTTAATGGGTCAAGAGTAGAACAGAGGAAGCAATCCTTATTTTGCACAGAGAAGCTTGTATATTCTACTCCATCACTTGACTGTTTGAATTTAACCCCTCAAAAGCCATTTAGACAACCCCTAAACCTTTACAATAAGAATACATTTATATAAGGGGGTTATTTATCAAAGTCCGAATTTATCTCAATATTTTCTGCTACAAACTCCGATCAAATCTGCTCGGGTTTTTTTATGCTTATTTATTATTAAATTTTCCCGAAAATTTGCTTTCAGATTTTCACGATTTTTTCAGATTTTTATCCAATTTCTATGGAATTTTCACCCGGGTATTTCACGAAACCCAGCGCACATCAAAAAAGTAATTGGGACTTCTCCCATTGACTTATATGCAACCTCGACAGGTCTGAGATGCCGGATTTTCAGATTCGGACTTTTCCATCCTCTGGGTTTAATAAATTCAGAAAAAATCGCGATTTTTTAAAAGTCCGATTTTATATATAAAAAAGAAATCAAGATTTTTTGTGATTTTTGCATTCGGAGTTTATTAAATAACCCCACACTTTGTGATATGGTCAAAAGCAACTGAACCCCCTACTATATATTTGCATTCTTTTTTGGAAGGTCCTTCTTGTTTTAGCATAATAATGCCCCAAGTACAAAGCCAGGTCCATAAATAATGTGTTTGCTGAGATGAGAAGAACCTGACTGCACAGAGGCCTGACCTCAAACCAACTGAACCCATTTGGGATGAATTGGATCCCTGAATGTGATCCCCAACATCAGTGCCAAACCTCTCTAATGCTCTTGTGACTGAATGGCAAAACTCCCAGCAACAATGTTTCAACATCTAGAGGGAACCCGCCCAGAAGAAGGCAAAGGAAGCAAAGCTTTGGTCACCATGTTCTCCTCACTGTGTAGATTATACCAAACCCCTTGGCTTGGCATGCTAATCATAAACCTACGTTATTATGATGATCTCCAGTAACAGTCATAGCCAATTGCATCAGATCATCACTTCCCATTAGAGTCCTGCAGCGGGTTGGGTACCCACGGGTTACCCGCAAAAACCTGCGGTACCCTGCAGATTGCGGGTGGAATTTCCAGCTGCAGGGATTTTTACTCCTTTTTTCTGATCACGCCTATTTCTGATGATGTCACTTCCGGTTTACTATATAAGCACTTCCTGTTTTACTCCTTTTTTCTGATCACGCCCACTTCTGATGACGTCACTTCTGGTTTACAATCACTTCCTGATTCTTGATGGTCGCGGGTCTGGGTTGTGGATTGCAGGTTGCGGGTACGGGTCGGGTACAGGTTCCAAAAAATGGACCCGCGCAGGACTCTACTTCCTATAGCTGTGCTTTAGAACCCAGTGGGAGAATATGAGCTTATAGGGTATTTCATAAGAATAGAAGCCTTTACATTGGAACATGAATTTCTGCTGTGCCACTTAAACATATTATTTTTCTTTGCTCACACGATCATTAACTCAATTGAAAGGTATCAGAATGTAATATTTAAAATAAGACCAGACTTTCTGTCTATATATATATATATATATATATATATATATATATATATATATATATATATACACACACACACATATATATATACACACACACATATATATATACATATATATATATATATATATATATATATATACACATACATACATATATATATATATATATATATATATATATATATATATATATATATATATATATATATATATATATATATAAAGGCTTGAGCACACACTTAGAAAAAACTTCACCTGGGTGCAAAGACAGAATGACTTATATAGTAATAGAATGCTGATGCACACCAGGATTTTCTTTTCAAAAAGAAAATCCTGGTGTGCATCAGCATTCTATTACTATATATATATATATATATATATATATATATATATATATATATATATATATATATATATATATATATACATATTTATATATGGTTACAGTCATGAACTAATAGGCTGATTTACAAGCATAAGCGCTAAACTTTAAAGTGCAGTTGCCAATAGCAATGCATCAGCAATTGATTTTGAACTGTTGCAAGTTAGAAAATAAAATAAAAGACCTGATTTGTCGCTACTGGAAACTGTAATTACCCGTGGCTAGTGATGGCCGAATAAATTAGGCAGGTGCGAATTTGCCAGGCGTGAATTCCACGTTTCACCGCCGGCGAATAAATTCTCGACACTGACACAAAATTCTCTGGCAAAAAATCTGGCGCATCAAATATATTTTGGGGCATGTCAGAATAGTAGTGCACATAAAAATTGTCCCGCGTAAAAATAATTTTGATGCCCATTGACTTCTATGTGTTTTGTGAATTTCACAGGAAATTCGCGATTTTTTCGGCAAGCAAAACAGGACAAATTCGCCCATCACTACTCGTGGCCTAGGTCATAAACGTATGTCTAAAAATATTGCCTTCAATATGTACTGTATCCGTATGTGCTCTTAGCAGCATGGACTTTCTCTTAGATGTTTGGGAAGGAAGAATTTATTTGGCATTTTGTGAATAGAGCTGTGCTGTTCAATGCATGGAGTTTACAAGTACAATAAAATGTATAAAAATCTATAAACAGAAATACAGTGCAAAATTCTGAGAAACGTCCATTATGGTCTGCATGGAAATGACGAAGAAGTATTTACGGTAATTTATTTCAAGCAAAAAGCCTAATATTTATCAAAATATTAAAGATTCATGGAAACATCTATATGTAGTTAATGATATTTTTCCCAAATGCAAACAAACAGTCCAGTGATTAATTAGATTTTTATTAAATCCTGGAAATGCAAGAATTTCCGTGGAATCTTTACAATGTTTTTATTAAAGGCTAAAAGGGACCGGCTTCCTGCACTTCCACCTTTGACATTTGTTTTTTTAATCCAAAGTCTTTAAATAGACTGGCAATTAATATTAAACCAACGAGTCAGCCTTTAAATCAAAACACATCAGCGATCATAAACGCATGTATGGAACGCTAGTCTCGATTATGTTTTCATGTCAGAACTAATGAGGCATTGAGATACAGAGACATCATTTCAGCACAGAACGACTCAAGTGCAAAAACGTTAATGATTTGTACAAAAGAGCCGTATATAAATATGTTGATTATTTAATGGAAAATGTGCTTGTTTGATGACTGACAGGCAGATATCTTATTCACAAGCAGACTGCAATTTTCTCAGGATGAATATTTATTGATATGTAGGCTAATGTCCAACAAAAAGTCATTGATCATTGGACAGCATTTGATCTTCAAAGATAATCTAGAAGAGCATTTTCTTACCCTACCTGCCCACCCAAGCCCCTGTTCTGGGCTCTCAAGGACAGGGCCGCCATCAGAAATCACAGGCCCCATAGAGCAACATTTTCTGGGCCCCTTGGTCCCCGCCCACCCCAGATCTTTCCACCAAGCCCCACCCCAAATTACGCCCACACCACAGTAAAAAGTCGTTAAACCCCCTCACTTTCCCGAGCATTCTGGATAACAGGTCCCATACCTGTACAAAATAGGGACTCCTGCACAGTGCACAAAGTTTGACACAAATAATTCAGCCTTTCTCATTTCTAGCTCTGTATTGGCACAAGTTCTACACAAGGTACAGGGTTTAGGCTTCTGCATATGAAACAAAACATAACAGCTTTTTTCGTACATGTAAATCACATAAATTCAGCAACACAGATGGTTTTACACAATATTGCTCCTTTAACTCTATGGGTGATATTATCCAGTTATGCTCAGTGTTCCAACTGAAGGCAGGTCATTCTTAAATTGAGTCCTATAGTGTGTGTCCCGTATTAGCTCTTGAATACTGATTTTCGATCTGTTCCTTTGTTTGGCTTTTAGCCTCCCCAAACTAAAAAACCACCCTCTGCCTATAGCACTGACCCATACACGCGCCTATTTTGTCCAAATACATTAAAGCCAATGGGCGTCTAAATAATTTTGATGCTTGACAATTTTTATGCGCACAACTATTCTGCCGCGCGGTATTTTTTTTATGAATTTCGTGAATTTATTCGCTGGTGGCGAAATGCTGAATATCTCCGATCACTAGCAAATTGTCATTTTGGTAAATTTTTGCCAAAAAAACACAATTCGCCTTTTAGTAAATGTGCCCCAAAGTCTGAGACCAATAGATAATAATGCAGGAGGCACCCTGCTTTCACCAGAGACAAAATTGTCTGTATCACAATTCACCCACCTTTCCTCCAGCTAATGGCAAACATGTTCTAATACATCAACCTGTTAGTAGCTGAGATGGATAAATGACACGTGTGGTGCTCTGTCTGGACTAATCGTGGCCATACATGGACTACAGGCTATTACTCCTTTTCCTGTGGTGTTAAAGAAAAGTCAGATTTTGTCACATTCAGTTTCCACAGTGTGTTAGATCTCAGCATCGAGCACTAACGCTCATCCCATCCAAAAATATATTTAACACATGTTACATTGTGTCCATGGTTGCACTTGTGGTCATAAACAAGCTCTTATGTGTTAAAGTTCAGCAGGTTTTTTTTTCTCATTTTAATTTCCCATAGTAATACAGTTATACAGATATGGGACCTGCTATCCAGAATGCTTAAGAGGGGGTTTCCGGATAATGGATCTTTCCATAATGTGGATCTTCATGCACTTGTGGTCATAAACAAGCTCTTATGTGTTAAAGTTCAGCAGGTTTTTTTTTCTCATTTTAATTTCCCATAGTAATACAGTTATACAGATATGGGACCTGCTATCCAGAATGCTTAAGAGGGGGTTTCCGGATAATGGATCTTTCCATAATGTGGATCTTCATACCGTAAGTCTACTAGAAAATCCTTTAAATATTAAATAAACCCAATAGGCTGGTTCTTCTTCCAATAAGGATGGCCATTCCGTAATACAGAACTTTCTGGATAACGGGTTTCCAGATAATGGATCCCATACCTGTAATATGGGTTGTCTCTAATGGGTAAGTCATGTACCATCCGCCCATGCAAATGATTTTGGTAATTCAGTCAATAATTCTGCACTTTTTCGGGAAATATCATTGAAACCAAGGAAATACCTGTATTAGACTTCAGTAGATTTACCCTTGAAATGACTGTTTATTATGATAGAGATTGTCCAGCTCTAATCAACATTTCTCTTTCTTGCATAATTATATTTTTTAAAACATTTTTTAAATCAATTTAAAATACTGCTTGTCTTTATCAGTGATCTACAGGCCACCGATTTTTATTATTTCTGTTACTGATATTCACTGACATTCTGTAGTGTAGAGTCACACAAAGCAGCGAAATTGAAAAAGTACAAATAATAATATATGAAGACCAATCAGAGACTGTATGAGGATACTTGTTCCTATGACATGTTAAAGTTCATTGTTAAAGTGAATTTCCCCTTTAACCCATAAACCTGGTGCCTTATTATATATTTTAGCTTTCCTCTAAGATTTTGCTTTAAATAGTTGTGATTTCATGTATTTCATTGGAGAAATGTATTTTCTATGACATGCTAAAAGTTAATTGTTATAGTGAATTTCCCACTTAACCCCTGGACCAAGCGTCATATTATATTTATAGTTTTCCTGTAAGACCGTTGCTTTAAATATCGTGGTTTTGTATATTTCATTTTGGAACTAAAGATAATGGTTAATAACTATATTTTATGGCCTATTTATTATACTGTGTCAAAACAATTAAAGCCAGAAAAATTGTGTAAAAAGCTGTATGAAATAAATGGCGACTTTATTAAAATATATATTTTTTTATTTTACGCTGCGCAAACGCCAGATTTGATGCTGTTATTTTACACTAGTTAAAACCTTGCATAATCCATTCATAAATGGGAAAAATTCAAGCAGCAAGAACTTTAGGGTGGAAAAAATGCAGAAAACCTGCAATGAACAAATGCTGTATTTTCCCATAGCATTTTGATTGGCTGCTTCCAATGACACCAGATTGTTACACAGAGGTACACGATTGCTAAAAATCAAACAGCTTGATACACAGTGATGTCTGGTGATTTGTGGTGTATTTACCTTTACGTTACCTTTTTTTATACAGCATAATAAACAGGCATTGCCATGTGTAGTGATGGGCGAATTTATTCGCCAAGCGCGAATTTGCGCGATTTGCCATCGGCGAATAAATTTGAGAAACGGGCGCGAAAATTCGCCGGCGACAAAAAAAAAATGGACGCCAGCGTCAGTTTTTTTGGGCGCAGATGCATTTTCGCCAAAAAACGGACGCCGGAGTCAAAAAAACTGACACCGGTGTCAAAAACGAGATGCCCGCGCCGTTTCACGAATTTTCCGACGTTTTGCGAATTTTGCACAAGATCCACTAATTTTTCGTCAAAGCAAAACAACGCAAATTCGTCCATCACTAGCCATGTGTTATACTGCTGCATAAGATAATATGACACACAAACACCAGCATAGCAACCCATTTTGGCATCACAAATAAACAAAAGCCCATTATGACATCACAGATAAACAGCCCATTGTGACATCACAGATAAACAACATCCCATTATGACATCACAGATAAACAGCCCATTGTGACATCACAGATAAACAACATCCCATTATGACATCACAGATAAACAGCCCATTGTGACATCACAGATAAACAACAGCTCATTATGACATCACAGATAAACAAACGCAAAGTCATTGTGATGTCATCAACACAGCTGGTAAGAGCTACTAACGGTCACTTCCTGTTCAGTGTTTGTGAAGTTGTCGAAGAAGGAGGAGTAGTGTTACTATTTCTCTTACTTTGATAGACTTTGCAAATAACAAAATTAGTTCAAACCTTGAAAAATATAAAATGACAGAAGACAGCAGAGAAAGAATGCAAGTAGAAGAAAGAAAAAGCAGATTACATGGCAGTGAAAGCAAGAAGAGTGAAAACACTGGGATACGCAAGACCCCGGGTTTCAAAGACAGATTTTTCACTGCCCTGAGAAACATCCATAGGAAGATAAAGGCTGCTTTCACTCGATCATCTTTGAATAAGGAGCAACAGGAGGAGAAGATGGTCGCGCAAACAAAGAGAAAGCGAGAGGAAAGCGGTGAGGAAAACATCATCCCGATAAAGAAGAGCAGGACCCAACCTGGAGACCTCAGCCCACCAGAAATGACACCTGCCAGAGACTTGCCCGAGCTGCAAGCCAACACGCCTGATAATATTGCTCAATCAAGCCAACGCGCTCCATGCAGTTGGGAGAAAGGGAAGCTCTTTGGTCCTTTCCCCAACCAAGGAATAAAGCGTCTTAGATCAGACGAAGAAGAAGAAGAAGAAGAAGATGTAAAAGTGAAAAGATTCAGAAGTGCAACACAATCCACCGATGACACAGAAACCCAACCTGCACCAAGTAAGTAGAGAATCAGAGATTTATACTGGATATAAAATAGATGAATGCGCTTCCCAGAGTGTTTCTTACAAGTGTCAGAGATAACTTGCCTATTAGTTTTCCTAGCCACCCATCAACCCCATAGAGAATCCCTGTACTTTCTGGGTTGTGTATCTAGTGCTGCTCAGGCAAAGCATCTCCAACTGACATTTAACTGCCATTTGCTCCCTAATGAAATTATAAAAGTTTAACACTATGAGGCTCCGGGTGTACTTGTTACTTTCTAATACTTCTTTTTTATTCAGCTCCAACAGGTGGAAGTACCATCCCCATTGACACCACATTGTCAATAAACAGATTCAGTTTCCATCAAGTCCTTGGAGAAGGAGCCTTTGGAAAGGTACATTATGTGCACCACTAACAGATAAAATCATGTAGAAATACAGGATATCACACTTCCTATAGTATCAGTGATAAGGATATTGAAATGTACCAGTAAATGATGTGTCCGTATGTAGATACTGTGGCTGAAGGCTGACACATAAAGATCACAAAATTCCACAGTGATATAATTATAAAAGTGCATAGGGGGTGAATAAATGACACTGTATGAGTGGGTAAATATTAACCCAAACAAACCCAAATCACTGCTGTCAAACCTCAACTATTAAGATTTCTGTTTAACTACAGCTCAAAAATCCCACATTAACCATTACATATATATGTGTAGTGATTCTGAGTGTATGAGCTCTTGGTGGGTGAAACTAATAGTAGTATTAAGTGTCATTACTATGTCATAATGCATCACAAAGAGCAGAATAACAACCCCAGCTAAGCATTCTATTCTAATTGTCACATAATTACATACTTATTCTGGCAAATGACTGACCCTGTAACTTGCCATCTCATCTCTCCCTTCTATCTCCTTCAGGTGGTCCTGGCACGAGACCTTCTCACAGGACAGTGGGTTGCCATAAAAATAATTAAGAAGAGGCCACTGTTAGGCAGGAGGAACAGCGTTATGTCTGAGAAGAAGATACTGGAAATAGCACAGGACTGCACCTTCCTTACAAGAGCCTTTGGAGCATTTCAGACTGAGGTACCAATGACGTGATTTGTCTTTTTCATTGTCTGCCCTTCCATACAGACAGTCCACTAGGTCATCTAAATACATGAGGGATTGACTTATATGTCTGTGTCCAGAGTCGGACTGGGTTACTTAGGGCTCACTGGCTACCCGACTCGAGGGGTTGGGTAAGTCACTGCCACTCCTGCTCCACCCCAGCACTTCTTCTTTTGCTGCTAACAATTAAAAATGGTGGTGTGTTCCACAGTAGACCACACAGCAGTGGTGCAGGGAGCGGTGTTGGCTGTGGGCAGCTGGCTTGCAGGCAGGGAACAACAGGGTCAGGATTTTTCCAGACCCCATTCCGATGAGTAAGACCTGAGTCCAGATGCCCATAATCTTACCAATGCTTTGGAAGGGGCCTTGATAGTTCAGATGATCTGCTCACCTTACTATAGAGTTGTACTGCCCATACTCTGTATCCTGTTGGGGGGCTCCATTCCTCTATTGTAACCTCTGCTCTCTTTTTTGTTTTCTCTAACAGGACAGCATTTATTTCGTTATGGAATATGCATCTGGAGGAACCTTATTTGGTCTTATTCGTGATGGAAATTCCGTTGATATCGACACAATAAGGTAGGTAGCATGGAAAGTTATTTGTGTTTGTCTGATAAAAATACTAAATTCTAATAGACTGTTTTTCCTTCATTAGGTTCATGGCAGCAGAAATAATCTGCGCACTGACGTTCCTGCATTACCATTTTATTATCCATCGGTAAGTAGCCTCGTTATCAGCTGGGAGCTAAACCTCAAACCTGCCATATATACAGCGGTGGGAATGTTCTGCCCAGTGGGGTAGTGTGATCAGGGATTGGCACTGAGTGATTTTATACACCACTTCTAATGGGCTGGAAGGCTGAACCAGTGCCCTGTGTTATTGACCAGATAACTTACAAGCCAATAGGACTTATATGACCTACACTCTTTTCTTACAGGGACATAAAACTGGAGAATGTTTTGCTTGATGACAAAGGTCATATTAAGGTAGCGGATTTTGGTCTCGCTCTAAAAACGTCCTATGGAATGGCCAAAGGCCGAGCTGGAACACCTGGGTACATAGCTCCTGAGGTAAGTTACCATTTTCTCTTGTTATTGTGCTATGTTTATAAAAGTTTATATTACAGAATATCACATCAAGAGTAAGGACTCAATTATATATATATTAATCCTTTAAATGGTTCCCCTACTAAACTCTCTCATTGGTGCACTTGCAGATGCTCTACAAGCAGATGTATGACGGCTGTGCAGATTATTACTCACTGGGAGTAGTAATGTTCCGGTTGGCTACTCAGTTGAATGCAGAATATCTACATTTACCAGAGGGCAAAAAATGTTTAGAGAACCTCGACCCTGACCTCAGGGACATTATCCTGAAGGTGAGTATAATGCTGATTTGTTAGATTGCTGAGTTGAATCCAAAATGTGTATGCATCACAAGTTCTGGGATTTAAAGGACAAGTAAGCTCTTTGATGTTAATCTATATGATATTTATTAATCTTTTTTTTTTTTTCATAGCTAACATGCAACATTTGGTCTGAAAGGAGAAAGTATGTTCTCTCCATAAGGAAACATCCATTTTTTGGGCCCATTAACTGGGACGCCCTAGAAGCAAGAGAAACGGAGTCTCCTGTTATACTAGTAAGTCATTTTTCTTATTTGATTCTGGTTAGTTTAGGCCCATTAATATCACTGATCAGAACACAAAAGCAAAAGAGCTATTTTTTTGCCTTGGGCCACTGCTCTTCTTCTATAAAAAGATAAAATTAACTAAACCAAGATACAGTCCTGCCATTTTTCTTCTCTCAAGGTTTACTAATAACAATAGTTGGGGTGTATTGTGCATGTGCCCCCCCCCAAGCTTGTATATACCTGTGAGCAAAAAAAAAAAATGGTGCCCCACACATTTATTTGTTTCTGACACAATTGGGGATATGGTAATGTTTCTTCATGTTCTAAGAAAAAGCTATGTAGAGAAAGTACCTTCTTGAGAGGTCTAGGGGGAGTTTGAGGATAGGGCTCAGATGGGTGTGGTTATAAAAAGGGAAACTAAATATTTAGATATTGGTCTTTGTTGATCTCTAATAAAATCTTTCCTCTTTCAGCCTCCAGCAAAGCAAATACAGGACCCTGTTCCATACAAGGAACTAGTCGGCTCTGATGAAGACAAGACTCCCATTTCTACCAGCCAACAGGATCAGTTTAAGGGGTTATCATTCATATGTAAAGAATTGCAAGACTTTAAAAACCCATGATTAGTGATGGGCGGATTTCTCCAGTTTCACTTCGCCAAAAAAAACCTGAATTTCCTGCGAAATTCACGAAACAGGGATAAATTCTTGAAAAATTTGCGAAATGCAGAAATTCACCGCAAATTATCGCCAGCTGAATTTATTCACCCATCGCTACCCATGATCCCTATTCTGATCCAGCACAAGGCAACAGCACATTGACTAATCAACAGAAGTGTCCATTACCGGCACAGAATCCATCTGTACGTTTGAATATCCATGAGGTAAGTGGATATATAATGACTTAATTACAGAAAAACATAGAAACACATTAAAATCACACAACAGAATCAGTGACCAATGTTTAACCATCTACAATATGAATGCAGACAGGCAACTTACTGTAATGAAGTGTCTCATTTGGCTTGGAGATGTTGCTGTTAGAATGCTGGGAGTTGTAGTTTTATAACTTTAGAGCCATACACTACAGATCAGAGCTATAGTTCAGCTGCAGACATAACAATATACACAACCATTGGGACATCAACTAAAAAGTTAACTTGCTGCCCCCCCCCGCTGCAACAGTACTTTTGGTATCTGAGTATTCCCAACCTTGTACAGTTAAGTCGATGGGTAATTCATACATAGGGATATGGGTGCATCTCATGTAACTGTCCATTCTACCAGATGATCATCTTAATAACTGATGTATTTTATTTCACAGGGATTTTCAGGGGAGATTGACATAGCTGCCATCTTGTATGACTGGAAGAGACGTCAGTCACAGGGATCAACACCAAACCTGCCTACCTACCTACTGTCCTACCTACTGTCCTTCCTATGTCCTACCTACTGTCCTTCCTATGTCCTACCTACTGTCCTTCCTATGTCCTACCATCCACAAGCCCTTTACCTTGGTTATAACAAACAGGGTATAAATGGTGGATAACAAACAAGGGTTACAGAATACAATAGGATTAGAGGGCCTTACAAATTAGAGTTTACAAATTAAAGGTTAGGGTATAATTGAGACATTAGTATGTTAGAAACAATTTTGTGATTTTTCATACAGCAATGATTGATTAATTAAGGTACATTGAATAAGCTTCTTTAAAAAAGTGGGTCTTTAAGGAGTGTTTCAAAGTTTGGAAAAAAGGAAGAGAAGTCTTGTAGACGAGAATGGGCAGAAGTGATGAGAGGAGAAGCGAGGCGAAGGTTGCATGAAGGAGTGAATTTGGAGATCAGAGCTTTACTGTGAAGGGCCTTAAAGTGTGAGAAGTTTGAATTTGATTCAAGAGGAGGTGGGAGCCAGAGGAGGGACATGCGTATGGGAGCAGCTGATGCTGAGCGTGAGATGTATGAGTCTAGCAGCAGCATTTAGAACAGATTGGAGTTGCCAGGAGTAGGTTGCAGTAATCAAGACGGGAGGTGATAAGAGACTGAATAAGTGTCTTGGTTGATTCTGAACTGAGATATAGTCGTATTCGGCCAATGTTGAGCAGTTGAATACGAAAAGATTTTGCAAGTGTTTGGATGTGTGGTGAAAAAGACAGATGCGAGTCTAGGATAACTCTTAGGCAGCGTGCCGGTGGGGTGGAATGAAAGGTGGTGTTGTTTACTGTGAGTGATATCTGAGGGACAGGGGAAGATCTTGGAGGAAATATGAGTTCTGTTTAAGAAAGGTTCAGTTTCAGGGGGCACTGTGACATCCAGGAAGAGACAGCAGAGAGACAGTCTGTAACTTGGGAAAGGAAAGAAGGAGAGAGGTCAGGAGTAGACAAGTAGAGCTGGGAGTCATCAGCATAAAGGTGATACTGAAGTCCAAATGACTGAATAAGTTTTCCAAGCGAAGTTGTATAGATTGAGAACAGCAAAGAGCCTAGAACAGAGCCTTGAGGAACTAGAGGGAACGTAGTAGAAGTAGAGTTAGAGAAGGCAACTCTAAAGGAACGGTCAGACAGATAAGATATAAACCATGAAAGATCAGTGTCACGAATGCCAGCTGAGTATAGAATGTCTAGGAGGAGTGCGTGATCAACTGTGTCAAAGGCTGCGGAAAGATCTAGAAGGATTAGTATGGACTTTCACCAATGAGCCATCACTGTTCATGGAAAAGAATATAACATCAAATAAAATTTCATAAAATGTCACTTTTATTGTTTCCATTTACAATCAATTATAATAAGGACACCTCATACCATACGCTTAAAGCATTTCATAGCCTCACGCCACAACTCACGGGCACGGGACGGGAGGTTTTACCCGACCCACTCATCACTACTGGGAACCACAGTTGCGAGTAGCAAGATATAAAATTCATTTTGACAAACAGTTAAAATACTGATTAATATTACTGTATATGTATCATCGGTAACTGTACTATTGAATGTTTTGACATGTCAATTACAGGTTTTACATCTAGTTCTCCTGCACTTGTAAGTAGGGTTACCACCAGGACAGTTCAGACAATTGCCTGCCCAGATTTAGAAGTTAGGAAAACCAGGCAGGTTACTCCTAGACTGAAATGATGATTGTGGCATAGACCTGCCCCATGATATCATCTGAACCACCTGGCGATGTCACCGGCCAACTCTGTGATGTCACTGGTGAAAGATGGCAACCCTACTTGTAGGTGCCCTTATTTGTCCAAATACATTTAAGTGAAAGGGAATTTATTCTTTCTTTTCTTTGTTCTTGTGGGCATTTTTTCTCTGCAACATTTTTTTTCCCCAAATTTTTATGAGTCGAATTTTTGCCACAGTTCGCAGATGGTGAAATTTGGAAATTTGCCGCAAATCCATGGCAGGTAAAAAAACGCCCATCACTACTGCCTGACGGTTTTCCCAATTAGGAAAACCAGGCCGATCCCCACATCATTGCTGTGCCCTGGGAAGTCATCGCCCCTCCCGTCCCATGATATCATCATACCAACCTGGAAAGGGGGATGGGGAAAGGTGACATCACTACCTTTGGGTGGGCTACGTTGTATTTATCAAACACATACTTTAAAAAGATTTTGACAAACAATGAACCTCTGATAAATAAGTTATTAGTGAGCAGACTTGTATAAGAAATGTGTATCCAGTCGTACCTAGGTACTCACACAGCAATATATGTATGGTGTACATTGCTACTTGTATAATATATGTGATATGTATCCAGTGGTACCTAGTAACTTGCACAGTTTAAGCAACATGCATCCCGTGCTACTTGCACAAAACTCGTGCACAGCCTGTAGCTACCCTGAGAGACAATGGTGGTCTGGACAAAACCCAAACTGCAAAGTGAGCCAGAAACTCTGATTGTAAGTGCACAATTCAGCAGGAACAGCCACCTAAGTTTGCTCACAGTCTGTACAGAGAGATCCCATATAACTATGGCAGCATAAGCCACACAGAGAATTTAGCAGGTAAAGTAACACCTACATACAAATTTAGGAATTTATTTCATTTATGCAAAGCCAAATTGCATTGCATTAACCAAAAGATCAAGGTTTGTAAATGAAAGTTTTCAACAACTTCAACTGTATGTACCTAAAACAAGGATATAATGGTCACTGCAATTGCCTGTGAATAAATGGGGTTAGTAGCCTAATTACAACTAGCTGTATGTTTTTGCTGTTTTTGTTACATTGCTGTTTCTAGTACCTGATTGTTTAGCGCTTAACCAGGCCTGAATAGTATTTTTTGATACGAGTGGTACTTTGTCTGCAGTCTTGTGTCTTTAATTGCTTATTTATATCCTTTTAATTTACATTATAATACATGAGTGATACTCAGAGTTCCCTGTATAACTCAGCCTACAGCCTTGTGCCTTTATATGGTCACAGAAAAACCCCTCAGTGACTTCTAATATCCTTATCATTTTCAGAAGGGGGTACATTTTGCCTTATATCATTATAATACAGTGAAACCTCAATTTCATGTCCTTTTTACATGTAAAGTTTACATTAACTTTTAGTATGTTATGTGATGGCTAATTCTAAGCAACTTGGTCTTCGTTATTTATTTTTTGTTTTTGAATTGTTTTCCTTCCTCTTCTACATCTTTCGAGCTTTTAAATTGGGGTTATTGACCGCATCTAAAAAAAATGCTTTGTAAAGCTACACATTTATTGTTGGTTCCCATTTCCCTCCCCTTCCTGTCCACGTTGTCCTCCACCTGTGCCATGACTTATTTGCACATGCGCACATCTTGAATATGCGGCTGGGCGACATGCCGTCCCTGAATTCCTGCCTTGCCACAAATCCGGGCCAGACGTTACCTCTTTCGCCAGAGTTGCCTTCGCCAGCTCAAACCAGGTGAAGTGCAATGGAGTGCATTAATCTTCTGTTACTTACATCTTATATTTTGAGAGCATAAAATGCGGGCATCTTTTCCTTTATGGCAGGGTGATAGGCTGCAAAAGTATTTTAATTTCTTTTTTTTGTGTAACCTGGTTCCCCTATACATTATATAACATATGGAACATTGTTATATAGTGGGCTCATGTGTAGGGCATTATAACACCTCTATTGACTTTATTAGGGTTCCCTTGGCATGTGTAGTTATCAGTGTAAATGTAATGTATTAGATGTACCATATAACATAAAGAGGTCTATTTCCCACCGTATGCAAATTAGCTTGAGTGCAAGACCTCTAGCAGAATTGAATGCTGGCGCTACTTCGAGAGGCGGGCCAAGCAGGCCGGGCGCCTTAGGCAGCCCAGCCAGCCAGCTCGCCCCCTCCTTTCCCCTGTCACGAGCACATGCGCAGTAAAGCCATTCCTGCAGTAAGCAGAGTAACACCACTCGTGCGCACCATAACTTAGCGTATGCACCGTAACCCCACTGGAAGACGCATGTGCGGGCTGCATAGCGCAAGCAGAGTTCCAGGTGGGTTTGATCTAGGGGTAGGCAGAAGAGGTAGCTTCCCAGCGTCCCCCAATTGTTGCGCCCTAAGCAGCTGCCTCTTCTGCCTACCCCTAGTTCCGGCCCCGCTTCTTCGCTTTGATTTTCTCGCATTACCAAAGTAAGGCTAGTGAAAATTGGCCAGCATAGTTCGCCAAGGACGAAAGATATCCACGTCTCTATTTAAGGCAATAAGGGAATCATCATCAGGAAACATTTCACAGCCTCATGGTAAAGAACAGTTCATCTTCAGAAGAAGCCAACTCCTCCTCCAGTCCAACGAGGTGGCCTCCAACATATGTGGAAAGAGATTACTTTTGAGGCTTTCTTGAAGATGTAATTGTTACCATTCTTTACCAATTTAGTTGCACGTTCTTGTACTTTTTATAGCTCATGCTAGAATATGATCATGCTCAAAATGCTGACTGTTAAAACTGCATTACATACGTGTGGTTATTTAGAACACAAATGGCTGGTGTAATGACACACGCACAATGCAACTGAAGACTTGGAGAAGGAAGTTATTTTGATGGTTATTATGATGGGAGGAGCTCCATCTTGAGTGGCATTGGGCTATTGGTGTGGGAAGTAGCAATACAATCATACCTCCTAGAAATACTGACAATATATGTTTAGTCATTGCTTTATTCCCTTTTAAACTGTGTAATCAGTAACAGCTTTATTTGCAAGTGGACAACAGTTGCAGACCTGAAAATCCATGATTGTCAATGGAGCCAATGGAAATTATGTACAGAGATGATATCTCTGCCAAAACATTCATTCCCGGGCCTTCCCTGATCAGTACAGCCTGGTGCCAGGACTGATGTATCTTCTCTCATCTGTCTTTTAATGCTGACTTGTCTTTTCTGAAAGATGTTATCCATAGCAAACGATCAAGCCTGGCAGAAAGGAATAAATCCAAGAGATTAGCGAGATTTAAATTGTCATATTCACGGGATGAATGCTCTGTATGCTGGAAAAATAATTCTTTATTTGAATGACAAATATTAATATCCATAGTGGATGGAGGACCAGGAGAAATCTCTATGTAAATGAAACCATTGCACAAAGCGTGATGGAAAGGTTTTCCATTGAAGATTAACACTGCCTCTTTCAGATTTTCTTCCTCTAACTGGTTATGTAGATGTAATTTCCTAAATAAAAATGATATTCAAAGAAATGAACTGATTCAGAATTCATTTATTTAACCAATGGATAGAGTCTGGATTATGAGCCTGATTGTGAAGCCTAATGACTCCTCCCTAAAAAGCTTAAGGTATTCTGGGAATTGTAGTTTGGGGCAAAAAAACTGCAGATCCCTAAATGTAGCTCATTTTAGAGAAGGGGTTTCCAAATTGTGCCCCCTAAGTGGGAGGATCATGGAGCAGGGGCAGGGTGGCTCATCTTAAAGGCCATTCATGTTCAGATTTAGGGACAATGACAATTTGCTCTTACTCCTAAATGCCCAGGTAAGAAGTCAAAGATATTCTTGGACTTATACACTAATGGTTTCCTTTATCTGTAACATTGCTATAAGTTGATGGGGTCTCTGAACAAAGCTGATACCCCAAGTGGGGTTTAAATTAAAAAAAAAGTCAATCAGCCGCTGGTTTAGATCAAAATCAACAACTGATGGATACATGGTATGACATTCCTGAAGTTATGGCATTTTCTTTGGTCAATACTCTGGCTTGTATAATTAATGTATGGTCATATACTATTGAGAAAGTTTAGATGCTATTTATGCAAACTTGAGTTGTGTTTAGTGTGAGGTATTTATGAAAACATTGCTTAAAGGGGATTTAAAGGCAAAAAAATAAAATTCCATTTCTAATTTCTTTAATGAAAAATAAACCAATCTCCTGCTGCTGATATGAATCTCTACACATTGCATAAGTCAGAGTTCTTACAAAAATTGTACAGATTTTTTGATTGAGGTATAATGGGGATAGGTTTCTTTTTCAATTAATAAAGTAAAAATGGTATTTTATTTTTGACTTTACATCCTCTTTCATGTTTCCAACTCCAGCTGCAGGGACAAAGATCATGGAGCCAGATTTAAAGGAGAAGGAAAGGCTAATCCAGCTGCAGGGACAAAGATCATGGAGCCAGATTTAAAGGAGAAGGAAAGGCTAAAATTAAGTTAACTTTATCAGAAAGGTCTATATAAATACACCAGTAAACCCTCAAAGTAATGTTGCTCTGAGTCCTCTGTCAAAAGAAACATCACATTTCTTTCATTTTATTGTGTACACATGGGCTTCTGTATCAGACTTCCTGTTTTCAGCATAAACCTCCACGGCACAGCCTTGAGCATGCTCAGTTTGCTCCTCTCCCCCTCCCTCCTCCCATCCCTGCTGTAACCTGAGCTCAGAGCTGTAAGTGAGCAGGGAGAGTGATGTCACACCAAGCTAATATGGCAGCTTCTATCCTAAACAAACAGAGACAGTGTCTAGAGCTGTTAACTCAGGTATGGTAAAGCATTCTGCAGAATAAATATAGCGTTCTAGCTTGCACTATTGTGGCTAATCTGTTCACAATAAATTGTCTTGAAGCTTTCCTTCTCCTTTAAACAGATAAACTGGGATTCTATTTGGAGAAAGTTTGTATTAAATAATACAAAAACTACAAAATCCACGTTAGATTACATGACAACACAGGACCCAGTGCAGTCTGTATATTCTGATTATTAGTCTTGCTATATCTGCTTCTATGGTGGATATTATTTGATTTGTGCTGTTTTGATAATTTATGACGATCAATAAGCAGCTCAGACCACACTGAGCATGTGCACAGTCTTGGTCTTGCAAAGATGTTTAACAAAGTTACAAGATGGTGACCCCCCTGTGGCCAACTTCGAAAACATAAATCATTTGTTTGATTAGGCTTGTGGTGCAGTAACTTCATGTTTATGTTTAGTATACAAAATACAGCATTTCTAGCATTATTATATTTTAGAATTTAATTTCCCTTTAAAGGACAAGGCAAACCTCTAAAAGATACCATGTCATTAGATAAGCCTATTTTTACTGAATACTGACATCCGGCTGATAAATCTTCTCAGTGATGTAAGCTTTCCCTGTACCGGCTCAATACTCTTAAAAATGTTGCCACCTTGGCTGGCACGAGTTCCCGATAATTCTTCAGTCTATACCAAGATCAAGACCTTGCACAAACGACATTTCCATCCTTGCGCATAAAACTACAGATAAAGCCTCTTTGACACTATAATCGTGGGCCTTAGTATCTACCGTGGCCATCTTGGTGACATCAGTGGGGGTAAATGTCAGTGCAATAAAGGATACAGTGCAAACCTCGTATTGCATTGTATAGTATTTTGTAAAAAGTATGTAAATAAAAAAAAACTAGCAGTTCAGGAGGCACAAAGGAGCACTTAAAATGGGAGGATTGCAGTTGCCAGGGGCTGCCTTGTCCTTTAATTAGTCATATGTCAGATTCAGATATTTAGGAGATCAAAGAAATGTTCACCTTGATCTTGAACAAATTAACCTCAAATATAGGCTTTCATGAGAAGCCTAACTGATTTCAGGTTGGGCCCCCACCCAACCAAAGCTCTGAACCCCTAAAGAGAGGCTAGCCCTATCATTTAGGAACCACTGCTCTACAAGCTCACCTGCTCACAAGAAGAATAAACGAGAGTTGGAAAAGAACGATAACAACTGTAGGATATGCGTGTCAAAAGGGCCCACTATTATGTGTATTTTACCAGCATTAGGCTGGTGAAGTATAAACTCCAGGGAAAAGTCTGTGTGGCTGCAGCAAGTAATGCTGTTTAATTATATTCTGGCTTAGGAAAAGCTGGATAGTGGGTCCCTGGAGTGAATGGAAGAGAGCAGGGTGGGCTTCCATTCCTTGCTTCAGTAAGGGTTTTCAGCTGCCAAGCTTGCGGCAGTTAACTAATTAAGCTACAGGTGATCTGCAGTTAAAAGGAGGTGTGGAGCAACACCTCAAGGCTTCTTCCCCTGGATATCTCCTGGAGTTGGAGGAGGGTGTGGGGCCATGTGAGGACCTTCTTGAGTTAAGGTGCCTGTGTGTAGCTGGGAAGGAGAGTGATTCCCTGCTGACCTGTGTTTTTGAGAGAGCTCTAAAGGACTGGAGAGGAAAAGAGAAACCCGTCTCAGGAGACAAGTGTGTCTTGAGTGTGCCCAGAGAGGATTCTGGGATTTGCGGTCCACCCAAAAGCCAGTGAGGGCTAAGGAAACTGTGAGTTAAAGTTAACACCAGTGAGGGTGTGAATTGGGACTGTTATTGCTTATGTGAAGCTAATGTTATCCCCAATGTGAAGCCAGTGGGCTGAAGATTTGTGTTTGTGCCAAATAAAAATCAGCAAAGCTGCATTTAAACTTAAAGGCGGTGTCAGTCTCCATTCTCTGTGCTGAAAACTGTGCCGAGGCCTTGGGTTTCGCTACCTGAAGCTCACACAACTTATAAAGTTACTTATATATAGATATTTCGGTAATCCTGAAGATGGGAGATGTCCAACTGAGATGTTGTCAACTGAACCTTTAATAAAAATGTATTTTTAAAGTGTATTTCTG
Organism: Xenopus laevis; assembly: GCF_017654675.1. Lineage (NCBI taxonomy): Eukaryota > Metazoa > Chordata > Amphibia > Anura > Pipidae > Xenopus > Xenopus laevis. The sequence goes on from NC_054380.1 coordinate 8,596,320, forward strand.
TTAGGTCCCAGGTGATCCAGAAGAAGTCTTTAGTTCTGGAGTTCAAGAATCAGTAATATTTAAATCCTTTCTTCTTACCAATCTTCATTGAAAGAATCTTCACTCTTCTCATGCTCAAACAATTCAATTAAACCTGCTGTTTCAACCTTAGTAGAAACCATGCATGATTGCAAAGATGGCATCTTAAAAATGCAATCTTCTATTTTAAAAGGAGGGCCACCAAAGTGTTTTTGTGTGGTCCACTAACATTTCTTATAACTTTTTTTTTTATTATGGGGTAGTGACTGTGCATGTGTAAAGGTTCATTAGTTCCTTAGTTAAGTACCACTGAAAGAACAATTGAATTTCTATTTAAAAGGAATGTCCCAGGCAGCCGGGCGCATAGTTTACTTGTTATGAGCAGATATCATTGTGGTTATATTTACTAGATTATCTCAGACGTTTCTTGCTTCTGTAAAGAAGGGCAAATCACTGTTCACTTGATGCTTTTTCTACCGGAGAAAAATATATTCCGTAGAATGAAAAAGAAAGTTTGCAATTCATCTCATTCTTACATACATTATCAATCCACATGTTGTGCTGCAGGATCCCGGAAAGTTATTTAGAAATGATGAGCTGACCTCAGCTATAATAGATATTTACTGAACACCAAATGATGCCGTCATGTCCCTAGTTTACTGTAACTATAAACTATAAAATGCAAGTGTTTGCAGATAAGGAAGAGTTTGGCTTATACTGACACAAGTGAACCAAACAGGCAATATACATAGAGAAGATAAAAGGCACCGAAACAATTTTGTTTTTGTTTGTATAAATACATAGATCTACTGTAGCCCTTCCCAAAGGAGATAAGTCTACCAGAAGTGGTGAAATAGGTGGCTTGCTGGATGTAGAAACTTAAAGAAGCAAAATCTGAAAGTTCTTCTTGCTATTAAGATTATCACTTAGGTCTCTGGCTGACTGTTGTCATTAGAATTCACTAGTGAGGGGTAACCTGACACGTTTCGCTTTGCCAACAATAAACAAAACGGCAAAAAAGTCGCAAAAGCATTGAAGTAAATTGCCAGTTTTTCATGAGACAATTTTTTAAACCACACGACACTTTGTAAACCACGCAGCATTTTTAGTGAGGGGCAAATCTGACCCATTTTGCTTTGCCAAAAATTTCAGAAATGACAAAAAACTGTCAAACAGTGTGACATTTTTAAAACTGTGCAACAATTTTTTTTACTATCCATTATGGTTTAGGGGAGTATTTTTCTTGGCAAAACAAGGAGAAATAGTTCACTCATCTCTATCCATTATATGGGTGTCTATGGGTGTTTCCTCTCTGCCAAATATTTCACTCATCCCTCGAATTCACTACAACATCATGAATTCTATTTAGAAGATTGGAAAATAACATAAGGGGATACGGAAGGCTGTAGCCATAGGTGGATTTTCATTAAGGCTTGGGGAGGCTAAACCTCCACAAACATGCATAATACATTCCTAAATAAGAGCAAAAAAACCTACAACCTGCATATCCTGGAAGATTTGGTTTTGTTGATACATTGCTGGTTCCAATTGGGGCGTTGTTGGATTTGCCTTGTGGGAACATCGGCTCCTGAATAAGACTCTCCCAATACCTAATGCTGCTGTAAGATTAGGAAGGATCAAACTGATTTGTGTGAAGTAACCCTGTAATTATTATGTAAATTATTTTGAGGTGGGAGCACAGAAACAGGACAGGTCCTGCACGCAGCTGTTGGGGTATATTGGAGGATACTGAAGACTAGCAGCAAACACCCTACTATGTTATTTTGTAATGATGTGCTACAAAGGTCAGTGCCCCTCAGAAGAAGTTCCTGTTCTTTTCAATAAATCCTTCACTTCAGCTCTGCATTTACATTCTGTGAGATCCCCCTCTGTTACAGGATCACAGATAGTGATCTTTTCGGAAAAAGAGGGAGCCTTGAAGTACAGTTATCCAGAAAAGCTATTATCCAGAAAGTTCCAAATTACAGAATGGATATCTCTCACAGACTCCACTATAATCAAATAATCCAAATTTTTAAAAATGTTCTCTGTTATAATAAAACAGTCGCTTGTACTCGATCGCAACTAAGATACAATTAATCCTTATTGGAAGCAAAACCAGCCTAAGTTTATTTAATGTTTACATGATGTAACCCTTTCGGCAGCCCTTTGTCGCTGTTACACTCCATGTGTGGCGCTTACCTGATGACACGGGACAAACCTGAGCCACCCACAGTGGGTGGCAGCACTAGGAATACAGAAATAACACACACACAGTATTGGTTAAACTGAATAAATGTTTATCTAAAATAAAGGGGCAACTAGTACATGCAGCACTCCTAAATATGGCCTCACTAACTAACTTGCTTGTGCAATCTGTCTGACTAAATAACTGGTTAAGTCCTTTAAAGTAATGGATGGCTCCTCACAGCCAAGTAATACAAAATAGTAGTATTCTTCAAGCGCTCCTTTAATACGCTGTCACTTTAAATATCAATTCTCACTCCAAATCCTTTTTGGATGCTTTAGAGTTTGTCTTCAGGTGAGTCCAGCACAGTCAGACATACAGTGAGACTAGCAGCCCCTTTGGATGCTCAGATAGGAATCTCCTGCTGGTTGTTCCTCCAGTCTGGATTCCTTTCTCACTCTCTGTCCCTCCAGGCACAGTATGTGGCTTCCCTGTGCAGCCTGATCCAAATGAATACTTGTGGTGCAGCCTCTCAGCTCTCTGGGCCCACCAGCAGCTCTCTGGTCTCTCTCTCTGTCCACCATGTGGTTCTCTATGCCAGGCTTTCTTCTTTTGCCAGTCTCTGTGACTTCCTCTTCCTGCCAGCCACTCACTAGCTGCTGTGTCACTTCCTGTTGCACTGAACAGCTGGTTGCTAGGTAACAGCTTACAGCACACAGACCCTGGCTCTGTGCTTGATCTCTTATAGGAATAAGTGCAATGGTTTTGCACTAATTCCCTACAATAATTTTCTAGTAGACTTAAGATATCAAGATCCAAATGACAGAAAGATCCATTATCCAGAAAGCCCCAGGTCCCGAGCATTCTGGATAACAGGTCCCATACCTGTACAAAATAGGGACTCCTGCACAGTGCACAAAGTTTGACACAAATAATTCAGCCTTTCTCATTTCTAGCTCTGTATTGGCACAAGTTCTACACAAGGTACAGGGTTTAGGCTTCTGCATATGAAGCAAAACATAACAGCTTTTTTCGTACATGTAAATCACATAAATTCAGCAACACAGATGGTTTTACACAATATTGCTCCTTTAACTCTATGGGTGATATTATCCAGTTATGCTCAGTGTTCCAACTGAAGGCAGGTCATTTTTAAATTGAGTCCTATAGTGTGTGTCCATCAGTGTCAGTCAAAGTATTTTGGCACCTTAGGCAAAGGCTTCAATCAGTGCCCCCCACCCGGTCCTGCATTACCATTTACTACTTTACCATTCATATTGCCCCCTGTACCTGTACCAGCAGGAGCCAAAAATCCATCATATTGCCCAAAACATCTGTGTACCTGTGCCAGCAGCCACCATATTGCCCCATGTACCTGAGCCAGCAACAGCCAATCCCTCAAATTGCACCCAATCTGTATCTGTGCCAACAGCAGCCAAAAATCCACAATATTGCCCTCAAATATGTACTTGTGCCAGCAGCAGTCAAAAATCCATCATATTGCCCCCAAATATTTCTCTGTGACAGCAGCAGAAAAAAACCCTATCATATTGCCCCTAATCATCTGTTTACTTTCCACCTGGCTGGTATTTTACCAGCCTGGCCAGTAAAAATGCCGGTTGATCCCAATGTTATTTTGAGAAAAAAGATAACTATATAAGGCCAGTATTTTTCCTGAAAAGGTGACAACCCTATTTGTACCAGCAGCTGCGAAGAGGGAGGTGGGGAGTGCTTTTGCTGCAGTATGAATCACAGGCAAAAGGGAGTTGGAACAGAGGGTTCATAAAATTGAAAAAAATCCCCTTAAAAGTGCGCCCCCCCCATGATTGTGACCTTGGCGGGCGCCTACTCTGCCTACCGGGGGGTTTCCGGATAATGGATCCTTCCATAATTTCATACCTTAAGTCTTCTAGAAAATCCTTTAAATATTAAATAAACCCAATAGGCTGGTTCTTTTTCCAATAAGGATGGCCATTCCGTAATTCAGAACTTTCTGGATAACGGGTTACCAGATAATGGATCCCATAACTGTAATATGGGTTGTCTCTAATGGGTAAGTCATGTACCATCCGCCCATGCAAATGATTTTGGTAATTCAGTCAATAATTCTGCAGTTTTTCGGGATATATCATTCAAACCAAGGAAATACCTGTATTAGACTTCAGTAGATTAAGTTTAAACTGTGAAACTTTACCCTTGAAATGACTGTTTATTATGATATAGATTGTCCAGCTCTAATCAACATTTCTCTTCATTGCATAATTATTTTTTTTTTTTTAAATCAATTTAAAATGCTGCTTGTCTGTATCAGTGATCTACAGGCCACGCATTTGTTATTATTTCTGTTACTGATATTCACTGACACTCTGTAGTGTAGAGTCACACAAAGCAGAGAAATTGAAAAAGTACAAATAATAATATATGAAGACCAATCAGAGACTGTGGATACTTGTTCCTATGACATGTAAGAGTTCATTGTTAAAGTGAATTTCCCCTTTAACCCATAAACCTGGTGCCTTATTATACGTTTAGCTTTCCTCTAAGATTTTGCTTTAAATAGTTGTGATTTCATGTATTTCATTGGAGAAATGTATTTTCTATGACATGCTAAAAGTTAATTGTTATAGTGAATTTCCCACTTAACCCCTGGACCAAGCGTCATATTATATTTATAGTTTTCCTGTAAGACCTTTGCTTTAAATGTTGTGGTTTTGTATATTTTGTTTCAGAACTAAAGATAATGGTTAATACGGTAACTACATTTTATGGCCTATTTATTATACTGTGTCAAAACAATTAAAGCCAGAAAAATGGTGTAAAAAGATGTATAAAATAAATGGCGACTTTATTAAAATATATATATTTTTATTTTACGCTGCGCAAACGCCAGATTTGATGCTGTTATTTTACACTAGTTAAAACCTTGCATAATCCATTCATAAATGGGAAAAATTCAAGCAGCAAGAAAAAAATTCAAGCAGAAAAAAATGCAGAAAACCCGCAATGAACAAATGCTGTATTTTCCCATAGCATTCCAATGACACCAGATTGTTACACAGAGGTACACGATTGCTAAAAATCAAACAGCTTGATACACAGTGATGTCTGGTGATTTGTGGTGTATTTAGTTACCTTTTTTTATACAGCATAATAAACAGGCATTGCCATGTGTTATACTGCTGCATAAGATAATATCACACACAAACACCAGCACAGCAGCTCATTATGACATCACAGCTAAACAGCCCATTATGACATCACAGATAAAAAGCCCATTATGTCATCACAGATAAACAGTCCATTGTGACATCACAGATAAACAACATCCCATTATGACATCACAGGTAAACAGACCATTGTGACATCACAGATAAACAACAGCCCATTGTGACATCACAGATAAACAAACTCAAAGTCATTGTGATGTCATCAACACAGCTGGTAAGTGTTACTAACGGTCACTTCCTGTTCAGTGTTTGTGAAGTTGTCGAAGAAGGAGGAGTAGTGTTACTATTTCTCTTACTTTGATAGACTTTGCAAATAACAAAATTAGTTCAAACCTTGAAAAATATAAAATGACAGAAGACAGCAGAGAAAGAATGCAAGTAGAAGAAAGAAAAAGCAGATTACATGGCAGTGAAAGCAAGAAGAGTGAAAACACTGGGATACGCAAGACCCTGGGCTTCAAAGACCGATTTTTCACTGCCCTGAGAAACATCCATAGGAAAATAAAGGCTGCTTTCACTCGATCATCTTTGAATAAGGAGCAACAGGAGGAGAAGATGGTCGCGCAAACAAAGAGAAAGCGAGAGGAAAGCGGTGAGGAAAACATCATCCCGATAAAGAAGAGCAGGACCCAACCTGGAGACCTCAGCCCACCAGAAATGACACCTGCCAGAGACTTGCCCGAGCTGCAAGCCAACACGCCTGATAATATTGCTCAATCAAGCCAACGCGCTCCATGCAGTTGGGAGAAAGGGAAGCTCTTTGGTCCTTTCCCCAACCAAGGAATAAAGCGTCTTAGATCAGACAAAGAAGAAGAAGAAGAAGAAGATGTAAAAGTGAAAAGATTCAGAAGTGCAACACAATCCACCGATGACACAGAAACCCAACCTGCACCAAGTAAGTAGAGAATCAGAGATTTATACTGGATATAAAATAGATGAATGCGCTTCCCAGAGTGTTTCTTACAAGTGTCAGAGATAACTTGCCTATTAGTTTTCCTAGCCACCCATCAACCCCATAGAGAATCACTGTACTTTCTGGGTTGTGTATCTAGTGCTGCTCAGGCAAATCATCTCCAACTGACATTTAACTGCCATTTGCTCCCTAATGAAATTATAAAAGTTTAATACTATGAGGCTCCGGGTGTACTTGTTACTTTCTAATACTTCTTTTTTATTCAGCTCCAACAGGTGGAAGTACCATCCCCATTGACACCACATTGTCAATAAACAGATTCAGTTTCCATCAAGTCCTTGGAGAAGGAGCCTTTGGAAAGGTACATTATGTGCACCACTAACAGATAAAATCATGTAGAAATACAGGATATCACACTTCCTATAGTATCAGTGATAAGGATATTGAAATGTACCAGTAAATGATGTGTCCGTATGTAGATACTGTGGCTGAAGGCTGACACATAAAGATCTCAAAATTCCTAATTATAAAAGTGCATAGGGGGTCAATAAATGACACTGTATGAGTGGGTAAATATTAACCCAAACAAACCCAAATCACTGCTGTCAAACCTCAACTATTAAGATTTCTGTTAAACTACAGCTCGAAAATCCCACATTAACCATTACATATATATGTGTAGTGATTCTGAGTGTATGAGCTCTTGGTGGGTGAAACTAATAGTAGTATTAAGGGTCAATACTATGTCATAATGCATCACAAAGAGCAGAATAACAACCCCAGCTAAGCATTCTATTCTAATTGTCACATAATTACATACTTATTCTGCCAAATGACTGACCCTGTAACTTGCCATCTCATCTCTCCCTTCTATCTCCTTCAGGTGGTCCTGGCACGAGACCTTCTCACAGGACAGTGGGTTGCCATAAAAATAATTAAGAAGAGGCCACTGTTAGGCAGGAGGAACAGCGTTATGTCTGAGAAGAAGATACTGGAAATAGCACAGGACTGCACCTTCCTTACAAGAGCCTTTGGAGCATTTCAGACTGAGGTACCAATGACGTGATTTGTCTTTTTCATTGTCTGCCCTTCCATACAGACAGTCCACTAGGTCATCTAAATACATGAGGGATTGACTTATATGTCTGTGTCCAGAGTCGGACTGGGTTACTTAGGGCTCACCGGGTACCCGACTCGAGGGGGTGTGTAAGTCACTGAAGGACCCACTGCTGCTTGTCACTCCTGCTCCACCCAGAACTTCTTCATTTGTTGCTAACAATTAAAAATGGTGGTGTGTTGCCCATAATTTTACCAATCCTTTGGAAGGGGCCTTGATAGTTCAGATGATCTGCTCACCTTCCTATAGAGTTGTACTGCACATACTCTGTATCCTGTTGGGGGGCTCCATTCCTCTATTATAACCTCTTCTCTCTGGTTTCTCTAACAGGACAGAATTTATTTTGTTATGGAATATGCATCTGGAGGAACCTTATTCGATCTTATTCGTGATGGAAATTCCATTGATATCGACACAATAAGGTAGGTAGCATGGAAAGTTATTTGTGTCTATCTGATAAAAATACAAAATTTGAGTCTAATAAACTGTTTTTCCTTCATTAGGTTCATGGCAGCAGAAATGATCTGCGCACTGACGTTCCTGCATTACCATTTTATTATCCATCGGTAAGTAGCCTCGTTATCAGCTGGGAGCTAAACCTCAAACCTGCCATATAAACAGCGGTGGGAATGTTCTGCCCAGTGGGGTAGTGTGATCAGGGATTGGCACTGAGTGATTTTATACACCACTTCTAATGGGCTGGAAGGCTGAACCAGTGCCGTGTGTTATTGACCAGATAACTTACAAGCCAATAGGACTTATATGACCTACACTCTTTTCTTACAGGGACATAAAACTGGAGAATGTTTTGCTTGATGACAAAGGTCATATCAAGGTAGCGGATTTTGGTCTCGCTCTAAAAACGACCTATGGAATGGCCAAAGGCGGAGCTGGAACACCTGGGTACATAGCTCCTGAGGTAAGTTACCATTTTCTCTTGTTATTGTGTTATGTTTATAAAAGTTTATATTACAGAATATCACATCAAAAGTAAGGACTCAATGATAGAAAAATAAACCTGAAAATATATTAATCCTTTAAATTATTCCCCTAATAAACTCTCTCATTGGTGCACTTGCAGATGCTCTACAAGCAGATGTATGACGGCTGTGCAGATTATTACTCACTGGGAGTAGTAATGTTCCGGTTGGCTACTCAGTTGAATGCTGAATACCTACATTTACCAGAGGGCAAAAAATGTTTAGAGAACCTCGACCCTGACCTCAGGGACGTTATTCTGAAGGTGAGTATAATGCTGATTTGTCAGATTGCTGGGTTGATGTTAATCTATATGATATTTATTAATCTTTTCTTATTTCATAGCTAACATGCAACATTTGGCCTGAAAGGAGAAAGTATGTTCTCTCCATAAGGAAACATCCATTTTTTAGGCCCATTAATTGGGACGCCCTAGAAGCAAGAGAAACGGAGTCTCCTGTTATACTAGTAAGTTATTTTTCTTATTTGATTCTGGTTAGTTTAGGCACATTAATATCACTGATCAGAACAGAAAGCAAAAGAGATATTTTTTTTTGCCTTGGGCCACTGCTCTTTTTCAATAAAAAGATAAAATTAACTAAACCAAGATACAGTCCTGCCATTATCTTCTCTCAAGGTTTTCTTATAGTAACAGTTGGGGTGTTTTGTGTATGGGGCCCCCCAAGCTTGTGTATACCTGTGAGCAATGGCAGCATGGTGCACCTCTGCTAAGGATGCTGGTTAGGAATTTATAAAAGCAGTGCCCCCCCCCATTTATTTGATTTTCTCTTGTCTTTTCACAAGCTGACACAATTGGGGATATGGTAATGTTTCTTCATGTTTTAAGAAAAAGCTATGTAGAGAAAGTACCTTCTTGAGAGGTCTAGGGGGAGTTTGAGGATAGGGCTCAGATGGGTGTGGTTATAAAAAGGGAAACTAAATATTTAGATACTGGTCTTTCTTCATCTCTAATAAAATCTTTCCTCTTTCAGCCTCCAGCAAAGCAAATACAGGACCCTGTTCCATACAAGGAACTAGACGGCTCTGATGAAGACAAGACTCCCATTTCTACCCGCCAACAGGATAAGTTTAAGGGGTTATCATTCATATGTAAAGAATTGCAAGACTTGAAAAACCCATGATCCCTATTCTGATCCAGCACAAGGCAACAGCACATTGACTAATCAATAGAAGTGTCCATTACCGGCACAGAATCCATCTGTACGTTTGAATATCCATGAGGTAAGTGGATATATAATGACTTAATTACAGAAAAACATAGAGACACATTAAACAGACACAATGGAATCAGTGACCAATGTTTAACCATCTACAACAGTGGTCCCCAACCAGTAGCTCGTGAGCAACATGTTGCTCCCCAACCCCTTGGATGTTGCTCTCCGTGGCCTCAAAGCAGATGCTTATTTTTTAATTCCTGACTTTAGGCAAGTTTTGGTTGCATAAAAAGAGATGTACTGCCAAATGGAGCCTCCTGTAGGCTGCCAGTCCATTATGGGGCTACCAATAGCCAATCACAGCACTTATTTGGCACCTCCCAGGAACATTTTACATGCTTGTGTTGCTCCCCAACTCTTTTTACATCTGAATGTTGCTCACTGTTGAAAAAGGTTGGGGACCCCTGATCTACAATATGAATGCAGACAGGCAACTTACTGTAATGAAGTGTCTCATTTGGCTTGGAAATGTTGCTGTTAGAATGCTGGGAGTTGTAGTTTTATAACTTTAGAGCCATACACTACAGATCAGTGCTATAGTCCAGTTGCAGACATAGCAATATGCACAACCATTGGGACATCAACTAAAAAGTTAACTTGCTGGCTCCCCCCTCCAACAGTACTTGGTAGTTGGGTATTCCCAACCTAGTACATTAGTAAACCGATGGGTAATTCATACAAGGGGATATGGGTGGATATACAGAAAACATGCTCTGTTTGTGTGTGCCAAGGGCAGATTCAGGATTTAATATCAATAGCACCTCATGTAGCTGTCCATTCTAATGATCAACTTACTAACAGATGTATTTTTATTTCACAGGAATCTTCAGAGGAGATTGACATAGCTGCCATCTAGTGATGGATGAATTTGTCCCGTTTCGATGAAAAATTTGTGAATTTCCAGCAAAATTCACGATATGCAAAAAATGTGCGAAATGCAAATTTTGATGCCTGAGTCAATTTTGATGCCGTCCGAATATTGTTGACGCGCGACAGGTTTTGACGCAAGCAACTTTTCCAACATGTGTCCAGAACTTTTGACGCCGCCAAATTTTTATGGAAATTCACTGCAAAAATCCATCACTGCTGTCATCTTGTAGGACTGGAAGAGACATCAGCCACAGAGATCAACACCAAACCTGCCTACCTTCCTACCTGTCAGGAGTGCCCATTGGTGATCCCGTCTCCGGGTCATCATTTCCAAAATGGTGGCGCCCATGATCCACATGGACCGTCTCCGGCATCAAGATAGCGTTATGACGTCAAGCACCCTGCGCGAAATTGGAAAATAAAAGGACTTCCAGGTCACGGGTTTGATGCAGATTATAGGAATTGCTGAATCGTGTTCATGGGCTTCCTGAATTCTTGGTTTCTGGCCTCCTGGCCCTTGGCTTGACCCTGATTCTTGCTGCCTGCCTTATTGAACACTTGCCTGAACTTGACTACGCTTATGCCTGACCCCTTTTGGATACTGCGAATTTGGACTTTAACCCTAAGTTTCCTCCTTGCTCCGGACTTGTCCAACTGGGAGCCGATAGGCCCCCTGACACTACCGTCCTTCCTACGTCCTACAATCCACAAGCCCCACTGTGATACATGGGGTAACATCTGATTGGCCCACTACAATCAAGCAGTGATGGGAAAATTTGTCCCGTTTCACTTACCACGAAATGGGTGAAAAATTTGTGAAATATGGATTTTGACGCATCAAAATTGGCACTGTAGTCAAAGTTGACGCTGGCACCCATTAAAGCCAATAGGCATCCGTTAATCTTTGCCTGGGTCTAAATTCTCAAATTGATTTGCCCGCAAAAATGCGATAATTCGCCACAAATTCGCACCTGGTTAATAAATTCGACCATAACTACTATCAACTTGTTAATGCAAAAGACAATGTGGGCCTTAACTATACCACTAAAATTGGGAACATTTTGTATTTTTATTGTATTGTATTGTTAACTTATACAGCTTATGTTAATAAATTTGAAATAAACAAGTGACAGTGTCTTAATTCCTCGTTAAAATGTAATACAAACTGTGAGAGGTTCAGCAGGGGCATTGGGAGCATAATCCTATTTAGGGATGCACCGAATCCACTATTTTGGATTCGGCCGAACCCCCGAATCCTTCTTGAAAGATTCGGCCAAATACCGAACCGAATCCTTATATTTTTTACTTCCTTGTTTTGTGACAAAAAGTCACACGATTTCCCTCCCCACCATTAGGATTCGGATTCGGTCTGGTAGAAGGATCCTGCCGAATTCAAATCCTTCTGAAAAATGGTTAAATCCTGGCCGAATCACGATACGGAATTCTGGATTCGGTGCATCACTAGTCCTATTACAGGAGCTGATAGAGGTGGGCAACTAAAGCTTCAACTGATCATTAATCCAACTGGAAACAGTAATGTAGTGAAGTTGCTGGAAGGTCTTGAAAAGACTTGAAAACAGGATATCATGTCAAATTATCTGCCCAAAGTGAACGTATCTGTGATTAATTAATACACTGAATATAATCATATATTAATCATTATATTAATCATTAAACGCACCTGAATTCCTATTTGTGGCCCTGCAGGTTTTCTTTGCAAATAAGCTTATTCCCTGTGCCTTATTGATTGTGGGAAAGATCTAGTGCAACACTGTCAATTGAATGACATTTGTTATTCTCCCACAATCAATACTGTTACCAAAGCTACTGCCTTTGAAACATGCCAAAGTAGTCATAGTTATCATATATTTGAAATGAATGTATGTTAAATAAATCTGAAAGGGAAGAAATCAGGATTTTACTTTGTAACGTCCGGTTTCGATTTGAACCAGAAACCCACTGCTTACTATGTAGTTTCCTTATCTCTCACCTATTTCAGCAAACTGCTCGGTTCCTGGTTCATTTCAATAATATCCTTATTTTCCAGGCAGGTATGATGGCTATAGGTGATCTCTGTTCTAAATCTTCAATCATCCAGCCTATAAATCCCTACCCCTCAGTTCCTTCCACGCCCATTATGGGTCTTTCTATCTTAGCTCCTAGGTTTGCTCGCTTTTCTACTGTTCCTGACCCCCTACCTGTATCCTGACTTCAACGGAACTCTGCCTTGGCGACCCCTTTGCCTGTTTGACTTCTCTTCTGAATCCTGCCTGCCTGACTCTGATTCTTGAAAGTTGCCTCAGTCCTTATTCTATCGCCCACAACCTTTGCCCTGGTCCTCTCAATTTAAGACCCCGAGTAGTGGAGAGCTCCACCTGAAGCCAAAGGTGTCTGTTATAGGCAGAAGGCTGAGCTGCATCATCATTGCCTAAAAGGTAGAAATTGGAGGAGAATGGATGTGCAGACAACTCCATTAACTGAATTGTACAGAAGAACTACCAGAAGAGTTATACTGTGTTGCGCCATCCACATACCATAATTGTAGTGTAATAAAAAGGAGAAGAAAGTTAATAGAATAATTCAAGGTGATGGAAAATTCTTGTGACTCTCAGAAAAATTCATTGTGCACATTTGCAATAAATTAATTTGTATCAAACATCGTGAATCGTTCGTGTGGTTGAATTTATGGTGAGATTATTGAATCATAAATAAAAATTGCTTCCAGTTAATAAAGTGCCCTGTATTAATCACTCTGATGGTTCATATTGAGCAAAGATCATGTGCTGTAATATTCTAAACGTAACAATTGGTCAGTTAAAATCAATGGAAAATCCATGGGGTTAAAAACACTTAAAAATAATTGTGATGTGTAGACCTGGATTTACGGGATTATACTGGGTAATAACAATGGATATGTAGGGACCCTGAGATTTGGGGTTAAATCACTCAGGCAGTTCCCCTTTAGTATTTGGACACCTAAGGGTCCTTTAGTTAACTCTGGAAGCTATGTCCCTTGCTGGGTCCACATTAGTTCACGGAGTTTGTCCACTAGGTGGCACTATGTGATAATATAAAGGTGTTTAGCACCATGTGGTTGGGGTTTGTCCTGGAACTTTGCCTCACTGAGAGGTACTACAGGTCCAGGTCTGCCGGTGAAGTTAGTTAAGTGTGAGTTAGTGATAGTAAATGCAGTAATAGTCACTCTAGGAGTGAGAGTCAGCACAGGGTAGCTAGTGAGCAGATGTGGCTCCAACGAGGAGAAAAAGTGGGGTTAGGACCCTGTGGTATTTGAACCACTAGAGCAGGGACTACAGTGGGTGAGTTGAGGACCAGATAGGATACCAAGACCCAAGACCCCAGGCTGAATACAGTGGGTGAAGTGAGGACCAAGTCCAGTGCCAAGATACAAGACCCCAGGCTGAGAAACCCATGCCTTAGTGCTCAACCAGAGGGATAGTGCCCAGTGAGAGTGGTAACTATTCCCCAAGTCTATTGTTGCTGTAACTTTGATATATATTGAATATTAGCCTGTCTGCTGTACCTTGTACCCCCTGGAGGGAATATTGCTGTTTGAAGCTTTCCTATGATTGCTGTGAACATCAAAGTGCTTGTGAAATACTACCTTGTTCTCTATAACTTGTTCTCTGTAAATAAACAAGTTATAGTTTACTGCAAAGAAACTGTCTGGCTGAATATCCTGCTGGATTGATCTACACCAGGTACCGGGAGTTTCAGGGAGTTGCACGGGTACACTGGGGGTCCGGGGAACACTACAAGCAGTTTTAGCCTGGTCACACACAGCCTTAATACACAGCAAAAGTACACTCAATGGTGTGCTACAGATAAATTAATGACACCTAGATCATCACATCTGACCAAAAAAAAAGACCTGTACTCAGTAAACTTGCTATCTGGGAGATATGGAAATAGTGAACGAAGGGTATAAGATCAATTTGAATAATGAACAGTACAGCCGGTATACATTAACTTAGTAGGTCACCACACCTGCCAATAGAGTATATTGGGTCTCACGGATATGCAATAAGGATGACCTCTAACACTTTTATCCTCTCAGAGGCACCTAAATGTGTATTGGCCTAATCCCTATCACTTGTCCTCAAGGCAATCGTGACCCAATAAGTACAAAAAAAGTAGAAGATGACGGTTAAGGTTTAGTAGAAGAACAATGCTATCCTGTTTTAAACCAACACTATTCAGAAAACAGTCCAAAATGCTCCATCTGTGGTTCCTCATTCTGTATTTACTACTCACCTTCTCCTCTGTCTGGGAAGGGTCCATCTGTCGTTTCTCATCCTACATGTACCCATCATCCTTCCCTTTGTCTAGGCAGGGTCCATCTGTAGGTTCTTATTCTGTATGTACCCCTCACCTCCCCCTCTGTCTGGGCAGGCTCCATAAGTTTTTGCTCTTTCTGTATGTACCACTTAACTTCCTTTTTGTGTGGGCAGGGTCTCTCATTCTGTATCTGCATTCATTTATCTGCACAAGAACCAAACTGATATCCTTTAAAACAATGGCTCCTCTCCTTGGTGCATTCCCTCTTTGCACAGACAGGAGACAGAACGATAAACAGAAAACAATGAGGTTCTTTTTGAAGCCTGGATTAAAAGCAAATTTAAATGCACTATTCTACAGGATCACAATCTTCTTAGCAGGAGCGTGCATGGGAATTAATCTTCCTCTTTATATTTTATATATATGTGCCCATCACCTTCCCTCTTTCTGAGTATGGTTCATCTGTGGTGGTTTCTCATTCTGTATGTACCAGTCACCTCCCCCTCTGTCTGGAAAGGGTCCATCTGTCGTTTCTCATCCTACATGTACCCATCCTTCCCTTTGTCTAGACAGGGTCCATCTGTAGGTCCTCATTCTGTATGTACCACTCACCTCCCCCTCTGTCTGGGCAGGCTCCATATGTTGTTCCTCTTTCTGTATGTGCCCTTCGCCTCCCCCTCTTTCTGAGTATGGTTCATCTATGCTGGTTTCCCATTCTGTATGTACCAGTCCCCTCCCCCTCTGCCTGGGCAGGGTCCATCTGCGGTTCCTCATTCTATGTCTACTCCTCACCTTCCCTTCTATCAGATGAAGGTCCATCTATAGTTCCTCTTTCTGTTTCACCCCTCACCTTCACTTCTATCTGGTGAAGGTCCAGTAAAAACCGTTCGACTATTCGACCATTCGATAGTCGAAGTACTGTCTCTTTAAAAAAAACTTCGACCCCCTAGTTCGGCATCTAAAATCTACCGAAGTCAATGTTAGCCTATGGGGAAGGTCCCCATAGGCTTGGCTAACTTTTTGTGATCGAAGGATATTCCTTCGATCGTTGGATTTAAATCCTTCGAATCGTTCGATTCGAAGGATTTAATCGTTCGATCGAAGGAATAATCGTTCGATCGAACTATCTGCGCTAAATCCTTCGACTTCGATATTCGAAGTCGAGGGATTTTAGTTCCTAGTTGAATATCGAGGGTTAATTAACCCTCGATATTTGACCCTTAGTGAATCTGCCCCTTAACTTCCTTTTTGTGTGGGCAGGGTCTCTCATTCTGTATCTGCATTCATTTATCTACACAAGAACCAAACTGATATCCTTTAAAACAATGGTTCCTCTCCTTGGTGCATTCCCTCTTCACACAAACAGGAGACAGAACGATAAATAGAAAACAATGAGGTTCTTTTTGAAGCCTGGATTAAAAGCAAATTTAAATGCAATATTCTACAGGATCACAATCTTCTCAGCAGGAGCATGCATGGGAATTAATCTTCTGATGAGAGCAGAAATAATGTACGAGTCACCTTATATATTGCTTTTTCAAACTCGTCAGCTCTTCATCCCGCGTTCTTGGAGCCAATAGTGTGTAGTGACCTTCCCCACTTGTAACCTGGATGTTTTTTCAGCTCTTTCTGAAGAAAAATAAAGGAATGATGGAAATAGGAAGGAAAATATAGGTTCCTGGTATGGTTTTATCTGATGCCATTATTAATCTAACTAATAAAACATTTTACTTCCTCATAATATGGTTTGGTCATAACTTATATCAAACAGGGGGATTCAAAGTCACATTTTTTGCATTTTTCTCAAGGCAGATATTTATCTGGAACCTGCAAAACTGCACAGAAGTATTTCCAAAAACAGAAACCTCCCATGATTCATTTTGCTGAATATTTGATTTGGATACAGAAACAATAAAACAATCACTCTTTGTTGTCTTGTTTCCTCTGCAATTCTAGCACCTTTTTCAATGTTGATGGGAAAGAGTGGGAATTTCGAGTGTTTGCCCAACAAGCTTGAGTAAGAGCAGAATAGGGAATACTCACACATTTGTAAGCTTTTGCCTTTTGAATGTGAATTCTTTTTAGCTCTTTATCCAGACTAATGGAGACAACCCAAATGTTTTATATGTAGTACCAACATATGCAGCACTTCTTGCCTAATCAATCCAATTTTGTAGTTGAATTGAATGACCACATAGCAGTCCCAGAGCTGAAACATGTGCCACATTTCTCCAAACCCTGAAATCTTTGATCACTGCAATGCATTTGTATGAATGTATCTGTATGAAGTTCATTGGTTGGCACTGTTGCCTTATTGTGCTGGGGTCCACTTTCTCCCATGCTCATAAAATTTAGGCAGTTTAATGGGCTGCTGATAAAACTAGACCTAGATTGTAAGCTCCAGTGGGACAGGAACTGATGAGCAATGAGTTGGCACTATAAAAATAACTCATATGATTATTAAGTTTCACATTTGTTGTAGAGTTCTGCAGTGGGTCGGGTATCCACAGGTTACTCGCAAAAAAATCTGGTACCCTGCGGAATGAGGGTAGGATTTTCAGGTGTGGGTATAGATGCGGGTATGTGGGTTGCGGGTCTCATCTAAATTTCTTATCTTATGTTATATTGTCTATTTACTCCTTTTAAAATTTTACAAAACTTGTTTCTGTCCCTGCCCACTTTTGATGATGTCACTTCTGGTTTGCAGCAACATCACTTCCTGTTTGATGGTGGTTGGCGGATTGCGGGTCAGGTTGCGGATAAGGCAGTTGCGGGTCCAAGTCGGGTAGCGGATCAAAGTGGGTAAATATGCCGGGTTGCGGTTCGAGTCGTGGGCTGCGGGTACAGATCTTAGAAATTGGTTCCGCTCGGGGGTGCTCCGCCAATGAGGCGAGCTGAGACGCTCGCCTCAGACGGCAGTGCTGGAGAGGTTTCAAGGGGCGGCAAAAAGCCGCTCCTGCACCTTTAAGAGCTGAATTTCCGTTTTTTAAACCGGAAATTCAGCTGTACTATTGCGAGAGAGTACAATTGCGCAATTGCGCTCTCCGCACTAGTGTTCCTGCCTCCCCTCCCAACAGGTAAGCTGGGGGGGCAGCATTGCAGGAGCGGCCTCCTATGACAGAATCAGCGCTCTAATTTGTTGTATTCTGGGTGATGGCCAATAGGTTGGATGCATCCAGCTTGGGGGTTCTGCAGGTTTAGTGGGGTGCCTGTTGAAAGTGCTGGTGTTTATGATCTGTTTACGTCTCTAAAGGATAACTCCGAATAGAATCCTGCCACTTACTGTTACCTTCATGCTTTTGAGAAGCAAAGTCATTTTAATTATCCTTTCTATTTATAATGTTATCATCCGCACTCCAGGGGTCGCATCTTGTCTACTTTCTTATGTTTCGTGACTTAATGTGTTGCTGGAATTGTATCGGGCAGGTGTTTTTATGAAGAGAGAGGCTGTCTTATGTACAGTGCTGTCATCCAATTGTATGTGATGCTTGTTATTGCTCTGACAGTATAGGGATTCACATGAATCACCCACACGCATGGGCCATTACTATTTCCAATTGTTGTAATACCAGTAGGGACTTTAAAGCAACAGCAACATCATAACATAATTATTGAATGTCAGCTTTCGAGCCTGTAGGTTTTTCTTTTCTCCACTGGACTTTGTTTGGTAGAACCTCAGCTGTTGCACCTTCAGATGCCAGTGGAAAGGTTTGACTTGTAGTTTAACAACATCTAGTGAGGCAAAGCCATCCTGTACCACTTCATTATGACAAATAGTCATAATAATAGACAAAATAGCCATGTGCTTTCACACAGGGGTGTTTCTGGCCATGTTGGTGCCCTTAGGTGGCATTTCAGTTGCACCGGGCACATTCCTTTCATAGCACCTGAGCGGAGCAAGGAGGGGCCACAATGCTAATGCATAGAGTGCAATTGTCCTCGCTGCACTAGCAGGGCCGAAATTATGTAATGACGTGCTCCTTAACCCTGTCAACTCATTAACCCTGTCTGGGGGTAGTTTTAATGATGATTGTGCAACAAATTTTTGACAATTTTTTTCACCCATTAGAGTCTATGGGCGTCTTTTTCGCATCAAAACTTGGTGAACAATTTCACTCATCACTAGTTTTGGTTCCTCCTTCTCTGACCATATTAACACCACTTTTAAAACCTTCACTTCTTCTTATACAGTATTGCCAAAAAATGTTTTCTTTCTGTCACAAGCAACAAATGCTCATGTATGCTCTCATGCTATCCCACCTGGACTACAGCAAACTGCTACTAACTGGCTCCTTAAATGAGAAGGAAAGGTTAAAACTAAGTAAGCCTTATCAGAAAGGTCCATCTAAATATACCAGTAAACCCTCAAAGTAATGCTGCTCTGAGTCCTCTGTCAAAAGAAACACAGCATTTCTTTCCTTCTATTGTGTACTCATGGGCTTCTGTATCAGACTTGCTGCCTTCCATTTAAACCTCCAGGGCTAGGGCTTGAGCATGCTCAGTTTGCTCCTCTTCCTCCCCCCTTCTCTGCTGTAATCTGAGCCCAGAGCTATAAGTGAGCAGGGAGAGACTCAGACAGGAAGTGATGTCACAGTAAGCTAATACTGCAGCTGCTATCCTAAACAAACAGAGCTTCTAGAACTTTTTACTCAGATATGGTAAAGCATTCTACAGAATAAATATAGCATTCTAGCTTGCACTATTGCAGCTAATATATTGGCAATAAAATGCCTCTGTAGCTTTCCTTCTCCTTTAACTCTCATCTCTCCCCATTACAGTCTCATCCAAAAGAGAACAGGCCCCTGCCCTGGTGAAGTCATTATTATGATTTCCCACAAAGCACAACATTCCCTTCATTCCTCTGACATCACACCAGCTCTTCTCTTGTGTCTCCATACGTTTCTGGTTGACTCCTCCGCACCGCTTATTTTAAAAACAATATACATTTTTTTACTATATAAAACTGGGGCCGGGTGCAAAGTGCATACATTCTAAGGCATGATTCTTTTTGGAATGGTACACAAAAAGTTGTGCCTATCTATCTATACAAGGCACTGGCTGCATTCGGCAGTACATAGTGATGGGCGAATAAATTCGGCAGGCGCGAATTAGCTGCAAATTTCTGCGTTTCACCTTCGTCAAAAGATTTTGGACGCGTGTTGGAAAAGTTGCTTGCATCAAATCCATCTTGCGTCAACATTATTCGGACGCCCATTGACCTTAACGCCGGTGTCAAAATTTCACGGAAAATTGGCGAAGTGAAATGGGATAAATTTACCGATCACTACTGCATTAAAAAAGAACGGCTCCCAAATGTTTACGGTATCAATAACAGTTTATGAAAGGGCTAATTTTGAGAAATTATGACCCACTAGATCAGCCAACCAGTGGCTCACAAGCAGCAGGTCACTCCATCCAATCCCTTTGATCCTGGATAAGCACAATGTGTGTCTTTGCCTTTCCTGCCATTGCTATATATAAAATATCTCAATCAACCTCCAGCTGGCATATGAAGGTGCTACAAAAACCATCACACAACTATTAATACAGTGTTCTCCTTACAACATTCCATTAAATCGTTTGATTCAGAGACTTCAGTTAAGCCGGCCCATCACTAGACCAACAGCTAGTGATGGGCTAATTTGTCCCGTTTGGCTTCGCCGAAAAATTTGCGAATTTCCAGCAAAATTCGCAAACGGCAAAAAATCCGTGAAACGCATTGAAGTCAAAGGGGCGTCAAAATTATTTTCAACGCCCGAGACAATTGTTATACGTGCGCCTATTTTGGCCAAATGCATTAAAGTCAACGGGAGTCTGAATCATTTTGACACACGACAATGTTTATGCGCGCGACGTGCGTCCGTATTTTTCCGACGCGGTGAATTTTAGAGAGAGTTTCGTAAATGTACTCTCCGGTGGCGAAATGTGAGAAATTTATCGCGAATTAGCACCTGGCGAATTTATTCGCCCATCGCTACCCACGGCACCTCAGTCAGCAGAATTACCCTGACAGATATCACATTGTTTGTCTTTCAATGACTTGTATGTAAGGTGAGGTGAACTGAAAGTCCTTCCCTTTGGTAAATACACCTCCTGAGGTCTACTCCATTAAGCTCTGAACACCAGCCTGTTAGGCCAGATTCTGTAGCGTTATATTCCCTGTGGGAGGTAAGGGCTCACAGCATAAGCGAAAAGCAAATAGTAGTACGTGTGGCTGTATCATTAGGAACCTATTAAGGCGTCTCTTTGTGCCTGGGTATAATAGAATCAATGGAGCAGGAAATTTTTTCTTTACAATACTCTGGAGATCAGACTGAATATAATACTGAGATGAGAATTGGGAAATGTCATTCATAACAAAAACAAATATGGTGACACTTCGTGAGGTGGGGGGGCATGGTCAATCTTTAGCCAGTGGCACCTAACTGTATAAGTGATGCTGAAGGCTTCATAGTGATGGGCAAATCTGACCCGTTTTGCTAAAAATGCACAAAACGGCAAATAATTGGCAAAATGTCTATGAGGCAGATTTACTAAAGGGCGAAGTGGCTAACGCTAGCAACATTTCACCAGAAATCCAATTAGCAGGGACATCGCCAAATAACTAACAGGCGTAGGCAACAATTCACAAAGCACTTTATCGCCAGGCGACTTTTCACTTGGTCATTACTCCACAAATTCAGTAAAGTGCGAATTTTACTGAACGCTACCTCTTTCGCCAGAGTTGACTTTGCCACCACAGACCAGACGAACTGATAAACTGAAGCTAAATCTTCCTCAATCTTATGTCACTTACATCATATCCTGTCTGCCAAAAATGCAATTAAAGTTGTAAAAACGTTGGAGACTTTTCCTTTTTTTAAGCGGGACTGTTTGTAAAAGTCTAAACTATTGAACTTTTTTGTGTTAACATTTTTCCCCAGACATTTCAGGGCCATGGAACATTCATTTTACAGTGGGCTCATGTGTACGGCATTATCTGATCTCTTTTGTCTTTATTCAGATTCCTTGGATATTTGTAAAAAAAATGGCCACCAACATCTCTAATAAAGACGTCCCTACGACTTTAATGTACCCGCCCTATTTAAATTGACCTAAGCGTAAGAAGACGAAGGAAGTTTGCGCTAGGCAGAAGCAATCGCTAGCATAATTCCACCTTGAAATGCTCGCACTGCCAAAGTAACGCTGGCGAAGAGTCGCCAGCGTACGCCACCCAGGAGGCAACTTCACACATTTTAGTGAATTAGCGCAGTGGTAACAAATTTTTTCCCGGGGAAGTGGTGCGAAGTGTGTGAAGCGGTCATTGGCGACAATTTGCCCTTTAGTAAATCAGCCCCTATGGGTGTCAAAAAGAGCAACAAAATTTTTTTTTTTTTAATGTAATTTTTGCAGCAAACTTGTAGATAAATGTCGCTTATCACTATTTATACTGTCATGTTTACATTGGACACCCGTTTCTTCTAAACATGGCACCCAGACAGTGGAGAGGTAAGGGAGGGCTTAGATTCAGTTGGTTGATATGAAAGGTAAGGGATCAATAATAATAATCTTTTTTCCAGGTAAGAGCACACGTGAAATTATAGAATGGATTTGCCAAAAAAAAAAACCAAACAAACACAGTACTGCTAATCCCTACTCATATAGTTATCTCTTACAACTGCAAATGAGAGAGGCACGGTACTTAAGTATCCCTGCTGACACAACAAAGCAGATCTCTCCCCCCATATGCCCACCTTGAGGTGGGCAATATCGGGCTGAATAGTAATGGGCGGTCGGATCGCGGGACCGCATTAACGAATAGATGCGGCCGTGATCCAACGGGATTTTTTGTCCCATCCGATCGAGATCGGGGAAGCCCGTCGGGGGGCCCCATACACGGGCCAATAAGCTGCTGACACGGTCTGTCTGCAGCTTTTATCGGCCCCTGTATGGCCACCTTAAGGATTTTTCTTTTTTATTTTATCTTAAAGGGATGCTGTCATCAGAAAACATGTTTTTTCAAAATGGCACTGAAATCCATTTCTCAAAAGAGCAAACAGATTTTTTTAAATTCAATTTTGAAATCTGACCTGGAGCTAGACATTTTGTCAATTTCCCAGCTGCCCCCAGTCATGTGACTTGTGCCTGCACTTTAGGAGAGAAATGCTTTCTGGCAGGCGGCTGTTTTTCCTTCTCAATGTAACTGAATGTGTCTCAGTGGGACCTGGATTTTACTATTGAGTGCTGTTCTTAGATCTACCAGGCAGCTGTTATCTTGTGTTAGGGAGCTGTTATCTGGTTACCTTCCCATTGTTCTTTTGTTAGGCTGCTGGGGGGGAAGGGAGGGGGTGATATCACTCCAACTTGCAGTACAGCAGTAAAGAGTGATTGAAGTTTATCAGAGCACAATATATGGTGCATTTATTATCTTAAGGCCCAGAATTGTGTCAAATAAAATCCCCATATACATTGCCCTTGCACTCCTGGTTGCGCTTGTATATTTAACATCTCTATAGAAGGTTTTACAAGTGCTCACCCATATCCCATGTGTTTTTGCCCTTCCCATGCCCATTCTCACAGAATTTACTAATAAGTGCAAAATGTAATGTGACCTTGGACCTTGTTAGGATAGTGTCGGCCATGGCGGCACTAATTGGCAGGTACCAGAGAGTTGAAATATGGATAGAAATTTGTGTAGAAAGAAATAACTTTTTATAAGTACTGAACAAAATGCGTAAAGGGAAAAGAAATCTGCATAAAACCTTGGAAATGAAATGGCACAGAAATTGCTGAGACGTGAGGTACATCAATTTCCCCGAGTGTGTGATGCCTGTCAGGATAAATTAATGCATTTCTTGAGACCGTACATTCTGGATTGACCTTTCATTAGACAGTGAGATGTCACCGTTCACTTAATACAAACACTCAAACATGTTGTTCTTTTAATGTGCAGGTTCCTCCTTGTTTGGCAGCTTGGATGCAGATCATTAGGAAAAAATCATAAAAAATGCCAATGATTTAAATGAAGCAACAAAGTAGGGGCCCAACGTGATTCTCTATTCTCCGTGAATCTCCATGTCTTGTTGACCTCATCTTTCACTGCAAAATATTTACATGACATGCATCTCAATTAAGTGGCAGATCGCTTAAAGAGATTGAAAGAAATTGATTTCTTACAGAAGACGCCAATCGCAGCTCCAGGGGACGCGGCACACGGGACAATAAACAACAAGAAACTCTGGGTTCTCTTTATCAAAGCCTGAGAGTTACCGTAAATATGCAAATTCGATAAGGATTGTGTTACTGGTAAAATCTATCATTCGAATATTAGATTCCGGCACGAGCAGGCGATCGTTTGTATCCGGAATGCACAAAAGATACATTTAGAAAGACATGGAAGTATAACCTTGACTACTCTGTAGGGGTTTGGGGTGAATTATGCAGCGAAAGAATGATCTGAGAAAGGACTGGAGAAGAATATGTAATTAATCTGCATCATCTTGAATATCAACAGGGGTCTCGGAGACATATGCGCCCCGGAGAATTTCAGATAAAACGCAGCCGGTTACTTGTACAGTTTTACTCTTGACCTTTATCTGTAAGAGTTGAGTGGCTCATTGTGCTCATTGGAAAAGATTATATTTACGGAGGGAAAGACTGTTACATAAAGAATATGAATGGGTTCTAAAGCCATTTTAAAATGAATACGTTGGATGCATGAACTTCATTTCATAAAGACATCATATAGGGGCAAATTCCCTAACCTGCAAAAGTTCGCCAGCAACGGCTTTGCCGCCATCGCAACACTTCGCCAGGCGTAAATTTGATAAGACAACGCCAATTCACTAAAGTGCGAAATTGCATCCACGGAGCCGAACGCCGCGAAGATGCGTTAGCGCTAGCGTTGCCTTATTTGCATATGGCAGGAAATGACAAAGTTACATGGACGTATACAGTATGTTGCAGCAAATACATTACATTACACAAGTCCAGGGAACCTTAAAGGGATACTGTCATGGGGAAAAAAAAATTTCCAAAATGAATCAGTTAATAGTGCTGCTCCAGCAGAATTCTGCACTGAAATCCATTTTTCAAAAGAGCAAACAGATTATTTTATATTTAATTTTGAAATCTGACATGGGGCTAGATATATTGTCAATTTCCCAGCTGCCCCAAGTCATGTGACTTGTGCTCTGATAAACTTCAATCACTCTTTACTGCTGTACTGCAAGTTAAGGTGGCCATACATGGAAAGATCCGCTCGTTTGGCGATGTCGCCAAACGAGTGGATCTCCCTCCGATATGCCCACCTTAACGATGCCTAACGGGCGGTCGGATCACGGGACCGCATCAACGAATAGATGCGGCCGCGATCCGAAGGGATTTTTTGTCCCATCCGATTTCGGCCAGATCTCGATCGGTGAAGCCAAACAAAAGAACAATGGGAAGGTCACCAGATAACAGCTCCCTAACACAAGATAACAGCTGCCTGGTAGATCTAAGAACAACACTCAATAGTAAAAACCCATGTCCCACTGAGACACATTCAGTTACATTGAGAAGGAAAAACAGCAGCCTGCCAGAAAGCATTTCTCTCCTAAAGAGCAGGCACAAGTCACATGACCAGGAGCAGCTGGGAAATTGACAAAATGTCTAGCCCCATGTCAGATTTCAAAATTGAATATAAAAAAATCTGTTTGCTCTTTTGAGAAATGGATTCCAGTGCAGAATTCTGCTGGAGTAGCACTATTAACTGATGCGTTTTGAAAAAAACATGTTTTCTGATGACAGGATCCCTTTAATAAAGACAATAGAGTTGTTATATTGCCCTACACATGAGCCCACTGTATAGTTTATGTTCCATTTGTTAGAAAATGGAGGGGGGAACCCGGTTACCCCAAAAAATTTGCAGGAAAAGACACCAGCGTTTTTTGGGACTTAGAAAAATTTTGCAGTAAAAATTGATGAAGTCCTATACATTCCATTGCACTTGGTCTGAGCTGGTGAAGGCAAGTCAGTAATGTTCAGTAAAATCCGCATCTTAGTGAATTTGCAGAGTTACGTCTGTTCGCCAGCGCGAAAATTCACCTGTCGTTAAGAGTGCAAAGCAACGCTAGCGTCTACCTCCATCGCTAGCGAAGTGACGCCTGCACCTGTTAGGGAATTGGCGAGGTTACGAAATGATGTCACGCTGGCGAATCTGCCCCATAGACTTGTGGCAAATTTACTAAAGGGCAAAGTGACAGTGAAAATTGCAGGGACATCTCCAATTTACTAAAAGGCGTAGCGGACAATACACTAGCGAAAGAGCTCAGCGCTAACGAAGTTTCATGGCCTTTAGCCAGGCAAATTTTCACAATCGTCTTCATCAAAGTGCGAAGTTTCTACTACATTACCCTTTTCGCCAGAGTCTGCTTCACCAGCTTAGACCCGGCGAACTGATAAGATGAAGCAACATCCTCCTCAATCTTATGTCAGTGACATCATATCCCGTATGCTAAAATGTCAACACACTGGCCAAACTGGCAACTGACGAAGTTGCGCGAATTGTGGCGGAGACTTCTGAGGCGAAAATTCGCCCTTCAGTAAATTTGCCCCCTTGTCTCCCAATAGTGGGAGGTGTCACATTTTAGTTACACAGCAGTCTGGGTTGGACTGGCCCAGCGGGACACCGGGAAAAAACCCGATGGGCCTGACGTGCATGGACCCCAGCGGGGCGAGATTCGCCCGATATTCAGATTGTACAAAAGAAAAAAATGTCTGCATCGCACATAGCGCCTTTCACAGTAGGGGGGCAGGAGGACGGAGGGGGGCAACAGACAGCAGTGCCAGTGGTCCCCGGCCCCCCCAGTCCGACCCCGACTGCAGTGATCCACAAGATTGGCAGCCGCTTCCTTACACAACTAATCACAATACCTGCTGCATTGTACAGGTCCCCTCAAATACCTCCTTAGAAATTCCACTGCCAAACAGAAGCCAAAGCGTTTAAAGGAACAGAACAGAAACATCAAACAATATATAGTGGATCTTCTTAGTTATTATCAGACACAGAATTGCGCAAACCAAAACACCAGCATTAATAGGTTGGGACCAAGT
The DNA here is from genome assembly GCF_017654675.1 of Xenopus laevis. Taxonomy (NCBI): domain Eukaryota; kingdom Metazoa; phylum Chordata; class Amphibia; order Anura; family Pipidae; genus Xenopus; species Xenopus laevis. The sequence continues at coordinate 8,623,237 of NC_054380.1, forward strand.
TGACTTGAAGTTCACCCAGAGGTGCAACGGAGCCCCAGGCTTTATATTTGCCTTTGATTTTTGCTCATTTTAATGCCCAGTCAAGTTGTTTCCCATTGATAGTACAGGTGTGGGATCTGTTATCCGGAAACCCATTATCCAGAAAGTTCCGAATTACAGGAAGGTCATCTCCCACAGACTAAATTTGAATCAAACTACTACTAATTTAAAATTAAAAACAGTGCTGGGCGAATTTGTCCCGTTTTTCGCCTAAAAATTCACAAAACGCGTTTAAGTCAATAGGCATCATTTTTATATACGCACCTATTTTGTCCAAGTACATTAAAGTCAATGGGCGCCAGAATAATTTTGACGCGCAATTATTGTGAGGCGTCAACATTTTTTTGGACGCAGCGGATTTTTTCGCTAGAGAATTTTTACAGCAGTTTCACAAATTTATTCGGTGGTGAAACGAGGAAATTCACCACAAATTCTCACCTGGCGAATATATTCGCCTATCACTAATTAAAAATGATTTCCTTTTTCTCTGGAATAATAAAAGCAGTACATTGTACTTGATCCCAACTGTGATATAATTCATCCTTATTGGAGGCTAAACAATCTCATGGGGTTTAATGAAGTTTTAAATGATTTTTTAATAGTGATCCAAAATACAGAAAGACCATTTATCCAGGAAAACCCCTAGTCTGGAGTTTTCTTAACAGGTCCCATACCTGTAGCATAAGTATATATCCATGGTCAGTGTGTTGTCCATTCAATCTTTAGATGTGGTTTCTTTCATTTATACCATGAATTGTAAGACTATGGGGCAAATTCACTAAGATTCGTAGTTGCGCCAGGCGTAACTTCGCCGCACTTCGCCAGGCGTAGTTTCACCAGCACTCCACAAATTCACTAAAATCCAAAGTTGCGCTCAGGGGTAGTGTAAGGTTGCGAAGTTGCGCTAGCGTTGATTCGCTAAGCGAAGCGAAGTTACGCTAGCGATGGTTAATTTGCAAACGGCGCCAAATTCAAATTTCAATGGAGGAATATGTAGCATCACTACACAAGCCTGGGAAACCTTCAAAACATCAAATAAAATGTTTATTTTGCCCTACACATGTGCCCACTGTATAGTTAAGTTGCCATGAGTTAGGAAATGTAGGGGGGGAAAGGAGGGGAGCCCAAAAAAAATTTTCGATCTTTTTCAGCCTATCACCCATAATATAGAAAAAACGCCAGCGTGTTTTGGGACTTAGAAAAAATGTGAACTTTTTTTGAAGCAATCCCTATCTACTCTATTGCGCTTCGCCTGGTCTGAGGTGGCGAAGAAAGTCTAGCGTAAAAGGTAGCGTTCAGTACAATGCGCGTTAGTGAATTTGCGAAGTGACGAAAATGACCAACGCTAGAGAATTGACGCTAGCGTTAGGCGCTTCGTCACTTAGTGAATTTGCCCCTATATGCACAGAGGAAGGAATGGTCTTAGCCAGAGTTCCAAAACTTTGACTAATACTTAATAAAAAATTATTGAAACCGTAAAAAAAAAAAAAAAAAAAAAAATATGCAGTGCTTTAGGCTCTCCTTTTTAGAAGCCAAACTCCCATAAACTCCAAATTCGACCTTTGATAAATCTGCTCCTCAAGGGTCCAATTGAAAATGTTAATTTTTAAATTCAGATTTCGAGTTTATTCTAGTGTAATTCGACTAGGGAATAGTCCAAATGCGATTCGAGTTTAAAAAGAAATTAAGGGGCCCATTTACTTAGCTCGAGTGAAGGAATAGAAGAAAAAATACTTTGAATTTCGAATGGTCGAATATGGCTACTTCGACCATGGAATAGGCTACTTCGCCCTTCGACTACGACTTTGATTCGAACTAAAAATCGTTTGACTATTCGAAGTACTGTGTTCGCCACCTAAAACCTACCGAGGCCAATGTTAGCCTATGGGGAAGGTCTCCATAGGCTTCCTAACAATTTTCTGATTGAAGGAATATCCTTCGATCGATGGATTAAAATCATTCGAAACGTTCGCTAGGAATAACGCTAAGGGGCTGATTCATCAAGCTCGAGTGAAGTATTCGAAGTAAAAAAACTTCGAAATTCGAAGTATTTTTTGGGCTACTTCGACCATCGAATGGGCTATTACGACTTCGAATCGAAGGATTCGAACTAAAAATCGTTCGACTATTCGACCATTCGATAGTCGAAGTACTGTCTCTTTAAAAAAAACTTCGACCCCCTAGTTTGGCAGCTAAAAGCTACCGAAGTCAATTTTAGCCTATGGGGAAGGTCCCCATAGGCTTGCCTAAGTTTTTTTGATCGAAGGATATTCCTTCGATCATTGGATTTAAATCCTTCGAATCGTTTGATTCGAAGGATTTAATCGTTTGATCGAAGGAATAATCCTTCGATCGTTCGATCGTAGCATTTGCGCTAAATCCTTCGACTTCGATATTCGAAGGATTTCAATTCCTAGTCGAATATCGAGGGTTAATTAACCCTCGATATTCGACCCTTGATGAATCGGCCCCTAAATCCTTCGACTTCGATATTCGAAATCGAAGGGTTTACATTCGGCAGTCGAATATCGAGGGTTAATTAACCCTCGATATTCTACCCTATGTAAATCTGCCCCTAATTGATGTTTAGAAACTCCCATAAACTCGAAAATCGACTCTTGATAAATCTGCCCCTAAAAGAAGACCCTGCATCAGTAAAATATGGGCCCTTCTATTCTAAATAGGGATGTAGCGAACTGTTCGCCGGCGAACTAGTTCGCGCGAACTTCGACTGTTCGCGTCCGCCGCAAGTTCGCGAACGTCGCGCGACGTTCGCCAATAGGCGTTCGCGTCAAAATCGTTCGACCATTCGATCGCTAAAATCGAATGATTTTCGTTCGATTCTAACGAAAATCGTTCGATCGAACGATTAAAATCCTTCGATCGTTCGAATCGAACGATTTTCGGATGTTCGAAGTTCGCAAACAGTTTGCGAACTGTTCGCATTTTTTGCCGGTGTTCGCGAACGGCGTTCGCGAACACATACTCGGCGGTTCGCTACATCCCTAATTCTAAATGGTGAGAAAGTATTTTTTGCTAAGAACAAAAATAAGATTTATTGCTTATAATATGGCACTGTTTTTGCTTTCTTTAAAAATCCTTTTTCCGTTCTCATCGCGTCACAATCAGCCAGAATAGAGATTTTAGACAAAGTTAGAAATTGCTGTTTTTGCAAGCAGTGATTCACTGGGGTACGGCAAGCAGAGACAAATGCAAACTCTGCCATACATAAGCTCGACAAAAACAAGGAACCATCCATCTCTTAAATGCTTTATAAATTGCAAATGTTGCTATTACATAAACATTATACATGAAATTTCCAACACTTTGGATTTTATAATGCCTATGCAAATATATGTTGTGTCTGTTCTCCGGGAGGCACATCGATGTCTGCATACAAAGCAACTGCTTTAAAGTTGTATCTCCGAAGGGAAAAAAAAAAGAGATTACAGATCTGCATTCCAATTAATGATAAATGACAGTAATTATAAACGCTTGTCATTGAATTAAATACGTGTTACTCTAGAACTCAGCTCAGTACATATTTATAATGTTATTCCAAACAATAAGGGGCCGATTCATCAAGAGTCGAATATCGAGGGTTAATTAACCCTCGATATTCGACTAGGAACTAAAATCCTTCGACTTCGAATATCGAAGTCGAAGGATTTAGCGCAAATTCTGCGATCGTACGATCGAAGGATTATTCCTTCGATCGAACGATTAAATCCTTCGAATCGAACGATTCGGAGGATTTTAATCCAACGATCGAAGGAATATCCTTCGATCAAAAAAACTTAGGAAAGCCTATGGGGAAGGTCCCCATAGGCTAACATTGACTTCGGTACCTTTTATCTGCCGAACTAGGGGGTCGAAGTTTTTTTTAAAGAGGCAGTACTTCGACTATCGAATGGTCGAATAGTAGAACGATTTTTAGTGCGAATCGTTCGATTCGTAGTCGAAGGTCGAAGTAGCCCATTCGATGGTCGAAGTAGCCCAAAAAACACTTCGAAATTCAAAGTTTTTTTACTTCGAATCCTTCACTCGAGCTTCATGAATCGGCCCCTAAATGTGTTTATTGTGGGTCTGTGCGCGGGGAAAGTCGATATTTAAAAGACATGTCCAACCAAGGTTCTAGCTCATCACTGGCACGCTAAGGGGCCCATTTACTAACAATCGAAATGCAGTTTTTTATTCTAAAAATTTGAGATTTAATAAGTATAAAAACCACAAAAACCTCTAAAGCAAAACTTTGCCAAGTTAAAGTTGTTGAGGTCCTATAGAAGTCAGTGGGAGCTGCGCTGTTCTTATTGGACCGCTTTTAATCAATTTGGACTTTAGATTTTCAAGGCATTTGTATTGTTCAGATTTTTTTTTTTTTCCATTTGTACTTTTTATATTCAGCTCTTTTAATAAATTCAATGACATTTGTGGTTTTAGACCACTAAAATCCAACCTTTAAAGTGATTGTTCACCTTTGAGTTAACTTCTAGGGGCAGATTTATCAAGCGTGGAATTTCGAATAGCAACTGACATTTTTTCGGGTGAATAGGCCGTTTTCATCTGAATTAGAATCGTACAAATCGAAGTAACATCTTATTCTATCGAATTTGATTCAAATTCTTTTCTAAAAAGTCGACCAATTGACTCCATATAGGTTCTAGGAGGTCCCCTATAGGCTAAAACAGCATTTGGCAGGTTTTTAGATGGCAAATGGTCAAAGTCGAAGAGACAGTACATGATAAATTTTAATATTCGAATTTTCAATTTTTTTTCAAATTTGAATCGAATTTGGACTATTCCCTAGAATTTTTTTAATTCAAATTTTCATTTCGAACTTTGAGGAATCTGACCCTTAAGATGATGTAGAGAGGGATATTCTGAGAAAATTTGCAATTGGTTTCCATTTTTTATTATTTGCGTTTTTTTAGTTATGTGGAGTTTTATTCAGCAGCTCTCCAGTTCGCAGTTTTAGCAATCTGGTTGCTAGGGTCCCAATTAGTTTAGCAAACATTCATGGAATGGAATATGAATAGGAGATGCCTGAATAGAAAGATGGGTAATAAAAAGTAGCAATAACAATAAGGGGCAGATTCACTAAGGGTCGAATTTCGAAGTTAAAAATACTTCGAAATTCGACCCTCGAATTGAAATCCTTCGACTTCGAATATCGAAGTCGAAGGATTTAGCGCTAATCCTGCGATCGATCGATCGAAGGATTTTTCGTTCGATCGAACGATTAAATCCTTCGAATCGAACGATTCGAACGATTTTAATCCAACGATCGAAGGAAAATCCTTCGATCAAAAAAAGGTTAGCAAACCTATGGGGACCTTCCCCATAGGCTAACATTGACTTCGGTAGGTTTTATCTGCCGAAGTAGGGGGTCGAAGTTTTTTTTAAAGGGAAAGTACTTCGACTATCGAATGGTCGAATAGTCGAACGATTTTTACTTCGATTCGTTCGATTTCGTTCGAATTCGAACGAATTTAACCAATTCGATGGTCGAAGTACCCAAAAAATACTTCGAAATTCGAATTTTTTTCATTCGAATCCTTCACTCGAAGTTAGTGAATCTGCCCCTAAATGTGGAGCCTTACAGAGGATTTGTTTTTTAGAAGGGGTTAGTGGCCACCATTTGAAAACTGGAAAGAGTCAAAAAAAGAAGGCAAATAATGAAAAAAAAACCTATTAAAAAAAATAACGAACACCAACGGAAAAGTTGGCCATACTAGAACATACTAGGGGGCAGATTTATCAAGAGAAAATTCAAAGTAAAAAAAATTGAATTGCAAGCTATTTTTGTGTACTTTGACTATCGAATACCCCCAAATTCAATTTGAATTTTAAAAAAATGTGACTATTCGAATATCGAAATTTATCATGTACTGTCTCTTTAAAACTTCGACTTCGACCATTTGCCATCTAAAACCTGCTGAATTGTTGTTTTAGCCTATGAGGACCTCCTAGAACCTACTTGGAGTCATTTGGTGGACTTTGAAAAACCAAAATTTTTTGTGGCAAATACATAGGGGTATATTTATCAAAGAGTGAAGTTAATAGTGAAGTTCCGCCACTAGAGTGAAATTCCGCCACTTTCCATTCATTTCTATGGGATTTGTAAAGGCGTATTTATCAAAGGGTGAACTTTCACTTTCACCCATTGATAAATACGCCTTTCAAAATCCCATAGAAATGAATTGTGAGCTGCGGAATTTCACTCTAGTGGCGGAACTTCACTCTTTGATAAATTCACCCCTTAGTTTCGAATTCGATCGAATTCGCTAAAACTTAGATTTTAATGATTTCTACATTGCCTATTCACCCAAAGTTAAAAACTTAGATTTTTAAAGAAATTTCGATTTGGTCTTTTTTTATTCCGATTTCAAAGTTATGGAAGTTCGAAGAAAAACTCCCATTACTTCGAAATTCGACCCTTGATAAATCTGCATAGAGGTGAACCAGCCCTTTAATTAATAGGCCTCTATGGGGCTGATTTTTTAAACATCAAGATTGCTTTTATCTGTGATTCATATTTTAAAGACAAAGTGATTACATGATTATGTTCAAAATAATCTGAATGTAATTTCGAATATAATTTCGAACTTTGATTTTTCAGAATACTCAAATGAATAAAACTTGAAAACTCGAATGAAAAATTCAGCAGCAGAAAAAAAAAGAAGTCAATAGGAGATGAGTGCTTTGCAGCTTTTTTTTAAAAAAATAGGGATGCACCGAATCCACTATTTTGGATTTGGCTGAACCCCCGAATCCTTCACGAAAAATGCGGCTGAATACCAAACCCCCGAATCCCAATTTGCATATGCAAATTAAGGGTGAGAAGGGGAAAACATTTTTTACTTCCTTGTTTTGTGACAAAAAGTCATGTGATTGCCTTCCCCGCCCCTAATTTGCATATGCAAATTAGGAACTCGGAAGTTCGGTATTTAGCCGCGTTTTTCGTGAAGGATTTGGGGATTCAGACGAATCCAAAATAGTGGATTCTGTGCATCCTTATTTTTTTTTAAAAAAAGCTGCAAAGCACTCATCTCTTATTGACTTCTTTTTTTTCTGCTGCTGAATTTTTCATTTTTCATAGGAAGGATCCTAATCCTGCTGAAAAAGGCCAAATCCTGAACCCAATCCCCGATTCGGTGAATCCCTAAAAAAAATATAATAGTAGAATGTGATTTTAGGGGCAGATTCATTAAGGGTCGAATTTCGAAGTTAAAAATACTTCGAAATTCGACCCTCGAATTGAAATCCTTCGACTTCGAATATCGAAGTCGAAGGATTTAGCGCTAATCCTGCGATCGATCGATCGAAGGATTCGAAGGATTTTAATCCAACGATCGAAGGAAAATCCTTCGATCAAAAAATGGTTAGCAAACCTATGGGGACCTTCCCCATAGGCTAACATTGACTTCGGTAGGTTTTATCTGCCGAAGTAGGGGGTCGAAGTCTTTTTTAAAGGGAAAGTACTTCGACTATCGAATGGTCGAATAGTCGAACGATTTTTACTTCGATTCGTTCGATTTCGTTCGAATTCGAACGAATTTAACCAATTCGATGGTCGAAGTACCCAAAAAATACTTCGAAATTCGAAGTATTTTTCATTCGAATCCTTCACTCGAGCTTAGTGAATCGGCCCCTTGGTGTAATCGTTTTTTTTTTTTGAAGCATGTAACACAATCATGATTTGTTGATTCAAGAGTTAATTTTGAGGGTTTTTTTAGAGTTTATGGGAGTTTCTAAAAACTCCCATCAACTCGAAAATTAAAAAAAAACAACCAATCAAAATTTCTCTAAATAAAATGGGTGAATAGGATCGAGCTGTTAGGTCCTAGGTGATCTAGAGAAAGTTTTTAGTTCTTGAGTTCAAGAATCAGTAAATAAATTCGCGAAACGCTTGCGAAAATTTGCGGCAAAAATTTGCGAAAATCACAGTTTCTCGAATTTCGTGAATTTTTTGGTGAAGCGAAATGGCGCAAATTCGCCCATCACTATTGTTAACTGAACCTTTATCATCATCATCATTTATTTATATAGTGCTGTCAAGATACGCAGTGCTTTACTGCAGTTATAGCAAACAGGGAATAAATGGTGGATAACAAACAAGGATTACAGAGTACAATAGGGTTAGAAGGACCTAGAGATTAGAGTTTACAAACTAAAAAGTTAGGGTACAATTGAGACATTAGGATTATATAAACATTTTGTCATTTTTGATACAGCAATGATTAATTAAGGTACATCGAATAGGCCTCTTTAAACAGATGGGTCTTTAAGGAGCGCTTGAAAGTTTGGAAAGAAGGAGAAAGTCTGACAGCTCGAGGTAGAGAGTTCCAGAGAAAAGCAGAAGCCTGAGAGAAGTCTTGTAGACGAGAATGGGCAGAAGTGATCGGAGGAGAAGTGAGGCGAAGATCAGAAGCAGAGCGTAGGTTTCATGAAGGAGAGTATTTGGAGATTAGAGATGAAATATAGGGAGGGGTTTCTTTATTAAGGGCCTTGAATGTGAGTAATTTGATTCTAGAAGAGATTGGGAGCCAGTGAAGGGACATACATATGGGAGCTGCTGATGTTGAGCGGTGAGATAGATGAATGAGTCTAGGGGCCGCGTTTAGAATAGATTGGAGTTGTGAAAGGTGACTTGTTGGAATACCTGTGAGGAGTAAGTTGCAGTAATCAAGGCGGGAGATGATGAGAGACTGAATCAGTGTTTTAGTTGATTCTGAACTGAGATATGGTCGTATTCGAGCAATGTTGCGCAGTTGAATACGGCAAGATTTTACAAGTGTTTGAATGTGTGGTGAAAAAGACAGATGAGAGTCTAAGATGACTCCTAGGCAGCGTGCCTGTGTGGTGGAATGAAAGGTGGTGTTGTTTACTGTGAGTGATATCTGAGGGACAGGGGAAGATCTTGGAGGAAATATGATGAGTTCTGTTTTAGAAAGGTTCAGTTTCAGGTGGTGCTGTGACATCCAGGAGGAGACAGCAGAGAGACAGTCTGTGACTTGGGAAAGGACAGAATTAGAAAGATCAGGAGTAGACAAGTAGAGTTGGGTGTCATCAGCATAAAGGTGATACTGAAGTCCAAATGACTGAATGAGTTTCCCTAGTGAAGTTGTATAGAGCGAGAACAGCAGGGGGCCAAGAACGGAGCCTTGAGGAACTCCAACAGAGAGTGGGAAAGTAGTAGAAGTAGAGTTAGAGAAGGAAACTTTAAAGGAACGGTCAGACAGATAAGATGTAAACCATGAAAGAGCAGTGTCCCGAATGCCAGATGAGTGTAGAATGTCAAGGAGGAGTGTGTGGTCAACTGTGTCAAAGGCTGCAGAGAGATCTAGAAGGATTAGAATGGAATAATGACCTTTAGACTTTGCCAATAGAAGATCATTGGTTACTTTGGTGAGTGCAGTTTCAATCGAGTGTGATGGGCGGAAGCCAGATTGCAAGGGGTCGAGGAGGGAGTTGTGAGTGAGATGCTGGATCAGGCGTTTATAAACAAGCCTTTCTAGTAATTTGGATGCGAATGGAAGAAGGGAGACCGGTCGATAGTTAGTGGGAGAGCTGGGATCAAGGGAAGGTTTTTTGAGGATAGGAGTGATTAGTGCTTGTTTGTATAATGATGGAAAGGTACCAGTAGAGAGTGAAAGATTAAATAGGTGGGCATTTATTAAAAATGTATTAAAAATGTATTTTTAAAGTGTATATATGTTAGGTCCCAGGTGATCCAGAAGAAGTCTTTAGTTCTGGAGTTCAAGAATCAGTAATATTTAAATCCTTTCTTCTTACCAAGCTTCATTGAAAGAATCTTCACTCTTCTCATGCTCAAACAATTCAAATAAACCTGCTGTTTCAACCTTAGTAGAAACCATGCAATATTAAGCTGGCATTTTAAAAATGCAATCCTAGATTTTAAAAGGTTGGCCAAGTGTTTTTGTGTGGGCCACTAACATTTCCTATAACTTTTTTTTTATTATGGGGTAGTGACTGTGCATGTGTAAAGGTTCATTAGTTCCTTAGTTAAGTACCACTGAAAGAACAATTGAATTTCTATTTAAAAGGAATGTCCCAGGCAGCCGGGCGCAGAGTTTACTTTTTATGAGCAGATATCATTGTGGTTACAGGACCGCCATCAGAAATCACAGGGCCCCATATGAAAAAATTTCCTGGGCCCCTTGGGCTGCACCCACCGCAAGCCTCACCTACAGGTCCGCCCTCCCCACCCCACAGGTCCGCCCTCCCCACCCCACAGGTCCGCCCTCCCCACCCCACAGGTCCGTCCCCCACCACACAGTAAAAAAACAAAAAAAATATTGGTGGCTACGGTTCCCACATGTTAATAAAAAATAAAAAGATATTGGTGGTCAGGGCCCCCCATAAAAAACATTTGTGGCCAGTCCCCCCCCATTAAAAAATATTGGTGATGGCTGCCCTGGTTATGTTTACTAGATTATCTCAGACGTTTCTTGCTTCTGTAAAGAAGGGCAAATCACTGTTAACTTGATGCTTTTTCTTCCTGTTGGAAAATAATATATGAATGAAAAATAAAGTTTGCAATTGATCTCATTCTTACATACATTATCAATCCACATGTTGTGCTGCAGGATCCCGGAAAGCTATTTAGAAATGAAGAGCTGACATCAGCTATAATAGATATTTACTGAACACCAAATGATGCCGTCATGTCCCTAGCTTACTGTAACTATAAACTATAAAATGCAAGTGTTTGCAGATAAGGAAGAGTTTGGCTTCTACTGACACAAGTGAACCAACCAGGCAATATACATAGAGAAGATAAAAGGCATCGAAACAGTTTTGTTTTTGTTTGTCGACATACATAGATCTACTGTAGCCCTTCCCAAAGGAGATAAGTCTACCAGAAGTGGTGGAGTAGGTGGCTTTGCTGGTAGTAGAAACGTAAAGAAACAAAATCTGAAAGTTCTTCTTGCTATTAGGATTATCACTTAGATCTCTGGCTGACTGTTGTCATTAGAATTCACTAGTGAGGGGTAACCTGACATGTTTCGCTTTGCCAACAATAAGCAAAATGGAAAAAAAAGTTGCAAAAGGCATTGAAGTCAATTGCCAGGTTTTCATGAGACAATTTTTTAAACCACACGACACTTTGTAAACCACGCAGCATTTTTTTTTACTACTCATTTTAGTGAGGGGCAAATCTGACCCATTTTGCTTTGCCAAAAATTTCAGAAATGACAAAAAGTCGACAAACATTGAAGAAAACGAGAGTCAAACAGTGTGACATTTTTAAAACGGTGCAACACTTTTTTTTACTATCCATTATGGTTTAGGGGAGTATTTTTCTTGGCGAAACAAGGAGAAATAGTTCACTCATCTCTATCCATTATATGGGTGTCTATGGGTGTTTCCTCTCTGCAAAATATTTCACTCATCCCTCAAATTCACTACAACATCATGAATTCTATTTAGAAGATTGGAACATAACATAAGGGGATACGGAAGGCTGTAGCCATAGGTGGATTTTCATTAAGGCTTGGGGAGGCTAAACCTCCACAAACATGCATAATACATTCCTAAATAAGAGCAAAAAAAACCCCCAAAATCCATAGCAAAAAAAAATCTACAACCTTCATATCCTGGACAATTTGGTTTTGCTGATACATTGCTGGTTCCAATTGGGGCGTTTTTGGATTTGCCTTGTGGGAACATCGGCTTCTGGTAGTAAGACTCTCCCAATACCTAATGCTGCTGTAAGATTAGGAAGGATCAAACTAATTTGTGTGAAGTAACCCTGCGACTACAATTATTTTGAGGTGGGAGCACAGAAACAGGACAGGTCCTGCACGCAGCTGTTGGGGTATATTGGAGGATACTGAAGACCAGCAGCAAACACCCCACTATGTTATTTTGTAATGATGTGCTACAAAGGTCAGTGCCCCTCAGCAGAAGTTCTTTTCAATAAATCCTTCACTTCAGCTCTCCATTTACATTCTGTGAGATCCCCCTCTGTTACAGGATCACAGATAGCGATATTTTTTGGAAAAAAGAGGGAGCCTTGAAGTACAGTTATCCAGAAAGTTCCAAATTACGGAATGGATGTTTCTCATAGACTCCACAATAATCAAATAATCCAAATTTTTAAAAATGTTCTCTGTAATAATAAAACAGTAGCTTGTACTTGATCCCAACTAAGATATAATTAATCCTTATTGGAAGCAAAAACCAGCCTATTGGGTTAATTTAATGTTTACTTGATGTAACCCTTTCGACACCCCTTTGTCGGTGTTACACTCCACGTCTGGCGCTTACCTGATGACACTCTGCAGTGGTATTGGGAGAGACTGGGTACCTGGTACTTACCAGTGCAGGGCCTCCACCTAGTGGGATCACCTACGGGTGGCCCCACTAGGAATACAGAAATAACACACACACAGTACTGGTTGAACTGAATAAATGTTTATCTAAAATAAAGGGGCAACTAGTACATGCAGCACTCCTAACTGGTGGCAATAGGGCCTCACTAACTAACTTGCTTGTACAATCTGTCTGACTAAATAACTGGTTAAAGGAAAACTATGCCCCCAAAATGAATACTTAAGCAACGGATAGTTTATATCAAATTGAATGACATATTAAAGAATCTTACCAAACTGGAATAAATATTTACATAAATATTGCCCTTTTACATCTCTTGCCTTGAACCCCCATTTCGTGACTCTATCTGTGCTGTCTCAGAGATCACCTGACCAGAAATACTACAACACTTAGGGGCAGATTCACTAAGGGTCGAATTTCGAAGTTAAAAATACTTCGAAATTCGACCCTCGAATTGAAATCCTTCGACTTCGAATATCGAAGTCGAAGGATTTAGTGCTAAACGTTCGTTCGATCGATCTAACGATTTTTCGTTCGATCGAACGATTAAATCCTTCGAATCGAACGATTCGAAGGATTTTAATCCAAGATCGAAGGAAAATCCTTCGATCAAAAAAAGTTTAGCAAGCCTATGGGGACCTTCCCCATAGGCTAACATTGACTTTGGTAGGTTTTATCTGCCGAAGTAGGGGGTCGAAGTTTTTTTTAAAGGGAAAGTACTTTGACTATCGAATGGTCGAATAGTCGAACGATTTTTCGTTCGATTCGTTCGATTTCGTTCGAATTCGAACGAATTTAACCAATTCGATGGTCGAAGTACCCAAAAAATACTTCGAAATTCGAATTTCTTTCATTCGAATCCTTCACTCGAGCTTAGTGAATCGGCCCCTTACTGTAACAGGAAGAAGTGAGGAAACAAAAGACACAACTCTGTCTGTTAATTGGCTCATGTGACCTTACATGTGGTTTGTATGTGTGCACAGTGAATCTTACGATCTCAGGAGGCGGCCCTTATTTTTTAAAATGGCAGTTTTCTATTTATGATTACCCAATGGCACATACTACTAAAAAAGTATATTATTATGATAATGGTTCATTTACATGAAGCAGGGTTTTACACATGAGCTGTTTTACTCAGTATCTTTTAATAGAGACCTACATTGTTTGGGGGGTATAGTTTCCTTTAAGTCCTTTAAAGTAATGGATGGCTCCTCACAGTCCAAGTAATACAAATCAGTAGTATTCTTCAAGCGCTCCTTTAATAAACACTCATTATACTGATATGAGCTTCTCTATAAAGAGATAAAAGTGTCACTCCATGGCCAACGTTTCTCGATGCCCAAGCTGGCGGTTTTCCTCACTGACATGAGGCTGCGCCTGGTGATGTACAACTGCAGCTGGAGTGTGTTTACAGGGTTATGTAAATAATGACATTTAGTTGTGAATTGCTCTTCTGAAAGATTCCTTCACGCTCCTCTGGTTCCTCTGGGAAATACAGGCGCCTTTTTTTTTATTCACAAGGCGGCAAAGCGATGAGATTTCAAGGCAGGCAAAGTGGCTGAATTGAGTGATTTTATCTGACAGTGGATGGGATTGATATACCGGCAGCGGAGGGATAAATATGCTTCTGCCTCTGATCCATTTTTAGGATGATTCTTCATGCATAGGAATATGTATTTATTCAGCATGCGCGATACCCTGTTTTCCATTAATGCGCTCAGACTGATGGTGCTGCACCGTGGGAGACTCGAGAATATTGCCCCCGCCAATTTGTCTGCTGGAGAGAGAAATTTATGAAGGGAATTCTATCATTATTTACTACTTTTTTCCTTTTAAAGGGGGATATTAACCCTTGATAAAACTATCCAACTGCAGCCCTAGTTCTCTAAGGGTAAGGGCACACGCTAAGATTCTTCTTCGGGCGACTAAACTCCCCGAAAAGCCTTCTAGAATCAAAATCGCCGGCCGAAGTCGCCCAAAGTTTCCTCGTGAGGAACATTGGGCGACTATGGAAAACGAATCGTTCTGAGTTTAGTTTCTAGCCCACGGGAAGGCTTTTCGTGGAAAAGACGATTTGTCGCTGGCCAACTAGATCTCCCCAAATATTAGCGTGTGCCCTTACCCTAAAGAAGATGACAAAAACATAATTATAGATACAAGAGAACTGACCAATGACAATGCCGATTCCCAGTGCGAAAAAATTGTTGCACGCGTAAAAATTGGCCACCCGTTGAATTTTTCCGTGAATTTTTTAGCAAAGAGACATGGGACAGATTGGCTCATCTCTACTGCCCTGGTTTTACTTCTCTATTGAGAACGAAAATGAAAAAAAAAAGAACTCAGTTTATGCATTTTTGTAATTATAGTTTTTATTGCTTCTGTAAATTGGTTTTGGGTCAGCGCCCCCGTTGAGGGGTTGTAACATTTATTTTTTAGCTTATACATTGTGTAAGTGAGCCTGAGGAACCCATGATTTAATAACAGTTCCAGCTGCTATGGGCATGTTTCTGGACAACCGTAGGACTCGTCACAGCCAAATATACTGCAGAATTATTTTATTGCTTAAAACAAGTTTAAAATATACTCTCAGCCTGGCTTTATTGCCTCGTATTTAGCTGGAGACATCTGTAGATAAGAGTGGGGGCAACACAAGCCAGATCCCATCTGCCAGTGAAGCTTGAAATGATTTGCAGAATGATTTGATGAATATTATAAAGTCAAAAAACATATTCAAATTTATTTCACATTAAAGTGGATCTAAAACTTTTGGTGGAATGATCTCCCTTTGTGAGATAAAAATAACAGGACAAGGGCTGAGAAGCAGCTTTCTCATTGGCCAGTTTTCTTGCATCACTAATTAGCAGAAAATAAGGCATAATCAAGTGAAATATATAAAATGGAAATAAAATATTACGCCCAATGTTCACATTCCTTTTTGCAGTAATCACAGGGTGTAAATACGCGTTTCCGCTCAGCGCCACTGACTGTTAAACAAAGATGAAATAAAACGGTAATTGTATTTGAATCTTACACAAACAATGAATGAGCTCGTAAACATTCATTTCAGTTTTATTTATAAAAAATGTGTTCTCTCCCGTTTCATTTATTTTTCCTGGTAAGCAGGTGATTGCACTTATATTTACAGCTCGCCTGGGTTGTGTTCAAAATCCACATAACTGTCGTTTTGGTTCTAAGAATTAATTCTTTTTTTGCTAGACGAGAGGCGTTCCGAAATAGCTTGAATTTCCCTTGTAAAGGCGATTGGTTTCAGTCAATAGACAGGAACCTTCTCAGGCAGGGATTTAAGAAACTGGATTTGCTAAAGCAAGAGTGCCCATACTTTACAAATGTGGTGTCTACTTTTAGGGGCTTATTTATTAAACTCAGAATGAAAAAATCACGAAAGATTTGTCATTTTTTATTTTATAAAATCAGACTTTTAAAAAATCAGAAATTTTTCAGAATTTATTAAACCCCGAGGATGGAAAAGTCTGAATCTGAAAATCCGGCATCTCAGACCTGTCGAGGTTGCAGATAAGTCAATGGGAGAAGTCCCAATGATTTTTTCATGTGCGCTGTGTTTCGTGCAATACCCCGAAGTTTTCGGGTGAAAAAATCGGATGAAAAGTCAGAAAAAACGTGAAAATTAAATTTTTTTCCCGCAAAGCAAACTTTCGGGAAAATGCAATGATAAATAAGCGTAAAAAAACAACCCAAGAGGATTTGATCGGAGTTTGTAGCAGAAAATATTGAGATAAATTTGGACTTTGATAAATAACCCCCTAAGTGATGTTGGCCCATTATGATCTACATCCATAAAAGCATTGTTAGCATTTCATTCCATGGAAAATATTACTTAAATATTGATTTCTGAGAAAATGTTTATTGTTTTATTTAAACATCTATTTCTTATGTAACCGTAACATAATAAGGAATGAAAAGAATGAAACAGGAAGGTGATTTAGACAAGCTGATTGTTGGCATTGTCTTGAGATCTACTGATCACCAGCTAAGGATCTACTGGTAGGTCCCCATCTACCTTTTGGGCACCCCATTGGGTTGAAAAAAATGCAAGAAAACAGCAATTTTTTTGCACTTGGCACAAGGTAAATTGCTGCAGATCTTTGCATTCCATTTCAGAGTTTAGAGCCCTGCAGCCTCCTGCTCAAAGACAACACTAATTGTGATAGCGCTGTATTGGTGAGGTCTGGGGGCAGGCGCATAGGGCTACCCCTAAAGTGCCCTACCCATCCCCTAACTTGTATGTCATTCAAATACACAGGGAAGGGAGCGCCAGGAGATGCAGCTCACAATGTGGCCCTGATCTTTCCTTACCGTGTAAGGTCAGGACTCTCATGTGTAACTTGATGCTTTCTGCACCAAGTGTCGGATTTTTGAACTAGCCTTTAGCTCGGAAAACAGCAATTCCTGGGAAGCCTGGCAAGCAGTTTTGGACTGGCCCACAGGGATACCAGGAAAATTCCTGGTGGACCCAAGTGTCAGTGGGCCCTCCTGCTTCTAACCATTTGGCCGGTTTCATGGTCATTACCTACTTCTGTATGGAAACAGAGAGGCTATTTATATAGAATACTAAATAATAGAAAGAAAAGAGACTTGAAGAATAAAGGTTGAGTGAGGTGAGGAAGAGGAGAAATAGTTTGGAAAGTGTGTCCATGAACTAGAGTTTTCTGGTGGGCCCCAGGAATCCCAGTCCGACACTATTGGCAAGTGAGCACAATTAGTGAAAAAAAAAGCCTCTAATAATGGGAAAGAATAAATGACTTCTTAATTCCATGAAGGAGTATAGATGAAATAATCAACAATACTGGTAGAGAAGTACCAGCTTGCTAATGTTAAAGATTCTGGAAAACGTAATCCATTGGAAAACACATGTTGCCTAATAATACATGGGGATGGCTATGCTCACTGTGACTGCCACTTAAAGGCTAAAGGAAGATTAAGAATTTGGGATAACCCTTCAGTCCCCATTTTACTAAAGCTGAGCACATATGGTAATATCCACTTGTTTAGCAAAGTCAACAGATGAGTAGATCTTTACCTATTCTGGAGATGGGCCCATGAGCAATCTGTCAGGAGAGGAACTCATCAGCTTGTGGTTCTTGGAAAGATATTGATTTGGCAGGACCATCCAAGGAACCTACTAGCTGCCCACTGGAGGGGCCAAGTAGGTCTCCTTTGTCAGCCTATGGGAACATCTGTTGGAAACTGAAATGGCCCAAGTTTGGCTTTAAGTTTGGAGTCAGGATCAAAGTGGAAGCTGGTGTACAGGCTTGACAAGAAGAACTCCGATTTGGGGTATCCAAGGGGTTAAGAAAGATTGTGTTCATATCTAGGCAAAAGATCAGGGCAGGCAGCGGTCAGTCAGGACTTATATACACTTATATTCAGGCATTAAACCCAGGAAATTCAGCATCTTTTATTTTGAATTTGTCGACAAATCACAGTGCAATGGCTTCACTAAGCCACCACGCATATGGACTCCATGGTCGCTGCCATCTTTGATTTTCCACCAGAAGATAGAGGAGCGCAGCCAGACACTCCTGAGAGAAATTCATTCAAAGAAAGAGAGAGCATGCAAACTCCATATAATGCACACATGCTGTATGGCCTGGGTCGGACTGGGTTGTGCGTGGGTGAGCTTGTGGATAGTGGGGACCCCAGAAGGTTTATCAGTATAAACCTTCTGGGGTCCCCACTATCCACAAGCTCACCCTCGGCCAGTCCTTTCCCCATGCACTTTATACTTACTCTTGCCATGATCAGGGGAGCGAGGGCAGCGGGGGAGCAATGGTGAAGGGCAGGCAGGGATCAGGTCTGGGTTGGCAGGGCTCACTGGATTTGTTCTCAGTGTCCTGTAGGTCCAGTCCAATCTTGTGTATGTCAAACCTACAATTCTGCATGTTGGCACAGGCAAATCTAAATTACTTCATATGAGGGATGTCTAGATTCATTTTCTGAGGCGAAGCAAACCCAAAAATTAAAAAAACCCTACTCCCATACCCTACATTGACCCTCCTCCCCCAGGCTAAGTGTTACCCCAGACAAATGCCCCTAACTGCAGATTGAGGCATTGGAGTTCATGGGCGCCATCTTCAGCTGCTTCAGTAATCTTTGGAACGAGATCAGCGCTTCATAAATTTTCATGAGTTTCGGGGAATTTCTGTCGCGAAACAGAAAATTGCTCCAACTGCGCATGCGCCGCTCCACTGGTCTCATTCCTAAGATTATCGAAGAGAAGAAGATGTCGCCTGTGAACTCCGCTGGACAGAATCTGCACGGAGGGGTAAGTAAAGACTTAGGGGCATTTGCCCGGGGTAACACTTAGGCTGGGGGGAGGAGTGAGAGGGGTCTATGTAGGGTTTTTTTTTTAACTTTGGGGTTTGCTTCTCTTTTAACGAAATCAAACCAATGTTTTGTGTCTAAAACCGATATCATTAACAGCAAATGTTTGCTTTTCCTTTAATGCAGAGCCAACTTTTAGTAGGTTGATAGTTTAAAGCTGACGTTATGGAAGCCGCGTCTGGTGCTGTGTTGTTTCATTCGGAACTGCAGGCAATTTAAGTGCGTCTCTCAGTGTTCCTAATGCTCCGCTGGTCCCAGTTGGACACCAAATCGTACTGTACATAATCAGAATGGAGACATCTTTATAACATTAATGCCTGGACTGTGTTTAAAGCTAATCCCATTAGCAACATTACAAGTGTTTGTGTGGAGATGTTTGATGGTCGCTGGCCATACAAGGTTTTCAGCAATAATCCCAAAGTCATCGTTATTTGAAAGAAACATCTGCCTCGGCTCTAATCTCCCATGTGAAACAGGTGTCGTGTATTCTTGGCAGGATTATTTCCTTCTCTTACACTGGAACATCAATGAAGTCAGTTTCATATAAATCTCAATATACTTTAACCTTTAGCTTTTGGTTTCTCCAAGTTGTGTTTGTCTGGTCCACTGCAGCTACATCATGAGAATGGCAAAACTATCTGCTATTTTCTTTTACAGCTGCGATGTAGCATGAGGTTTGGAGTCTTCCTTCCATAGACAATCAACATATACCATCAGGACTCCTGGCCAGTCTTCTTCTCAACATGGGAGAATGTGAAGAGTGAATTAAAGGAGAAGTGTGGCTTAATAAAGAAGTAAGATAGAAATTCTGAACCTTAATGTTTGGGCTTCTCTACCAGTCCAAGACCCCAACAGTCCTTTAGCAGAGAAAATCTGTGCCTATGAAGATGCCCCAGTAGTTCCCCATCTTCTTTCCTGCTGATTCCCTGCACATTGGTACGAACGATTCCCAAACCCAGAACTAGTGCCAAGGTCATGGTCGCAGCTCACTCTTCCTTCTATAACAACCACTTTTCGCTATTCAGGTCTTAAAGGAGAACCAAGCCCTTTATATTAAAATCCCCTACCCCCCTACCCTACATAGACCCCCCTGCCTGTTCCCCCCCAGTCTAAGTGTGACCTTGGGCTAATGCCCCTAAGTCTTTACTTACCCCTCTGTGCAGATGCTGTCCATCGGAGTTCACGGGCGCCATCTTCTTCTCTTCGGTAATCTTCGTGAAGTAAGTGCCGTATCGGCGCATGCGCAGTTGGAGCAGTCTTCTGGTTTTTGACAACTGTGCATGCAAGTCATGGAAATTGCCAAAGCGCTGGAAGAAGATTACCGAAGAGAAGAAGATGATGCCTGTGAACTCTGATGCGCTAGGGGTAAGTAAAGAGTTAGGGGCATTTACTTAGGGTAACACCTAGGCTGGGGGGGGGGAGCAGGGAGGGGGAGATGGAGTAGGGGATTTTAATATAAAAGGTTTGGTTCTCCTTTAATGTGAGAGGACCAGGGAGAGAGTTCTGGGCAGGCAAGGGAACCAAAGCAGTACAGATTCAAAAAACGAGAGAGTAGTCGAGGTCACAGGCTGAGTAAAACACACCAAAATCACAGTATAAAGCAGGATCCAAGAGAGTAGTCAGTACACGGGCAAAGGTCAGGACAGGCAGCGGATTAGACAAGGTCAGGGACAGGCAGGGTCAACAACAGATCAGAACCAGATCACACCCAGGAACTATTGCGCATAGACGG
Organism: Xenopus laevis; assembly: GCF_017654675.1. Classification (NCBI taxonomy): domain Eukaryota; kingdom Metazoa; phylum Chordata; class Amphibia; order Anura; family Pipidae; genus Xenopus; species Xenopus laevis. Next base: position 8,643,731 of record NC_054380.1, read on the forward strand.
AACCAGTGTGCATTGATATGCAGAGGTGACTAGCGCTTTGGGTCTCCCTGCAAGGAGTGCAATGGGCTTCCCCGCCAGGCCACTGGACCACCAGGAATTCTCACACACATGCTCTATGTTGCTCTCACTTACTGACCTTAGGGACCAACTCACAATAGTAAATATACAATAGATTTAATATACCAGTCACCAGAACTGGGCCAGGCATGCCGGGCGACACAGTCGAATAAAGTCAGCGCACTCCTGGGTTTCAAAAATTAGTCACTTGTCTCCAAGTTAGTTAAAAAATTGTTATACTTTATTGAAACATAGTATGAATCTAATAAACATGGCATCTGAAGTCTGACGCGTTTCGTGATACAACACTTCCTCAGAGACCTCCCTAGCACTAGCACCTTATTTAATTCATATAAGAACCAAGAACTTTTAGATTATTCATCAATTGTGTGTAGATACATTTTATTGCGGGTCACATCACCTGATTTATAGCACTTGAGCACCTTAATCTGTTTAATTATTGATATATAACACAATCGATTGAAATACCATTAATTGTATGTTGGTGCTAAATTGATGGAGAACTAAGCGTATGTTTATAATAGCACTCAGCACTTATATAATTAGATCTCAATTCATTTTAGTAAGGGAGCGTGGGGTTTTACTGCTTTTTCTTGTTTTAAGTATCCCTATTCTGGTTTATATCCCTCTACACAGCCTGAAATTGGGTAATACAAGTGAGTGAACATATTTTTTTTGTAATCTTACGCTTAGGTCAATTTGAATAGGGGAGGCACATAAAAGTCATGTACACGACTTTTTTTTTAGAGATGTTGGTTTAAATGCTTGAAGTGGCCACTTTTTATTACAAATGTTCAAGGGATCTTAAAGGGCATGTAAAGGCAAAAAAATAAAATCCCATTTTTACTTTCTTTAATGAAAAAGAAACCTATCTCCAATATACTTTAATTAAAAAATGTGTACCGTTTTTATAAGAAACCTGACTGTATGCAGTGAAATTCTCCCTTCATTTACTGCTGTGGATAGGAATTGTCAGATGGTCCCTAACTGCTGAGCAGGGAAACAATCATAATTATGAACAGCAGGGGGAGCCCCCGCCTTACTTCCCAGCCATGCAGAACTCAAGCAGCTTTGTTTATGATGATCCCTAAGCAGCCCAGACCACACTGAGCATGTGCACAGTCTTAGTCTTGCAAAGCTGTTTAACAAAGTTACAAGATGGTGACCCCCTGTAGCCAACTTTGAAAGCATAAATTATTTGTTTGATTCGGCTTGTGGCGCAGTAAGTTCATGTTTATATTTAGTATACAAAATACAGCATTTCTAGCCTTATTCTATTTTAGACTTTACATGCCCTTTAATAAACACATAAAAGCTCCTCTAATGCCCTAGACATGGGGCCTCCCTAAAATATATGTGGCATGTCCATCAAATGTGTTGAAAAAAACGTTCACACGAATATCTTTAATAGTTCGGACTTTTGAAGGCAATCCCGCTTTAAAGGAGAAGGAAAGCTACGGAGGCATTTTATTGGCAATAGATTAGCTGCAATAGTGCAAGCTAGAATGCTATATTTATTCTGTAGAATGCTTTACCATACCTGAGTAAAAAGCTCTAGAAACTCTCTGTTTGTTTAGAATAGGAGCTGCAGTATTAATGTGGTGTGACATCACTTCCTGCCTGAGTCTCTCCCTGCTCTGGGCTCAGATTACAGTAGAGAAGGGAGGGGTGGGGGGGAGAGGAGCAAACTGAGCATGCTCAAGCCCTAGCCCTGGAGGTTTAAGCTGAAGGCAGGAAGTTTGATACATAAGCCCACGAGTACACAATAGAAGGAAAGAAATGCTGTGTTTCTTTTGACAGGGGACTCAGAGCAGCATTACTTTGGGGGTTTACTGGTATATTTAGATGGACCTTTCTGATAAGGCTTACTTAGTTTTAACCTTTCCTTCTCCTTTAACAATAGAAAAGTCGCCTGCGTTTTTTTACACTTTTCATGACTTTCTGGGGTACAGGATATGATGTAAGTGACGTAAGATTGAGGAAGATGTCGTTTCGTTTCAGCACTTCGCCTGGTCTGAGTTGGCGAAGGAAACTGGCGAAAGAGGTAACGTTCAGTAAAATCCGCACTGGATTGAATTTGCAAAGCAACGACCATTCGACAGAACGAAAAGTCACGTGCCGATAGAGTGCAAACGAACGCTAGCGACAGTCTTTTCTGCTAGCTAATTGTCCTTTTTCGCTAGCTAACTGCGCCTGTTACTGAATTGGCGATGTCCCGGCGGATGGGATTTCTGGCGACATTCACTTCGCCCTTTAGTAAATCTGCCCCTTAGTTGGGATCAAGTCCAAGCTACTGTTTTATTATTACACAGAAAAAGGAAATCGTTTTTAAAAATTCCGATTATTTTGAAAAAATGAAGTCTATGGAAGACGGCCTTTCTGTAAATTGGAGCTTTCTGGCTAACAGGTTTCCAGATAACGGATCCCATAACTGCACAAGAACATGAACATTTAATGGAAAAGAGGAGAATAAGATTAACGCAAACATATTCCAATGCGGGTTATGCTTGAGCAAAATTATAAATGTGTATTGTTGAAATGACTTGGCCTTTAAAGCATTCCACTTTATAACCTAGTCTGATTTTATAAAGATAAGTGTCATGAACATTATTTTAATAAAGTCATAGCATTTTTATCTAGATGAGGTTTATCTATAACAACAGCTTTAGAAACAGCTTTAGAAACAGCAATATCAAACAGTATCAGGCAAAGCACAATACTGGGGCCCATTTATCAACACAGGGCAAATTTGCCCATGGGCAGTTACCTATAGCAACCAATCAGTAGACCAATCAGTTACCTATAGCAACCAATCAGTAGACCAATCAGTTACCTATAGCAACCAATCAGTGATTAGCTTTTTGAAGCCAGCGGCAAGTAGAAAAAGGATGCAGCAATTTGATTGGTTGCCATGGGTTACTGCCCTTGGGAAAATTTGCCCGATGTTGATAAATGGCCCTCACTGTGTCCAAACTGACCTTACAGTCATAGCTTTGTAGCTTTGTAATGTACAGTATCACAATAAGACTTCGGGAAAAAGCCAACACTTTGGGGCATATTTATCAAGGGTCGAATTTTGAATTGAAAAAACTTCGAAATTCTAATTCAAAAGACCAACCGAAATGAAGTCGAAGTTTTTTTTGGGTCGGATAGGTCCCTATTTGGCCGAATTAGAATCTTTGGAATCGAAGGAATATCGCATTAGATCGAATTCGATTCGAAGCTTTTCCCCAAAAAAACGTTGATTTTTCAAAGAGTCCACCAATTGACTCCAAATAGGTTCAAGGAGGTCCCCCATAGGCTAAAACAGCAATTCAGCAGGTTTTAGATGACAAATGATTGAAGTCGGATTTTTAAATAGACAGTACATGATAAAGTTCGATATTTGAATTTTCTAATTTTTTTTAAAATTTTAATCGAATTTGGACTATTCCCTAGTCGAAGTACACAAAAAATAGCTTGAAATTCAGATTTTTTTCATTCGAAAATTCACCTTGGCCTTTGATAAACCTGCCCCTTATGGGCAGATTTATCAAGGGTCGAAGCGAAAATTCAAAGGAAAAAAAAATTTGAATTTCGAGCTATTTCTGTGTACTTCGACTGCTGAATAGTCCAAATTCAATTTGAATAAATCTACATTTAGAGAATCTACATTTTTCATGTACTGTCTCTTTAAAAATTCAATTTCGACTATTCGCTATCTAAAACCTGCCGAATTGCTGTTTTAGCCTATGGGGGACCTCCTAGAACCTATTTGGAGTCAATTGGTGTTTGAGTCTGGCAGCTCAGCAATTCAGGCGCAGACTCTAAACTGTTACAATTTTGCAACATTTAGTTGATCCATTTCTCAGCAGCATCTCTGGAGTATCAGCAACTATTGTATCAATTCTAACAGCTGCCTGTAATGAAACTCAGGGATTCTACTCAGCAGGGACAAAGATAAGAAATGTATCAACTAAATGAATCAATTTAGAACAGTTTACAGGGTCGGCGACCCTCCCAGAGCTGCTTCAGAAAGTGAAAAATGACACTTTAAACTTCAATATTAGAAAAACGATCACAAATAGAAAATACAAAGTCATTGGAAAAAGTCGTTATTGCTGGTGATCTGTCTGAAACCAACTAGTTGTTTGAAGTTGAACAACCTCTTTAATGCATTTGGATAAAATATTTGCGCGCATAAAAAATCGTTGCTTGCATCAAAATTGTTGTGCGTCAAAAGGGCAGTCCCTGATACAGACAAACGGGTTGAGTAAATTCAGCCGAGTGAAGCTTTTTTTTGAAGGCGGTGGATTTTCTTGCAAGTAGTCGCAGTGTTTCTCATTTATCCGTAATGTATTTATCTCCTGAGAACTTTGTGTTCTGGGCAAGTGCTCAAAGAAGAGTTTCATCTCATTACACTAAACTTTCCAAACTTTATTAGACTTTGCCTTCCATGGACTTGACAATTGTTTTGTATTTAAATTGGAATTGAAATCCTCCCGCATGGCTGTACAAAAACAACTTATAGTCACCATTAGGTTGGCTGGTGCAATCCTCCTTATTGTTCCCATACTTCCCTATAGTATTTCTCTTGAAATTACTATACTACATTTCTTCAAATACTGAAAAGGTCATAAGGACAACAGAATATCATCTGCACATATAATAGCGCTGTTATGTATACACCAGGGTCACAGCTCCCAAACTGGGGATGGGGTGTGATCTGTTAGAGTAACTGAAACTAGTATTTGTGACCAGGCTAAGGGGGCCCAGTCTGAAGGTCAGTTATGGGGAGATTTGGGGTGAGTGTTTATTTGTGCCCTGGGTACTCCTGGAACTATAGTAGGGTGACTGTTACCCCAATGTTTCTATATATCTGTAACCTTGTTATGAGCTAAGGGGGCCCAGCCTTAAGGCCAGTTAGGGGGAGATTTGGGGTGAGTGCTTATTTGTGTCCTGGGTACCCCTGGAACTATAGTAGGGTGACTGTTACCCCAATGTTTATATATATCTGTAACCTTGTTATGAGCTAAGGGGGCCCAGTCTGAAGGTCAGTTAGGGGGAGATTTGGGGTGAGTGCTTTTTTGTACCTTGGGTACCCCTGGAACTATAGCAGGGTGACTGTTACCCCAATGTTTCTATATATCTGTAACCTTGTTATGAGCTAAGGGGGCCCAGCCTGAAGGCCAGTTAGGGAGAGATTTGGGGTGAGTGCTTATTTGTGCCCTGGGTACCCCTGGAACTATAGTAGGGTGACTGTTACCCCAATGTTTCTATATATCTGTAACCCTATGAGCTAAGGGGGCCCAGCCTGAAGGCCAGTTAGGAGGAGATTTGGGGTGAGTGCTTATTTGTGCCCTGGGTACCCCTGGAACTATAGCAGGGTGACTGTTACCCCAATGTTTCTATATATCTGTAACCTTGTTATGAGCTAAGGGGGCCCAGTCTGAAGGCCAGTTAGGAGGAGATTTGGGGTGAGTGCATATTTGTGCCCTGGGTACCCCTGGAACTATAGCAGGTTGTCTGTTACCCCATCTGTGCTCTGCACCTTTATCAGGATTAATAACCCAACTCAAGTTGGAGAGCCCAACTGAGGGTAAGGTGCAACATAAACAGGGTTGTTTGTGCCACATGATGTACTTTTCACCTTTCCCTATATTTTATAAATCACTAGACTGATCCAATATTCCTTCTTGTAACTACTGAAGAAACAGTAGACTAATGTTAACCAGCGCCCCCAACAGTAGCAGCACTGTAGTGCAGTTATTCCCAACTACTGTATATGACTGCTTTCTCCTTGGCTGAATTTGGAGCAGGGTGAGGGGGGCTCAGCCTAAATGCTATTTGGTGTAAGATGTAAAGATAATGCCTATTTGGTCTTCTATATATATCTTAAAGGAGAACTAAAACTTATCTAAATAAGTAACTAGAAATATTGTACATGATGGTTTGTGCTTCTGTACCAGCCCAAGGCAACCACAGCCCTTTAGCAGTAAAGATCTGTGTCTCCAAAGATGCCCCAGTAGCTCCCCATCTTCTTTTCTGCTGATTCACTGCACATGCTCTGTGCTGCTGTCACTTACTGAGCTTAGGGACCCACTCACAATATACAGTACACATAGAATAGAAATGTCACAATATAAGGCTGATTAGTAATTAATACAGATAATTACTACATGGCAGCACAGAAACCAGTGCAATTAGCATCAGAATTTAATAACCAGCAAACCTGTAGCATCAGCTTATATTACAGCCAGGGAAGCTCATTTTCTGCTGGATAATTAGTGACGAGCCCTAAGCTTAGCTTCTCAACAGCCAATCAGAGCCCACTGAGCATGTGAGTGTCACAGACACTTTCCAAGATGGTGACCCCCTGTGACAAGTTTGAAGTCCTGGATCATTGCTGCTATTGACAAGCTCAAACTTTAGCCTCGTGCAATAAGTTCACTATATAAAATTTGCCATTTATAGCCACATTCATTTTTAGAGTTTTGTTCTCCTTTAAAGGCCAGATGTGGTGTGAAAATGTATTTGCTGTCCTATATATTCTTTAAACTGTGGATGCTGATACACCAAATTGTCCTATATCTCTGTAGGTTTTATGAGCTAACGGGGGCCATGACCAAAGGTTTTACGCCCAAGGGACCTTGAACTGAAGCAGTCTGGGAATACGTGTTCTAGAGTTGGACAAAAATGGGTCTGTAAAATCTGCCTAATTCATTAAACTATAGCAGCCATTCAACAATTAGCTCACGAATACCCTAAAACAGTTAGAAAACCAAAAGCAAATATGTGATTGGCTGCACTGGAGAACAGCACTTAGTTAATGAGGCCTATTTTGTACGTCTCCCCAATGAAGTCTGAAATACTGATATATCTTGTGGCTGTTGTACAAGAAGCATCATTATGTCTTGTATAAAGAAATACATATTAAGATTTCATTGGAAGAGAATCAGAATCAATTTGCAGATTTGTTTGTGCTTCTCTGTTAATAAAGAAAACAATTAAAGCATAATGGTAACGTAAGGGCCAAGTGGAGAATGATTTTAAAGTGCATTTAGGCTTCACTCGCCTAAAATTAGATGGAATGAATCCCTGGCAAAATAAAAAGAAAAAACTGTATTTGCACCAATCAACTTAAATTATGCTATAAACATTTAAGTAGAGTGTTTAAAAAAAAAACAGGGATTATTACTTAAAGGCAGAAAAACAAACCAGGAGCCACTAACTATACTTAAATTAGCTGGAAATGTTTCATAACTCACCAGTGCCAGGATTGCTTGTGGATGCTCTGTACAAACTTGCCAAAACTTAGGGACTGTTCCTGCTGAATTGTGCTTAGTACAGGGAATACCTATGCTGCCATAGTTGTATGGGATCTCTCTGTACAGACTATGAGCAAACTTAGGGACTGTTCCTGCTGAATTGTGCTTAGTACAGGGAATACCTATGTTATTATAGTTTTATGGGATCTCTCTGTATAGACTATGAGCAAACTTAGGGGCTGTTCCTGCTGAATTGTGCTTAGTACAAGGGAATACCTATGTTATTATAGTTTTATGGGATCTCTCTGTACAGACTATGAGCAAACTTAGGGGCTGTTCCTGCTGAATTGTGCTTAGTACAAGGGAATACCTATGTTATTATAGTTTTATGGGATCTCTCTGTACAGACTATGAGCAAACTTAGGGGCTGTTCCTGCTGAATTGTGCTTAGTACAGGGAATACCTATGCTGCCATAATTTTATGGGATCTCTCTGTACAGACTATGAGCAAATTTAGGGGCTATTCCTGCTGAATTGTGCTTAGTACAGGGGAATACCTATGCTGCCATAGTTTTATGGGATCTCTCTGTACAGACTATGAGCAAACATAGGGCCTGTTCCTGCTGAATTGTGCTTAGTACAGAGGAATACCTATGCTGCCATAGTTTTATGGGATCTCTCTGTACAGACTATGAGCAAATTTAGGGGCTGTTCCTGCTGAATTGTGCTTAGTACAGGGGAATACCTATGCTGCTATAGTTTTATGGGATCTCTCTGTACAGACTATGAGCAAATTTAGGGGCTGTTCCTGCTGAATTGTGCTTAGTACAGGGGAATACCTATGCTGCCATAGTTTTATGGGATCTCTCTGTACAGACTATGAGCAAATTTAGGGGGCTGTTCCTGCTGAATTGTGCTTAGTACAGGGGAATACCTATGCTGCCATAGTTTTATGGGATCTCTCTGTACAGACTATGAGCAAACTTAGGGGCTGTTCCTGCTGAATTGTGCTTAGTACAGGGGAATACCTATGCTGCCATAATTTTATGGGATCTCTCTGTACAGACTATGAGCAAATTTAGGGGCTGTTCCTGCTGAATTGTGCTTAGTACAGGGGAATACCTATGCTGCCATAGTTTTATGGGATCTCTCTGTACAGACAATGAGCAAACTTAGGGACTGTTCCTGCTGAATTGTGCTTAGTACAGGGAATACCTATGCTGCCATAGTTTTATGGGATCTCTCTGTAAAGACTATAAGCAAACTTAGGGTCTGTTCCTGCTGTAGAGAAACACAATGTATGTGTTTGTATGAATTATATATTATTTGTATGTATCTGTAGACAAACACGTGGGATTTTGTTATCCTGTAATGAATATTGTCCAAGCGGCTGAATTCTATAATAGACAGAGAACGAGGGAGACTGAATAGATCAAGACTGAAGTGCAGCTCCTTAGAGTTCTGTGCTCATTTATTTAATATTAAGGTTATTCCGGGTGATCCGCTCAGGAGGATTCAGTTCTAGAGAGAAAGATTTAGATAACACTGAGATGTGACTGGTAAGAGGCTGATATATTAAAGGGCAGATTAATACATGGTCAGGCATTTGGGAGACCAACATGTTGTTTCTTTGGGGTTCTTTGATGTGACGTCAGTTTAAACACTGACAATAAGAGTGCAGCTTTAAAGAGACGTTGTGTTCAATTTGTAACTATAATGCATGTGCTGTTTATTATGGCTTACATATATAGCAAAGTGTGAGGGTATGAGCAATACTGTATGATTGGACTGAAGTTATTAGGGAATGAACATGGTTCTTAACTGGCACGCTGTTTTCTTTAGACCAGGGGTGTTGGATGATCCCCCCTTAGCTAAAAGAAGGCTTGATGTGTGAAAAACAAAAATGTTCACTACATTTAACTTTTTTAAATGTAGAAGAAAAGTCATGTTTTGGGTTGATGTATTGAAAATGTCTTTAAAAACCCTACTAGTCCCTCCCATCTGTTCCACTTCCTGCTGCCTCCCTTCCCAGGCTGTGCAGGGGAGCCGGAACACTACACTGTAGGATAGGAAACAATCAGCAGCTAGTCTGACCTGATAGGGGACTTTTAGGACACTCCCACCCCTGAAACAGGGACAGGCGCCATGGCAGATTTATAGGGAAGTCCAATAAAGGGGCATTTTTAAAGAAATATTTTTTTTTTAGCCCAAAGTGAAACTAGCGCCATATACTGTATTATTTCCTGGTTAGAACTTTATTCTATCTTTCCCATGCACGTCTCGGAGAAGAAAACAAGATGTTCCAGCAATTGAAAGTAATAACTGGGTGCGTTTGTTCAGTCTCGCTGTTTCGTACAGAAGCACTTATAGGAGAAGGAAAGGTTAAAACTAAGTAAGCCTTATCAGAAAGGTCCATCTAAATATACCAGTAAACCCCCAAAGTGGTGCTGCTCTGAGTCCCCTGTCAAAAGAAATACAACATTTCTTTCCTTCTATTGTGTACACATGGGCTTCCTCTATCAGACTTCCTGCCTTCAGCTTAAACCTCATTGCCCTGGGCAAGAGCATGCTCAGTTTGCTCCTCTTCCCCCTCCCCCTCCCTTCTCTACTGTAATCTGAGCCCAGAGCAGGGAGAGACTCAGGCAGGAAGTGATGTCACACCATGTTAATATTGCAGCTCCTATCCTAAACAAACAGAAAGTTTCTAGAGCTTTTTATTAGGGTATGGTACAACATTCTACAGAATAAATATAGCATTCTAGCTTGCACTATTGCAGCTAATCTATTGTTAATAAAATGCCTCCGTAGCTTTCCTTCTCCTTTAAGTCTAACCTGGACTTATTTTTTGGATTGTTATACTGGACAGCATGTTTCCCTGGGAAAGGTCAAGTTTACAGAAAAAGGATTTCTTTTTTTTTATCATTCTCTCTCTCTCCAAGCATTAGGCGGGCGTGCAATGAGGCTGTGACCACAAAATACATAGAGACAAATACAAGAGTCCTCTGCACTCAACCCATTATTAATATATTAAGGACATTGGGACATTTTGTGCCTTAAGCTAATAAAAAATGCCTTACCCTTTAAACAAGCGATTGATTATCCATTTATTGCATGCCAACAATATATTGGAATATATGGACAAACAATCCATTTTGTTTAAAGGAGAAGTAAACCTTTAAAACAAGTGAATGTAAAATTGATTAGAGTGTTATTCTAAGAACTTTCACAATTTACATTCATTATTTATTTTCTTTTAATTCCAAGATATTAAGGGATACATGTGCTGTTAATATGAATGAATTTTGTTCCAACAGCGCCACCTGCTGGTCAGTTTCCCACCAGTCTGACCACCAAGTAAGTCAAGAAAGTTGTCAGGAGAAAGAAAGAGGCTGCTCTGATGTTCTTCTGCTTAGGAAACCAATTAGAAACCTTTCTCAAATCTTTCCTAAGCAGAAGAACCTCAGAGCAGCCTCTTTCTTTCTCCTGACAACTTCCTTGGCTACTTGGTGGTCAGACTGGTGGGAAACTGACCAGCAGGTGGGGCTGTTGGAACAAAATTCATTCATATTAACAGCACATGTATCCCTTAATATCTTGGAATTAAAAGAAAATAAATAATGAATGTACATTGCAAAAGTGCTAAGAATAGCCCCCTCGTCAGTTTTACACTCACTTATTTTAAAGGTTTACTTATCCTTTAAATGGTAAGGCATTTTTAGTAGCCTGGGAACGAGGCCCCACATAACACAGAAACCCCTAATATTTCCATCACAGTTACCTGTTTCTTCAAAAAAGTATAAATAAATGGCATTTTCTATGCTGAAATTCAGCTGTTTAACAGTTCTTCTCTTTCTGCCTCATTTGAAATCCTGGCAGGGAAGGAGGGACTAAACACTGATGTTACAAACTACTCCACAGCTTACAGACAGCATGCCGGAACTACATAACCCACAATGCACTGCACTGGGATGTTCCTTTCCTTATTGAAATCACATGTGCAGGGAATTGTGGGGTTTGGAGGATGCAGGCTGAGGACAGAAGGCTGTTGACACGGAATGCATTTCAGGACATCCTCACACCTGCGTCCTCAGCCCTCCCTCCTCAGGCATCAGCCGTCAGCCCTCCCTCCTTGGTCCTCAGTGCAGACATACCTCCTAAACTTTTGGAAATAAAAAGAGGGACAAAAAAGTTGGCGCGTGAAGCGTGTTAAATTTTTTTGACCACGCCCATTCTGTGTTTTTTTCAGTTATTACAGTTTTGCTAATGAAGGTGAATTTCCCTTTAAGCTGTGAGTCTAACTTTTTCCAAGGGACCTGTTATCTTATATTGTTACAATTACTTATTTGCTTATATCAAAATTGTTACAAAAGTATCTTATCTGGTGCTGTGGCTGTTCTGGGCTCTCTGCCAAAAGCCAATTAAGTTATAACATTGTTTCTTTCTTTTTCTGCCTGTTCGGTGCAGAGAAAAATGGGACTTTCCAGTACAAATGAGGAACTGCAGGTTGAGCTGTCAAAAGAGGGACTGTCCCTCTAAAAACGGGACAGTTGGGAGGTATGGAAATGCTCTCCATCCTCATTCCTCCCTCCTCAGCTATCAGCCTGGCTTAGGAGCTGAGGTCTGAAGCGGGAGGGCTGAGGACTGAGGAGGGAGGACTGAGAAATGAGCCACGAGAGGGGGGAGATTGCAGCAGGATATGTGGGCAGCACGGAGGTGTGACTGCAGCCCTTCGGATCAGTGAGTAAAATAAGAGGTGAGTCTGCATTAGGAGAGCGCATGCAGGAGCGTGTGTTCTCCTGATGGTGTCCTAAAATGCGTTCCGTGTTGATACAAAGTAACAGTAGTCAGACAGCTCAGCAAAGTAGCCAGACAGATTAGCAGAAGAGCAGGGGGCTAGGCTTAGGGAACTGTCAGAAACCATTAAAAAAAACATGAAAAGTCTGAATATATTTTAATTGATGTATATTGCAAAGTTGCTTGAAATTATGTTTACTTTTCAAAAAGCTGACGTTATGTTTGTGTGAAGTTCCCCTTTAAGGCACAAAATGTCTCAGTGTCCAATATATATTGATAATGGGTTGGGTGCAAAGGACCTCTTGTATTTGTCTATATATATATATATATATATATATATATATATATATATATATATATATATATATATATATATATATATACAGGTATGGGACCTGTTATCCAGAATGTCCAGGACCTGGGACTACAACAAAAAATGGGAGCACTCATGGGACTTTTAAGTGAAGTTATTTATTGGTGATTATCAATGTTTTGGTCCCAGTCTTTAAAGGACCTCTTGCTGGGATGGAACCTTGATAACCACAAATAAATGATATCACCCCATAATCTTATGCACCAGAATGGGGGACCTAATGCACATGTGCAGTGCCCTAAACAATTATAGAGGGAGGGGGAATGTGAGGAGGGAAGTGACTTGCAGGAAGTGCCAAATGGAAAGTGAAAGTAATTGACTCATTAGAGTCCTGCGCGGGTCCCCGACCCGTACCCGCAACCTGCATTCTTACCCGCTTGGACATGCTACCCGACCCGCAAGTACCTTATCCGCAACCCGGACCCGCGACCATCAAGAATCAGGAAGTGGTGTCATTGTAAACCGGAAGTGACATCATCAGAAGTAGGCGTGATCAGAAAAAAGGAGTAAAAATCGCTATTGAGAAGACCCGCAGCCCGACCCCCGACCCCCGACCCCCGACCCGTAAACCCACAGAACCGACGACCAGCGTCTATACCTGCACCCCGAACTTCTACCCCAACCCACAGGGTACCGTAGGTTTTTGCGGGTAACCCGCGGGTACCCAACCCGCTAAAGGACATCTATGCCTCAGGCTTAGAGGGGGGGTGGGTAATATTTGATTGACAGCTCCGATATTTAAACACCTTTTTCATGAAAAAAGAATTCAGGTTCCATGTTTCATTTGCAAAGGACTTTTATTAGCAGCTTTTTATGTGTAGGTGACAAGTCCGCTTTAACTGTTAGTATGATGTGATTTGCAATTGGTTTTAATTTATTCTTATTTGCAGTTTTTAAGTTATTTAGGTTTTTATTCAGCAGCTCTCCAGTTTGGTCTTTCAGCAGCGCTCTGGTTGCTGTGGTCCAAATTAGCCCAGCAACCATTTACTGATATGAATAAGAGACTGTAATATGAATAAGAGACTGTAATATGGATAGTAGAGAATAAAAAATAGCAACAACAATATATTTGTACCCTTACAGAGCATTTGTTTTTTTTACATGGGGTCAGTGACCCTCATTTGAAAAGAAGAAGGCAAATAATTATAATTCAAAAACGATAAGAGGAAAAACATGAAAGCCAATTGAAAAGTTGCTTAGAACTGCCCATTCTATAACATACTAAAAGTTAATTTAAAGGTAAACTACCCTCGCCGCCACTTGTCCTTGAATGGCAGTTTGTCGCACAGTAGGCAATGATTAGTACAGGCTGACTCTGGATACTAAATAACTGCTGTCTGAACACTGAATAATAATTGTCGAAAGTTTCCCCAAGCAATAAAAGTCTATGTTACATATTATAATCTGCCTGAAATTAGCCGAGGGACATCATTTTGACTGATAGAGGGAAAATTCTCTGTCTGAGCCGCTTTAAACAAATAATTTTGCAAATCATTTTGATATCGGTCTTTCATAATAAACCCTGAGTGCCTGAAAGCGCTTGAGCACATTTCAAATGAAATAATGAAAGCTGAATGGGTAAAGCAGTTCTTTATCACAAAGATATTTGTGAAGCACTAACTGCTGGAAATCTTGGTGAAGTGGAGGCTATTATTTAATGATCCCTATATTTTCTGTTCTGTCTCGTGCTCTCAGTTCCTAAACACAATGAAACCTAAAACGAGAGTTGTTTACAAAGACTGAATCGTAGACAGAGACCATCAATGAAGCACATTTTTATATATCGTGAAATGCAACGACATGGTGGATAAATTACAGACTTTATTATAGTTGATGCTGGGGTTTCCCCCAAAATGTTTTGTATTCTGTGAGGTCATAATAAACCAAGCATAATGGAGTTGAACTAATGCCATAGGCTAGTGATGGGCGAATTTGTCCTGTTTCGCTTAGCAAGAAAATTGGAAAAACGAGTTTTGACGGCGTCGGAATTGTTGACGGCGTCAAAAAACTTTGATGCCACCAAATTTTCACGGCAAATTCGCACCTGGCGAATAAATTTGCCCATCACTAATATAGGCATGTTCTATAGCCAGGTATCAATAAGTAAAATTAAAAAAAAAAAGTATTTTAAATATATAAATAGTTATAGTAATGTGCAGGTTTAGCAAGCAAGTCCACATGTGGAGCCTATATAAGGCAGTGCCTTGCTGAGGCCTAGTAAGATCCAGGGGTAGAATACAGACGAAGTTGCCAGACCCATACCTCCCAACATTTTGGAAATAAAAAGAGGGACAAAAAAGTTGGCGCGCGTATTTTTTTTTGTGGCTACACCCCCTAATTACCATTTTCATTTTACAAAATTGAAAAACCTTTTGGGTAGGACTCCACGAGCGATTTCGTCGCGATCCGACGCGCTGCGACAAAACGCATGTGACTGCATCCGACAGTCGTGTCGCGTTGGATCAGCGCTGCGACACCATGCGACAATTCTATCTTTTACCTTATTTTGTCGCATGCGACAATTCACATGCGTTTTGTCGGAGAGCGTCGGATCGCGACAAAATCGCTCGTGGAGTCCTACCCTTAAACCTTTTACAATTTGACTTCGGCTCTACTATTTTGTGGGTCTAGGCTTGTGCCGGCCTCTTCTGATGTCTCCTGGTGTTTGCTCCCTCTGCTCAAGGTTTCGGGCGTTTGCACCCGGTCCCACCGTACGCTAAGCTCATCTAATGTACTTAATACACTGCATACATTGGATCCTCATTCCGTATATTTAGTTAGAGGGTACCTACAGTGGAAGCTTGGTCACTGTATGTGCAGTCATAGCAAAGAAAGGGAACATCTAATGGCACTCCATGGCCCTAGCATTCCAGTTGGAAAGAGCCCAGGAGGTTTTGGAGAGACATGCTTTAGCTACTGTGTTTGTGTGTGTGAGAAACAGTGAGAGAGAGATAATTTGCAGAAGTAATAAGTATTGTATTATTATCATCCTTGTTCGAAAACCAGATCCCCGGTATTAAGTTGGCCTCCCTGCAAAAAGCTGTTTATTAATAAAGTGTGTTTGAGTTCATCGCACTTGTGTGAAGATGCCTTATTCCTTCAACAAAGGCCATGCATGTTCTTACAGTAATGGGTGCCCACAAGTCACGGGTGGCTCCTTTACACATGGACTGGGTCTATTAGAGCTGGGAAGGTGTTGGAATTCCCCAATGATGTTAAATATTCCCTCAAGGAAGCTGTGAGTTTCATGTTAACTAGAGATAACAGATGGGCTGCTTATTCCATAAAAGTGAAGGGAGTTCCAAAGTTGAAATTATTTGGACTATACTTGCTGAGTGGGCTGGAGAGATCTAAAGAGCCTGAGGCAGGAGGCCTCAGAAGTAGGAAGAAGAGTTGTGAAGGCTAGCTTCTGTTATAACTCACTCTTGGGGCAAGAGATAGAATTAAGGTAGTAAGTAGAGCAGCTAATGGATCCACCAAGAACAGAAGGTTTGCCACCCTGTATATCACAAAACAGCATAGAGACTCAAGTTAACAGACTAAGGGATAGAGCTATCTCAGGAAGAAGCACAACTCCACCAGGGTGGAGTTTTATCTGTGGCTGTAATTAATTAATTGTCAGTAATATCCAAATATTTGCTCATGGCATCAAGGAGGTGACTCTGTGAACTGTTTTCAGGGCCTCACGGCTCAACTAGCAAGAAGTCTGGACCAAGGAGGAAGGACTAGATATAAAGTCCAGTGTTACCCAGGGGATCAAGAAGGATCATAGTCATGATTCAGGGTTCAAAGGCAGGCAGCAATTGGTCATGGTCAGGAACAAAGCAGAGGGTCAAAAGTCCAAGAAACAATTAACAAAGAATTAAGTAGCACCCAAGAATGCCAAGAAGTACAATCTATTTGGGCATTGAACCCATGTCCTGATGTCCCTTTTATTTAGAATTTAAACTTCATTTTCAATTATGTCAAGCGGCCCTGGGCACTGCCATCTTGACGGAGAAGCAGAGCGCTCTGCAACGGAGCATTCCGGACAACTGCAGGGGGAACCACAAACAAGCATTTTAGCCCTTATGTCTTGTGCTTGTACCATGTGAGATCCCCAAATACACCCCATATACAACAGGTGGATGCTGGAGGAAATTAATATCCATAGGGCAAAAGTAAACCAATACTACTTTATATTGATAATAATGCCCATCAGATTTATTAGTAAATCAAACCTATTTTGTGCAAGCGTCTCTCCCCACACCACTGCAGAGGCAACTATAACACAGAACTGGCACACAACTTTGGGATCTCAAAGGCCGCATGTTAGCAATACATTTGCACAATATGGGACTGTTCCAGTGAGCTTTATCAGTGCAGTTCAGCTTATGCTCATGTTTAGCTTTAAGTAATTCATCTCCCACTGTGTTTATTAATTAGTGCATATTCTAGTACAGCTTTTGCTCTAAAAGAAACAGTAGTTGATAAATGGGTCAAAATAAATAGACTGGTAATTGCAGACAGGCCCCGTAATATGTCATCCTATTTCTATTAAATAAAAAGACTGACTATGACACCCTAATAAATCTTTGTGAGTTCATTTATTATACATGAGACAACCTTCATATTGAAGTTCGGGAGTAAGTTCATCACTTTCAGTGGAATAATGGCCCAGGTGAGTGAATGAGATACTAAATTTAACAGGTCAAGCAATTCATCCATCATTTGGGGAAGCCGTTTACTTAGAATAGAGAACATCAAGTAATTAGGAGAAAATTGGCAAAAAAAAAATAAAACTGCAAATTAGATCAAAGAGGGTATACTCGTTAAACTTGGTTACACTGTATACAACAAAAATGGAGAGTAAAGGTGGCCATAGACGCACAGATAATATCGTACAAAACAAATTTTCGTACAATATTCGGTGCGTGTATGGTGGGAAAAGAGCTGAACGATATCGAAAGAAGACTTGGATATCAGTCGGCTCGTCGATCGGGCTGGACAGAAAATTTTGATTGGGACACCCAAACATTGGCCATAGTCAGACAGGTAGAATTCTATTGTTTCTATATGTATATCTGATGATTCAGCTCTACACGTGTGTATTGAAACAAACGATCTTTCTTGGAAACATCTTTTCCAAGGAAGATCGTAATTGTTACGTCTATGGCCACCTTAAGGGCCTTATTTATCAAAATCTGAATTATTTAAAATAAAAAAAGTTCAATCAAACTAGAATCCACGATTGGACCTTATTTATTATTAAAAAAATCATGATTTTTTTTGGATTGGGTAAAAACTCGATAAAATCCAGCGAAATATGAATCGCTCGATTTTTTTCAGGCTTTTTCACTGTAAACTCAGAATTTTTTGGAGCTTTGCCCGAAAAGCAAATAGTCAGATTTTCGGGGCAGACCAAAGAAACTTCCAAATAGGATAGGGACCTTTAGGGACTTATATACAAACTAGGCAGGTCTGAGATGGAGAATTTTTGGATTAAGACTTTTTCCACCCTCGGGGTATAATAAATCTCGAAAAGTTTGAGTTTTTTTCCCCACTAAAAATTCGGATTTTATAGTTTTAAGAGTTTTTTGGATTCGGACTTTAATACAGTAAATAACCCCATAGGCTAAAACAGCAATTTGGCAGATTTAAGGTGGCAAATAGTCAAATTTGAGTCCTTAAATGGCCAGTGTATGATTTCGAAAATTGAATTTGAATAAAAAAAAGGTCAAATCTAATTCCCTAGTTGAATTTGACAGTTTTGGTCATAAAAATACTAGAAAACTAAAAATTTGAATTCGAAGGGGTCCGTTTGCTAAAGTGCGTTAAAAATATTCGCAGAAAATATAGACAAATTTGTCGCCAAATATGTTTTCGCCAGTTTACTAACTTGCGGTGAATATAAATTTGCAAATTTTTTTTGCGCAAAAAATATGTTTTCGACAGTTATCGCATTTGCTGAAAATAACGCTACGTACACATTAACGCCTGGTTTACTAAACAGCGAAATGTGCAAAAGACAAAATTTACGCAAAATATTCGCAAAATTTTACCGCCACCTATGTAGTGGCTTAAAAGTGTAATTTGTCACCAGAAAACTCACAACTCGCTAAAATTACCGCTACCGTAAGCTGGTTCCTTAACCTAGTTACTGCAGATGATCGCAATGACTTCTGAGCGCATCGCTGTTTAATAAACTTAGTCACTGCGAATATTCTGGCGGAAAAATATTCTCAGCGATAACATGCGGAAACTTAAAGTCAGATTTACTGCACTTTAGTAAACGGACTCAAAAAAATTAAAATGTTCACTTCGACCCTTGATAAATCTGCCTCCTAATGTGAAAAAAGCACATTTGGCTTCTTCAATTCATTAAAGGGCACCTGTTGGCAAAATATCTGATCCTCAACCAAAGGTGCGGCCTAATAGCTCTTGAGTTTCCTACAGTGATTCAGTTGATCTGAAAAGCCATTTGTGGTGTCTTTTTCTGTGTTTGATAATTATCTTTCACATTTATTCCCAGCACTGAAGTTTAATCCATTTCCTAATCTCTACATAATGGACGCTCAATTCACTTCCACAGTAATCATTTTTGTTAAATTTCACTATAAAGCGTCCGACTTCCCGAATAGAAAGTTACAGATTTGCCGCTTTCCTGGATTAATGGTAACGTTACACCTCTTGAGCCGTCACACAAAAGCCCAATGCATTGTCTCGTTCCTGCAATGGGATTTTAATGACTTTGACGGCCGTTTATCGATGGAAATGTCAGAATGGCAATAAGCGGCAATTTAATATTAAATCCATATTTTAGGAGCTCACTTAAAGTAATCATTTTGCTGTATGAATTATGTATTTTGATATTTAAAACTAATTAATTATTGAAATTCCCCTCCTTGAATAGGTTTAATGCGCGGTGCTTTCAGCCTGGGATGAATGTGGCCGTTTAACAGATGCCAATCTTGTGCATTTTTTGGAGGCATAACCAATGCCATGCAATGCCATGCACACATTCTTCTTATTAATGGTGGCTGTTTTAAGAACAGTTGTTAAAACTTTAATCTGGTTATTAAAGGGCAGTTATTGATTGGTTAATATAAATAAATATAAAATAATAGCCCTAGTCAATATATCACTTTACAAGAGTATTGTATCGACAGGGGTATTATGGGGAACATAAAGGGGAACAAAACATTAACCAATAACTGGTTCCTGATGCTGGATGTCAGAGACATCATTAAAATGCAAATTAATCCTTACCGTATATACTCGAGTATAAGCCGAGTTTTTCAGCATCCAAAATGTGCTGAAAAAGTCTACCTCGGCTTATACTCAAGTCAGTGGGCAGTAGCTGAGATTGCAGTCACTTTTAATCATTCCTATACCAACAGTTCGCTTGGGGAGAGACTGCAATATCACACAGCGCCCTCTGTTGGTTATATGAAAGAATAACAGTGCGCCCTCTGTTGGTTATATGAAAGAATAATAGTGACTGCAATATCACACAGCGTCCTCTGTTGGTTATATGAAAGATTAACAGTGCGCCCTCTGTTGGTTATATGAAAGAATAACCGTGAATGCAATATCACACAGCGCCCTCTGTTGGTTATACGAAAGATTTACAGTGATGGCAATATCACACAGTGCCCTCTGTTGGTTATATGAAGGATTAACAGTGATGGCAATATCACACAGCGCCATCTGTTGGTTATATGAAGGATTAACAGTGATGGCAATATCACACAGCACCCTCTGCACATGGTAGAGGGACAGTGGGACAATGCACACAGTAATCCGTTTGCCAATTCTCTGTCACCATCAACTTTGCAAAGAAGTCCGGTTGATCACTGGGGGGGTTGCTTTGGCGGAATGTGTGCTGCTGGGAGACAGGGCTGTAGTTGTGTCTAGGCTTATACTCGAGTCAATAAGTTTTCCCAGTTTTCGTAGGTAAAATTAGGTACCTCGGCTTATACTCGGGTCGGCTTATACTCGAGTATATACGGTAAATGAGAATCTCAGTTGATCTGAGTACATCTGTCTCTGTGTTCTTTGTTTCTGGAACTGAAGCTGGAAGGATTAAACCCAGTTATTAAACAATTGCACAGCAGTCTGTCCTCCCTCTTGGGGTAGGACTTCGCGGATGATTTCTGCGTGATCCGACGTGCTGCGCAAAAACGCAGGCATCAAGTCGGATGCGACAGAAATAAGGTAAGTAATGGAAATGTTGGATGAAGTCGCAGCGTTGATCCAACGCAACATGACTGTCGGATGCAGACGCAGCATGCATCATGTCCATCCGACAGTCATGTCGCGTCGGAACAACGCTACAACACCATCCGACAATGCATTCACTTACCTTATTTCCGTCACATCCGTTTTGACTTCGGAGTTTTTGTGCATCGCGTTGGATCGCTCCAAAAATTTTTTCCCAAAAACGTTTTGTCCATATGCATTACAGTCAATGGGCATTTTTCTTGTGGCAACTTTATTGTCAAGGTGATTCCACGCCTGATTAAAAAAATTGCTCATTGCTTTACATACTAACTCTTTAAGAAACTCTGCAACTGGCATTTACCTTTTATTTTTACGGAATTTATTTAACATTATTTAAAGTTTGAAAATAATCATGATAATAATACAAAAGTAAGGCTTGAAATGAATGTGCCGTCTGGTTGCTCAGTACCACTGAATAAAGTATCTAGATCACATTTTTCTTTTTATCTGTTTCTTTTGCCTATAAAACAACAGATTCTGAACCAAGGCAGGAAGCGGAAAAAAAATAAAAATAAAAGCAAATGGGTTGTCAGGAAGATCAAGGGGTGTTAAAATAATATGACCTTCCAATTGGGGTACCTCCATTTACCAAAAATGATAGGTTTTAAGTATTATCAAAGCAAGGAGAAGGGGGTAAACATATCATTAGTGGCGACTGCCAGTAAAACAAAGCAAAATTGTATCTATTTCCAGTTCCATTCACATCTGACTCTTCTGATACACACAGCTTGCTATTCATTTCAGCAGGAAAAAGACATGTTAGTAAGTGACATGCCAGAGTTTGCCCCAGGCCACCATTTTCCATATTGCCCCTGGCATTTTTTTGTGGACCTTTTTGAAAACTAAGTTATCCCTTCCCACCTCTGCTGTTGAATATTTTTTTCCACCACCGCCAGTACCAATGAGGTACTTTCAGTTACAGGTAAATGTAGCACCTTCATTATTAATAACCAAGTTTCAAACGTATTTCTTGGATCAGTACCAAATGTCTCTTGGGGATGAACCACCATAAAAGTGCACCAAACCATGACCTGGGGTATGAAGAGACACGGTGCTCAGGACAATACGTTCTTGGGAAATGTAAAGATGCCAATGCCAGTGCTGACCAGAACAAACTGCCAGTGACTGCCTATTGATACACTGATGGGGCAGCCAGTAAGCCTTGCCAGTGGGGATGCCATAGCGACTTGACTACCAGTAGATATGTCCATGCTGGGTATCTCTGCCAAATATATGACCACTGGCCTTAAAGGGGAACAATCGTGAAAATAAAAATTTAAGATAAGCTTCATAACACTGAAATAAGAAACTTTCTAAATACAATCAATTAAATATTCTGCATTGTTTATAAAACAATCAAGTTTATCTTCAATATCCCTCTCTCAGCATCTGTTTCTCTTCATTCAGTCTTCATGCAGCAGTTGGGTGTCAGATAATCATTGGCAGTTAGATCCAATATATCTTATAGGGGGGCTCATTTTGCCTAGAAGATGTATTAGAGCTCACTCTATTAAAATCACCAGACATCATGTCTCTCTACATGCAGAATTTGTGCAAAAGGCAGTTATTTTGTTAGATTTTGTTTGTACTGGAATCAGTTATTTGAGTGAGCTCTAATTCATCTGCTAGGAAAAGAGCCCCCCTATAAGATATATTAGATCATTCATCTGACACCCATCTGCTGCATGAAGACAGAATGAAGAGAAACAGATGGTGAGAGGATAGTGAAGATTAACTTGCTTATTTCAGAAATGGTACAGAATTTTTAATTGATTGTATTTAGAAAGGCCACTTACGATTCTAGTTATTGCCACTGTAATGTTTTTTCCTATATTGGCTTCTAAGTTAATAAACAAACATACAACCTTAAAAGCGCTTTCCTTTTGCAAGCTTCATATCTTCCTATTGGCAAAACGGCTCACTGGAAAACATCTATCATTAAAATATGAGTAAGACTTGTCTGTTCTGCTCCCATAAATGTTAATGTTTCTGCCAACTCACAGAAATGCAGATTTATTTTGGTCTCATGCTGGTATTTTTCATATTTCCGGGAAAAAAAAATCAATTGTTCGTGTTTTGGAGGCACAACTTCAATCACCCACACGTGAGCACTTAGTCATTACAATAGATATTTATTTAAAGATTGGAAATTGATTAAACATTCCCTCTTTTTATGCTAGAAGTAATAAACTCTTGGGTTGTTACGTGTGGCTGCGTAGCCTTTTCCCTCCATAAATGTCTCATTGAAATTATCCAACAATTAATTTCGGAGCTAATGCTCAGCACAGGCAAGGGAAATAAAGTTACCAATGTTGGGTAGTGGAACTTGTTGAGGATAAGAGTAAGAAGGGGAAGAGGAGTAATGAGAGAATGTTGGTGGCTTGTAATCAGGGATACAATTTATGATTTTTCAGTCGATAAAAGTTTGATAAATGCGAAATTCATAAAAATTATGAACAAAGGAGGAAACAGGTTCCCCCTAATACTAATTGATCTATGAGTATGGAATGGGGTTTTGCTTCCAGCTAGGACCCTACTGATGGGTGATGTGTCTAATATTTGTGTAACCAACAATTCTGTGCCATGTGATGGTTTAGCTCCATTTCATCCAGAGAGAAATAGAAGTATGACAATGTGTCCATGCTACAGTTGGAATATGGAACTGGAAATAAGCAAAGGCTCAAGAAAAGAAGAAAATCTCACCGTTACTCAAACGGTCAGATTCCTATGGCAATGAAGGTAAAATGTAACTTTTAATACTAAAATAAATATATCAAAATATATATAATGGGAGTGTAGCAGAGTAAATCGCAAACTGAGAAAGAGAGTGAGCCTCCAATGCTCTCCCTATATGTTATGCACATATCACTTATACAGTAGTAGTAGCCAGGGTCGGGCTCCCGATGGGCCCCCGGACCCGCTATTGCAACTTCCCCCGACCTCCCTCCTGGCAAATGGTCGTGGCTGCGAGCAGGAAAAAAGGTAGGCACAGGGGCTTGAGGGGTTGCGGCTGGGACGGGGCGCCTGTGGTGTCTTTGCCCCAGTCTGGCCCTGGAAATAGTTACCACAAACAGGGCCGGATTTGTGGCGAGGCCACAAAGGTCCAGGCCTAGGGTGGCAGAATATTAGGGGTGGGATGCTGCCAAGCCGCTTCTTGGGGAGCACAGCTCCCCATTGCTCAGGTGCAGGCACGCATGCGCGCTCGTACCAGAGGGGGGTATGCGGGTCGGCCGCCAGGACCAGCCCACTAAATCCATTGCTGACCACAAATATATATTTAGTTATGGATAACAAATAGTGTTTGTTTAGATTAGATCTACTCTGTAGAGTATGGTGCAAGATTCCCTTTGTTATTTAGATTCAATGTTGGGGTATACTTGTTATTCTAAACCAGCAACTACTGTATTCCTTACCACATACTGTATAACTACTGCTGCTGGCTCTATTCATAATGTAGAGTCTCTAATGAAGACCAGAATGTGCTTCAATATTTCTCCTCTGTAGTTTTCCACACTTATTGGACTAAAGGAGGCCATAGACGTAACAAAAACAATCTTTCTTGGAAAAGATCTTTCCAAGAAAGATCATTCGTTTCAATGCACACGTGCAGAGCTGAATCATCAGATGTACATATAGAAACAATAGAATTCTACTGTTATCTGACCATTCAGCACTAACAATGGCTGATGTTTGGGTGCCTCCAAAGGCGCCAGATCAAAATTTTCCGTCCAGTCCAATCGACGAGCCGATCGATATCCAAGTCTTCTGCCGATATTGGTCAACTTGTTTCCCATCATACACACATCATTTCGTATGATGTTATCTATGACCACCTGTCTCGGTCGGCACCCTAAAACCAGAACCAGAAGCACCAGGAACTCACAAAATATTACCCTATAACAGGCAGTGAGAATTACATCCTGCCACTTTAAATACTTTGAATTTTGCGCCATTGCGCGCTGTCGTCAATACGCCAGCGTGCATGCGCCTATAAATAGAAGGAATGCACGCCGCGCGCACCCTAAGAAGCCGGCACTTGAGACGAAGAAGGGGCGCCCCTGTCACCAATGTTTTTTTTTAAAAATATTCCTCTGGGGCCCAAATGTTTCTTTTAAATTTGTAATGTTTTTTTTTTATTGGTGGCTGGGTAACATTTTGTTGTATGGGGCCCCGTGATTTCTAATGGTGGTCCTGGTTGTATATAAGTCTAATTGTAAAGAAAAAGGTGAGAATCTGAATCATACTGACACTCAGATAAGCGCTAGCTGGGGTTCAAGAAGGTGGGCCGGGCCCTCCCATCTGCTGGCACTAGTGTTGGCATTGCCTGGTGAACATTCTCCCTCGATTGAATCTCAGAGGCTTCCTGCATTAAAAAGGTACCACTGCTCCATTTGTAATCACTCTATTCATGACTCCACCTGCTCTATGGAACCAAATCAATGGGAATGTGCGTAATGGAGGGAAGGGAAGTTCATGATCACCTCATTTTTGCATTATCCAACATTTACCCATATGGAAGCGTCGCAACAACGAAAGTAGCAATGTTAAAACCATGTTTTGTGGAAAAATAAATAAAGAACAAGAGAAACATATGGCCTTTTTGTCATTGTGCATAATAAATGCTCGGAACATGCTGGCAAATGGGATCCATCTGAGAACAGCATCCTGCCATCTCATTAGGTGGAAAGATAAAATCTACAGGATGTTGAGCTTCGGAAGTGCGTTACTGTTCATTAGTGATGGGCGAATTTATTCGCCAGGCGCGAATTTGCAGCGAATTTGCGCGTTTCGCCGCCAGCAAATAAATTCGTGAAACACCCGCGAAAATTCACGTCAAAAATTCGCGGGCGTCAAAAAAATTTTTCCGAAAAAACAGATGCCGGCGCAAAAAAAGGGCGCCGGCCCGTTTCGCACATTTTTCACCGTTTCGGCGCAAAATCGCCCATCACTATTGTTCATTTATTTCTATGTTTTAAAAGTGTCCAAATATTTGCACATAGTGCTATGTTGCTAAAAATGCTTTATAGTCTTGCATTCCCAGAGGGTTTGAAACTGGCAGTCCAGTAGGAAGGATTAAAAAAAGGGAGAAATGAAAAAAAAAAAAAAAGAAAACGTATAATCACTATTTAGTGTCAGGTTGAAATAAAAGGTTGTGGGATGCAGCATAATCAGCATGAAAAAAAAAGTTAAAATCAAGTCTTTGGAAATGAATTACATTCATTTTAAGACAATGAATTTTGATTTCCTTGCGCTTAAAAGTTTGGTGTGGGTGTTAGCGCTCAGCACTAAGCTTTAACACTTCTCAGAATTGAAAGCTTTCTGATGAACACATAAAGGGTCGTTTGAGAATGCAAGTGCAATTCTGAATGCAAATGAAATTGTGTTTTTACCATTATCAATGAATTTTGATTTCCTTGAGCTTAAAATTTTGGTGTAGGTGTTAGCGCTCAGCACTGCCTCTAAGCTTTAACACTTCTCAGAATTGAAAGGTGTTTTCAGATGAATACATAAAGGGTCATTTAAGAATGCACGTGCAAAGTGCAATTCTGAATGCAAATTATATTGTGTTTTACCCTTACAGTAACAGTTTTCTTGTGAAATTGTAACTGCACCCCAAACTGCACTCACAGAGATTTGCATTTGTCTTTGACACAAACCAGGTGCAAGTTGAGTCTAGTGTGGGTTGCGTTACCTCTGGAGTGCACATTTAAACCAGTCATTCCATGCAGTTCACTAGCCACAATTCTGAGGCACTTATTGATTAGTCATGAGCGAATCTGTCCAATTTTGCTTCACCGAAAAATTGAGAAACTGATAAAAAAAATCCGCAAAACGCATTAAAGTCAATAGGTCAATAAAGTCATTTTTTATACGAACAATAATTTTTTCTCACTCCATGCATTAAAGTCAATGGGCATTTTTCTTGGGGCAACTTTTTTGTCTCGGCAACTTATTTGTCTTGGCGACTTTTTTGTCTTGCCGATTTTTTTTTTTGTCTCAGCGACTATTTTTCCCAAATGCATTAAAGTCAATGGGTGTATTTTCTTCTGACAACTTTTTTGTCCAAATGACAATTTTGCTGCAGTTTGGCAAACCGATTTGCAGATGGAGAAGTGCTGAATTTCGCCACGATTCCATGCCTGGCAAAAACATTCACTCATCATTAGCGATGGGTGAGTTTTTCTCGTTTCACTGAAAAATTCACGAATTTCCTGATTAATTTGCAAAATGGAGAAAAATTTGCGAAACTCAAAAATTGACGCCCGCATCAATTTTAATGCCTGCGTTAAAGTCAATGGGCATCCAAATAGTATTGACGTGCAACCTTTTTGACAGTCGACTTTACTGATTTTTTTCTTGCGGGAGTTTCGCAAATTTATTCGCCAGCGGCAATACGCGGAAATTCACTGCGAATTCGAGCCTGGCAAATTTATTCTCCCATCATTACTCATCATTGCCGATGGGTGAATTTTTCCTTTTTCGCTGAAAAATTCAGGAATTTCCCAATAAATTTGAAAAAACTCAGAAAATTTTGAGAAAATTTTGAAAAACTCAAAAATCGACGCCCGCGTCAATTTTGACGCCTGTGTTAATGTCAATGGGCGTCCAAATAGTATTGACGCGCGATGGCTTTGACATAATCTACTTTTCTGATTTTTTTTCTTGCTGTAGTTTCGCAAATTTATTTGCCGGCGGCAATACGTGGAAATTCACTGCGAATTCGAGCCTGGCTAATTTATTCGCCCATCATTATTCATCCTTGGCGATGGGTGAATTTTTCCTTTTTTGCTGAAAAATTTGGGAATTTCCCAATAAATTTGCAAAACGGAGAAAAATTTGAGAAACTCAAAAATCGCCTGTGTTAATGTCAATGGTCGTCCAAATAGTATTGACGAGCGATGGCTTTGACATAATCGACTTTTCTGATTTTTTTTTTTTTTTTGCAGGAGTTTCGCAAATTTACGGGGATATACGGGGAAATTCACTGCGAATTAGAGCCTGGCAAATTTATTCACCCATCATTACTCATCATTGCTATTGACGCAACCACTGATAAATGCCAGCTCCAGGTTGGCAGTAGCTCCAGGGTTCCCCAGTGTCAGTTGGTGGAGTTGTGCCCCATACATCAGAATAGGAAGGAGGCACCAAGTGGAAGTGCAGGAGGGTTTGGACACAAGTGCCTCAATCAATTGCATCAATATTCCTTCTGCATTGTCTCTATTTGTTCATTAATGACTCCTATACTGATGCATTGACACATTGGGGCAAATTCACTAAGGCGCGAAGCGCCGAACGCTAGCGTTAATTCGCTAGCGTTTGGCATTTTCACTACTGCGCAAATTCACTAACGAACGCTGGCGTAGTTTCGCTAGTGTTACTTCGCAACCTTACGCCAGGCGAATCTTCACTAGCGACGAAACTACGCAAATTCACTAACTTGCGCAGTGTAGCGAACGCTACCTTTTACGCTAGACTTCCTTCGCCACCTCAGACCTGGCGAAGCGAGTAGATAGGGATTGTTTCAAAAAAAGTCTAAATTTTTTCTAAGTCCCAAAAAACGCTGGCGTGTTTTCTACATGATGGCTGATAGGCTGAAAAAGATCGAAATTTTTTGGGGCTCCCCTTCCTTCCCCCCTACATTTCCTGACTCATGGCAACTTACCTAGACAGTGGGCACATGTGTAGGGCAAAATAAAATTTTTATTTGCAGATTTGAAGGTTTCCCAGGCATTTGTAGTGCAGATACGTGTTCCCCCACTGAAATTTGAATTTCGCGCCGTATGCAAATTAGCCTTCGCTAGCGCAACTTCGCTTTATATAGCGAAACAACGCTAGCGCAACTCCGCAACCTTACGCTACCCCTGTCGGATTTTAGTGAATTTGCGAAGCGCTGGCGATACTACGCCTGGCGAAGTGCGGCGAAGTTGCCCCATTGAGCTTCTTTTAAATTTAATTTTTTTTTTCTTTTACATATTAATTCAGAGTTTTCTAATTAATTATTATTATTTTTTTTTAATTAATGAATTTTATTATGCACAAAACAGCTTTTGGGTGGAATTGCCCTTTAAGAATGAAGGTACATAAAGTAAAGGTACAAGAGGCATCTCTCCAGCCCCGGGACTGAAATAAAACTCTAGCGAGATGCAATAACTAAATTAAGGGTCGGGCAAGTTCTAGCAATAGCCATAAATGTGAGAGACAGGTTAGTGACTGGACATCATTCCAGCCTCCGTTTTATGTTTTTTTATGTTTCTTTATGTTGTTGAGATCAGCGTCTTAAATTTCCCCGTTCAGCAAAACAGGCGACTCGGGAGTTTTGTGATAGTTTTCTGCAATGGGAAGAAGGAAAATCCCCCCTCTGCTTAAAGGGATACTGTCATGGGAAAACTGTTTTTTTTTTCAAAACACATCAGTTAATAATGCTGCTCCAGCAGAATTCTGCGCTGAAATCCAATTCCCCAGTGATGTGACTTGTGCCTTTGCTTTGCTCAGTTTTCAGGGGAAAGCTCCGAAGTTTTCTGAGTTTTGCCCGACCCTATTTTTTCAGACTTGTTTTTACTAAATAGGGATGGGCGAATTTTTCTTCTTGTTTCGCCATGGAAATGACGCCCATAGACTTGTATGGCTTTTGCGCGTCAAAAATAAATAGCCGCTTGTCAATAAAATTTTGACTCCCATACACTTTAATGGGCATTGGCGACATTTTGCCAGTGGCAAATTTTTGGCGAAACGTACGCCCTAGCCCAAGCCTATTCATAAATAAGGTCCATTCGGGAATTCAGAGTTGCTCTGAGTTGGATATTAGAAAAACTGAGATAAATTCTGACCTTGATAAATAACCCCCTAAATGTTGCAAAATTGTAACAGTTCAGAATTTGCCCTTGAATTACTACTGAGCTGCCAGACTCAAACACCAGAGACAGGGACATTAAGGGGCCGATTCACTAAGCTCGAGTGAAGGATTCGAATGAAAAAAATTCGAATTTCGAAGTATTTTTTTGGTACTTCGACCATCGAATTGGTTAAATTCGTTCGAATACGAACGAAATCGAACGAATCGAAGTAAATATCGTTCGACTATTCGACCATTCGATAGTCGAAGTACTTTCCCTTTAAAAAAAACTTCGACCCCCTACTTCGGCAGGTAAAACCTACCGAAGTCAATGTTAGCCTATGGGGAAGGTCCCCATAGGTTTGCTAACCTTTTTTTGATCGAAGGATTTTCCTTCGATCGTTGGATTAAAATCGTTCGATTCGAAGGATTTGATCGTTCGATCGAACGAAAAATCCTTCGATCGATCGATCGCAGGATTAGCGCTAAATCCTTCGACTTCGATATTCGAAGTCGAAGGATTTCAATTCGAGGGTCGAATTTCGAAGTATTTTTAACTTCGAAATTCGACCCTTAATGAATCTGCCCCTAAACTTTAAACTGAGATTTTGGAAAAACTGTAAAAAATAAATAATGGAAAGTAATTGATAAAAAGTCTTTATTTATGGGGAACAATCGGAAAACAACTGAACTGAAATAAGTGTTTGGAAGGTGAACAACCCCTTTAAGGAATGTGCCATTCATATTCATATTATTATCGGTGACCTTCTGTTCGGATGCAATAGATGAATCTGCTTTTAATAGCAAACGGTTCATGTATATTTAGGCGCAGATTTATCAAGGGTCGAATTTCGAGGGTTAAAAAACCCTCGAATTCTACCCTCGAAGTAAAATTCTTTCTAATTTGAATATCGAATTTGAAGGATTGTAGCGCAAATGCTTCGATCAACGATTTTAAGCGATCAATGGAAGGATTTTTATTCGACCAAAAAAAACTTAGAAAAGTGCTGGGGAAGATCCCCATAGGCTAACATTGCCCTCGGTAGGTTTAAAGTGGCGAAGTATGAAGTCAAAGTATTTTTTAAAGAGACAGTACTTCAATTATCGAATGGTCGAACGATTTTTACTTTGAATCGTTCGAATCATTCGATTCGATCGAATTCGATCGAATTTGACCAATTCGATGGTTGAAGTACCCAAAAAAATACTTTGAAATTCGAATATTTTTCCATTCGAATTATTCACTCGAGTTTAGTAAATCTGCCCCTCAGATTAGCAGGGTCGGACTGGGGGGCCCGGGGCCCACCGGGACTGCTGTCCAGGGCCCCCGTCTGGCCCCCGCTACCTACTTTGAGCCGAATTGCCGATCACCACACTCGCTCAGGCGGCGCATCGCGCATGCGCAAAAATCACTAAGCACACATGCGCAAACGAGGCTAGGCGCGCATACGCAAATAGCGCTGTGATGCGCCGAAATTGTTTTTTTAAAAAAAACTGTTTGGGAGAGCGGGTCTGGCCCGGCAGGGGCCCACTAGGGTCGGGGCCCACCGGGTATTTTCCCGGTGTCCCGCCGGGCCAGTCCGACACTGCAGATTAGTATTGCATGAAACCCAGGATTTTCAGCTACACCCTTATAGTTATGAGAGCTGAACAATTAGGCAACAGAACTTTTCTGCTTTTTTTATGGAAATAAGAGTTCAGTATTTAGCATGTGGCAGAATCCTGTTTATTCATAATATTTGTTTTGTTTACTGTTAGATTATTGTATACTCCTTGACCCTCTTATCCCTTAGTCAGGGGGCCATGGATTATTAGTTTATGAGGATTGCAAATTAATCTCTATTGGCAAGAAAACTCTTTGACACAGGATTTTCTGCCCATATTATTACCTACAGGCTGCATAATATGTGGGGTTAAAGTCTGCTGTGAGCTATAGTCCAGCAACATAAGAAATGGATTCTTAACATCCAAATTTTTTTTAAAAAAATTCATTAGTATACATTGAAAAAAAAACCACCAACAAATTGATTATGAAGATCAGGGCCGGGCCAAGGGGTAGGCAGAGTAGGCACGTGCATAGGGCGCAAAGCTGGGGGGGGGCGCCTTCTCCGTCGCCTACCCCAAGTCCGGTCCCATCTCTCCCTTGCGCAATATTCATCACTTTGAGTCCTGCGCATGCGCGCCAGTGTCAATCTGTGCATGAAATCCAATGCACGCTCTCAGCCGGCACCTCCACCGTCCAGGTTGCCTAGGGAGCCTGGCCGGCTTGGCCTGGCTCTGATGAAGATTTTCATTTATCCAGGTCTTGGTATATCTAATATAAGTGATTATAAAACCGAAAGTCCACTTGCGCTCCTCTTCAGAAAGCGATCGGGTGATCCATCGCACGGCGCTTGATTTCTCCTCCCTGCCTTGCTTATAGGAGATAGCCAGGGAGGAGAAATCGAACGCCGCACGATGGATCGTCGCCGTGTCTCCTTTTCTGAAAGAACTGAAGAAGTTGCTCGGATGAGTAGTAAAACGTCTTCAATAATTACTCAGCAAGTCCAGTTTTCTTATAATTACTTATATTAAGGTAAAAGCTGCCGACAGACCGTGTCAGCAGCTTATTGGCCCGTGTATGGGGCCCCCCGACGGGCTTCACCGATTGAGATCTGGCCGAAAGTCGGCCAGATCTCGATCGGATGGGACGAAAAATCCCGTAGAATCACAGCCACATCTATTCGTTGATGCGGTCCCGCAATCTAATCGCCCATTACTATTCGTTAGGATCCGAACGTTGGACCCTAGAACCCACGATCGGATCAGCCCCATATTGCCCACCGCAAGGTGGAGAGATCTGCTCGTTTGGTGACATCGCCAAACGAGCGGATCTCTCAGTGTATGGCCACCTTTAGATATACCAAGACAAATGAAACTTTAAAATCGCAAAGCCTTTATTAAGAAAAAACTTACCGAAACTCTGCTTCCACTTCAGAAAAGGCGACAGGGCGACGATCCATCGTGCGGCGCTCAATTTCTCCTCCCTGGCTATCTCCTATAAGAAGGTGGGGAAGAGAAATCAAGCGCCGTGCAACGGGTGACCTAATCGCTTTCTGAAGAGGAGCGCAAGCGGAGTTCCGGTAAGTTATTTCTTAATAAAGTGGGGGTTTTTTTCGATGTATACTAACAAATATTTAAAAAAATTTTTTGATGTTACTGGTCTTTTAAAGCAATGTTGCTTCATAAAACCCTTCCCCGGCTCTCCAGGGTCAGTGACACTATTAAAATGTGACTAATCCTCCAATGAAAATCCCAGTGGATTGGATTCAATCCAACTCCATGTTGTTTGTTCCTGCAACTGGAACTGCAAGACATACCTCCCAACATTTTGAAAATAGAAAGAGGGACAAAAAGATTTGTCTTTAGGGCTCATTAACAAGTGCAGTTGCAGTGTACACTTCTGGAAACAACATACTATGTTTTTCAAATCAGGTATGGGCCAAAAAGTCAGTTAACCAATGCTACGGGTAACCATATATAGACCGTCTAAGGCAGGGGTCCCCAACTGAGGCCCAGAACTAGGCCATGGACACTCATGAACTGGGCTGCCTAGCCTAGCGACCAATTAACGTGGACACCAACCCCTACCGACCACCCACCCCTTTCTGGTCCTTGCAAAAAATTTGGCTCTACACTGGTTCCCGGGCCAAAAAAGGTTGGGGACCACTAGTCTAAGGTTAATTTTAAGAGACATCTGTCCCCAGATCCAGACATGCTACTCTTCGGATCAGCTCATTTTCCTGTAACGTTTAGAGCAACAATTAATGAGGGACTGAAACTCTCCGGCGACACATTCACTTACACATTCCCTTACCAGTAAGTCACATTTTACTTTGAGTAACTGCATTAAATTACTAGAAATGGGAATTATTCTGCAATAAACACTACATTTGTTATTCCCAACATGTGTATGGCTTTCAGCCTATTTCTTATAGTAAAACCAATATACATCAAGTCGTGTGGATTTTATTACAGCTTAGCTTTCCTCTGTATCTCAATGACTGCGGGGCGAAATGCGTGATGATCTAGTTATTCACTTCGACTGTGAAATGGGAACTCAGAAAAGTCTTTTTATATCCGTCCCTGAATCAGCTTAATGACGGACTTGGATTCTTGGAACATAGCTCTGTATTACGTTGCTTTGTGAGGGGAAAGGTCACTGCTATTGCCCAAGTGGAATGGATGTAAAGAAGCATCAGGAAAAAAGAAGAAATACTAGGTAGGCAGTGCACAACATTCCTAATTCCACATATAACATATATTTAAGAAAAAAACTGCCAGTTGGGTCTCAAGAAACAAGCATTTTGCATATTAATTATGGCATCATCCTAGATATCAAGCAGAAAACAGAGTAGTCAGGGACAGGGAGAGCCAAGAAACAGTGACATCAGCAATACTAGAACTAGAATACTAGAACTATGACCAAAAATCGTGCATTAAACTTAGTTCGGAGCATTGTTTCAGGATCGATGAACCCCTGAATCCTTCACGAAATAATAGTCCCAATGCCGAACCGAATCCTAATCCTAATTTGCATATGCAAATTAGGGATGAGAATGGGAAAACATTTTTTACTTCCTTTTTATGAGAAAAAATCATGAGGTTTCCCTCTCCACCCCTAATTTGCATATTCAAATTAGGATCATGCAAATTAGGATCAGCAAATCCCAGACCTAATCCTGGATTCGGTGCATCCCTAATTAGTACACACTAAAATATATTTTTTGGCACATCTGAGGCAAGAGGGTTTTTTAGGTCCTACCACAGAGGTGATAGTGAGACATATACATATTAATGAATGAGGATGCCAGAGAACAAAAAATTTAATTATAAGTGCAGTAGAATTAGCCAATGAGAATGCTGCCAACCAAAAAAATTGTTATAAAAGCAAGAGAACTCACACATATTAATACTGCTGACTGATAACTCAATTACAGGTGCAAGAAACTCCACCAATGAGAATTCTGCTTACCAGAATATATCAGTCATTTTGCCTGTTATCACACATAGGGAGATTATTTTATTATTTTGCCTTAGGGTTGCCACTTTCCCGCTGTAGACGGGTGGGCAGCGGTGATGTCACAGTGACATCAGAGGCAGGGCTGACAGCATCAGGGGCAGGATTATGACATGGTGATCAGATGTTGGCCAACTGCCATGTCAGTCTATATTGCATCCTACCCAGTTTTTCTAATTTGGAAAACCAGACAGTTAGTAATGGGCGACTAATTCACCAAGCATGAATTTGCTGCAAAATTTGAATAAATTTGGGAAACTGCCACGAAAATTCGCCGGTGTCAAGAAAATCTGGAGGGTTGGTCAGAATAGTTGCTCGCGCCAAAACTGTCATGGGTCAACACTATTTGGACGTCCATTGACTTTAACGCGGACGTCGAAATCGATGCATGAGTCAAAGCTGTCGCGAATTGACGAAGGTGTCAAAATTAACGCTGGCGTCCAAATTCGAGTTTCGCCAATTTTTCGTCATTTTCTGGCGAAGCGAAATGGGACAAATTTGCCCATCACTGCAGACAGGCAGTTTTGACCCGAGCAGCCCTCCCAAAAAGGTGGCAACCCAATTTTGGCTGCATGATATGACACTGGAATCAAACAGCTGGAGGGTGGACGGACTGTTTAGTTTTTTTGTGAAAAACTGGGTTTAACCCTTCCAGTCCAAGTTACAGGAACAAAGAACATGAAGCCAAATCAACCAGGATTCTCATTGGAGGATTTTATTTGTATGTTAATGAGGGTTCTGGCCCTAGATACTGTAGAACACTTTTTGCCAAGCAGTAGAGCTTTATCTTTTGATAACATGTTACTGTTCGGCCATCAAAGTATTATTGTTCCATTTCTTATAACTATAGCCTCAAAAACGTCACGGATCATAAGAAGACAATAAAGACTTTGTGTTGGCTGATTGGGAAGGAAAACCTTTCTAAGAACAAAGTTCATGTTGAGTAAAAGAGAGAACTGAGCAGCTCTCGGAGCAATCAGCGTTGTTCCAGACAGGTAATAACACCATTATACACCAAACGGGTAATTTCTTCTTTGAGGGACGTATAGTTTCTAATCTGTCATTTCAGAAAGAGGTATATTTAGTATTAATAGGAAAACTCCCCGTGCACCACTTTATAGCATGTCTGCTTTTTGCCTCTCGCAGTGTTTTTGTACCGTCGACTCAAACATGGGCGTGTGAAGCAGAAAAGCCCAATTATTGGAACAATTCTTACTGCAAATTCTTTTTGGTCTAGAATTTAGGATTTAAGTGAATAGCTAAAAATGGGGCAATATACAGTGATGCATTTACTATATTGTGTTGTATTAAAAATACCAATTCGAGCTTTAACATACGGAAATCTATATACAGGTATGGGACCTGTTATCCAGAATGCTCGGGACCTGGGGTTTTCTGGATAGTGGATCTTTCAGTAATTTGGGTCTTCATACCTCGTCTACTAGAAATTCATTTAAACATGAAATAAACCCAATAGGCTGGTTTTGCTTCCAATAAGGATTAATTGTATCTTAGTTGGGATCAAGTACAAGGTACTGTTTTATTATTACACAGAAAAGGGTGATCAATTTTAAAAATTAGGATTATTTGGATAAAATGGAGTCTATAGGAGACCCAATGGACTAGTTCTGCTTCCAATAAGGATTAATTATATCTTAGTTTGGATCAAGTACAAGGTACTGTTTTATTACTACAGAAAAGGGAAATCATTTTTTAAAATTTGGATTATTTGGATAAAATTTTGTCTATATGGGAGATGGCCATTCCGTAATTCGGAGCTTTCTGGATATCGGGTTTCGGGATAAGGGATCCTATAATCTTCGCAAATAAATACATGATGTGTTATTCCATATCTCGCTTGTAGTAGGCATTCAAGGACACATGCATTCACATTTTTTAAGAGGGCTATTCGAGACAGAAAGCAGGTATGCTATAATACACAGGGAATTTCCTTATTACAGGTATGGGATCCGTTATCCGGAAACCCGTTGTCCAGAAAGCTCCGAATTACAGAAAGGCCATCTCCCATATAGACTCAATTTCATCCAAATAATCCAAATTTTAAAAAACGATTTCCCTTTTCTGTAATAATAAAACAGTACCTCGTACTTGATCTAAACTAAGATATAATTAATCCTTATTGGAAGCAGAACTAGTCCATTGGGTTTATTTAATGTTTACATGATTTTCTAGTAGATGTAAGGCATGAAGATCCAAATTACAGAAAGATCCGTTATGCGGAAAACCCCAGGTCCCGAGCATTCTGGATACCGTTACTATTAAAGGACATGTAGTCACTATATAGCCTATTTGAAATCTCTAAATACTTGACACTCTGGTTATTCTAATTTTAATATTAAGACTGCAGCATCCCCTTAATCACTTAGGACTCCTTCTGCTCCTCTAACCCAATCAGCCCCCTCCCTCTGGAATTTCCTTTGGCTGTTGGCTAGTGAGCATGCTCAGATCTTCTCAACTCAGATTAATAAACACACCCTCCAGTCTAACAGCCAATGAAGAGATGACATTACCTTAGAAACTCTGCTCTAGTTGTCTGCTCCTATTTTTAAATCCTAACCCCCTCTCCTGAGCTCAGCGTAACTATTACAGTGCTCAATCCAAGCAGGACTTGTCATCATAGTAAACTCTTCCTACTCTACTTTATTTGTAAATTGCTGTTAAGGAGCCGCATTGCCATACAGTGCATAAAAATACAATATATATATAAAAGTATACATGGGAAGACAAACCACACAATAAATATATACAGAATCATAGGACAAAGAGCTTAAGTGCTATGTGGTAAGAGACATATTGGGAAGGAGGTTCCTGCCCCGTAGAGCTTACAGTCTAAGTAAATGCACTGATGATGTGTCAGATGGAAAATGGCCCCTGGGTGAAAGCTATTTGTTTTAGGCAAATGTAATGAGGCTGGTAAACGGAGGGGATGTATGCAGTTCAAATTATGCCATTTGGGTGGGGAAGATGTGGCCAACTTATTTACATGGTAGGAAAATGTGGCCTTTACATGTCCCTCCTCTAAGCATACCTTTATCTAAAATTACAAGTACATTAAAGGACATTATAAAATACAGAAAGAGCTTATCATAGGCATATGTGTGTGTGTGTGTGTGTGTATAAATCCAAATAATTTCCTATTTCTGTGTAATAATAAAACAGTAGCTTGTACTTGATCCCAACTAAGATATAATTAATCCTTATTGGAAGCAAAACCAGCCTATTGGGTTTATTTTCTAGTAGACTTAAGGCATGAAGATCCCAATTACGGAAAGATCCATTATCGGCAGGTCTCGAGCATTCTGGGTAACAGGTTCCATATCGGTATATATATGTGTATATATATATATATATATATATATATATATATATTCCAATCAAAGAAAGCACTTACGGCAGCCGGATACAAATGTACTTTATTGCTGCATAATGTATCAACGTGTTTCGATCATCAGAGGATCATTGTCAGGATAGTGAAAGCAAATGAACAAACATTAAAAAAAAACCTAAAATCCAATCAGTGTAAAGAGTCAATTAATCCATCACACACATACATACTGTATCTCCTGTTTTTAAAGTCCAATATCCCTATAATGAAAACATCAAAGATAATACCAGTGTAGATTAAAATATCACAATTGTTTATACCTTCATACCTGTGTATGTGTCAGACCCTAGTTAAAGGAACAGTAACACCAAAAAAAATGAAAGTGTCCTAAAATAATGGAAATATAATGTACTGTTGTGCTGCACTGGTATAACTGGTGTGTTTGTTTTAGAAACTCTACTATAATCAGGCGTCGGACTGGGGGGCCCGGGGCCCACTGGGACAGCTGACCAGGGCCCCCCGTCCCCCTCCTGTGATGCGTCGTGACGTGCATGAAGGCGCTAACACGCGCTGCGCGCCACTGAAAATACCTTTTTTTAAAAAAATAAAAATAAAAAATCCGAGCATCAGGTGAGGGGGTCTCGCCCGGCAGGGTCGTTGATGGCAGGGGTGGGACTGATGAAGTGGCGATCAGTGATTGGCTGATCGCCATGTCATTATTGTCAATGTCCTGTCCGGGTTTCCTAATTTGGAAATCCGGACAGGAAAGTTTCACCCAAACAACCCTTCCAAATACTGGGCTGTTTGGGTGAAATCCGGACAGGTGGCAACCCTAATGTATGGGTCTCACGCTTCTGTTAAAGGGATACTGTCATGGGAGAAATTTTTTTTTTCAAAATGAATCAGTTAATAGTGCTGCTCCAGCAGAATTCTGCACTGGAATCCATTTCTCAAAAGAGCAAACAGATTTTTTTATATTCAATTTTGAAATCTGACATGGGGCTAGACATATTGTCAATTTCCCAGCTGCCCCAAGTCATGTGACTTGTGCTCTGATAAACTTCAATCATTCTTTACTGCTGTACTGCAAGTTAGAGTGATATCACCCCCTCCCTCCCCCCCCCAGCAGCCAAACAAAAGAACAATGGTAAGGTAACAAGATAGCAGCTCCCTAACACAAGATAACAGCTGCCTGGTAGATCTAAGAACAACACTCAATAGTAAAATCCAGGTCCCACTGAGACACATTCAGTTACATTGAGAAGGAAAAACAGCAGCCTGCCAGAAAGCATTTCTCTCCTAATGTGCAGGCACAAGTCACATGACATAGGGCAGCTGGGAAATTGAAAGAATGTCTAGATTTCAAAATTAAATATAAAAAAATCTGTTTACTCTTTTGAAAAATGGATTTCAGTGCAGAATTCTGCTGGAGCAGCACTATTAACTGATTCATTTTGAAAACATTTTTTTTTCCCTTGACAGTATCCCTTTAAGGCTCACTGTCCTT
Organism: Xenopus laevis; assembly: GCF_017654675.1. Classification (NCBI taxonomy): domain Eukaryota; kingdom Metazoa; phylum Chordata; class Amphibia; order Anura; family Pipidae; genus Xenopus; species Xenopus laevis. The sequence continues at coordinate 8,683,230 of NC_054380.1, forward strand.
ATCATTGTTCATCTTTGCTGCATTCTGCATCCCTCACTGGTTTAAAACTCTGGCTCCTTCAAGCCTATTTAGGTGGCAAACAGAGGCAGCACTGTATCAATCAGGGGAGTACTGATTCTTTTGCACCATTTTGGAGCGCAAGAATAGTGATGGGCGAATTTGGGTTGCTTCGCGGAAAAATTCGCAAATTTCCCGCGAAACGGCGAAAAATTCTCGAAACTGGTCTTCATTTTTTTTGACGCCAGCGAATTTTAGCAAATTTATTTGCCGGCGGCAAATCGTGGGAATTCGCAGTGAATTTGCGCCTTCCGAATAAATTCGCCCATCACTACACAAGAACCTACACTTTTGGGTGCTACCCATGGGGCAGAGTGGAAAAATCATAGTGACATTGCCCATATACCTGTATATGATAAATGATTCCTGATATCTGCTCCATCAGTGTAGAGGGACATTCCCTAGCCAATCCTGAGTGATACCAATCAGTACTACTAAGCACATATATAATACAGTGATATGTCCATTGCCTGAAATGTTATTGCCAGTAATCTCCACCTCCAAAGAATAAGTAAACCTTCAAAACAAGTGAATGTAAAATTGATGAGAGTGCTACTATAAGAACTTTTAGAATGGCTTAGAATAGCACCCTCATCGCTTTTACATTCATTTATCTTAAAGGTTTACTTGTTCTTTAAGTAACATCACTTCTTAAGTGATTAAATACAGTAGGTTGTGTCTAAGCAGTATTGATACTTACAAGTAGTTATCTTATTGGTCTCTATAAGTAAGTGCAATTAATGGGCATCTGAACACTCTAGACCAGTGATCCCCAACCAGTAGCTCATGAGTAACATGTTGCTCCCCAACCTCTTGGATGTTGCTCCCAGTGGCCTCAAAGCAGGAGCTTATTTTTCAATTCCAGGCTTGGAGGCAAGTTTTGTTGCATAAAAACTAGATGTACTGCCAAACAGAGTCTCAATGTAGGTTGACAATCCACATAGGGGCTACCAAATGGCCAATCACAGCACTTATTTGGCACCCCGAGAACATTTTTCATGCTTGTGTTGCTCCCCAACTCCTTTTACTTCTGAATGTTGTTCACGGTTTCAAAAGGCTGAGGATCCCTGATGTAGATCAACCACACTCTTGTTTGTTGAGCTACTAAATGCAGGTTCCAAGTAGGGAAAAAGCAGACCAGCTCATGTGAGGAAGGGGTTGGTCCCCTAAAGCTTGTGCTTCTAATACTTCTGCAAATAAATGTGTTAAAGGCATTGCCTAAAAACAATATTACAGCAGAGTACTAAGTACTGAGGGTAACACCAACCAGGCACCAAAGGAAACCATTGCAGACAAACCCCCCCCTGTGAGAGTGACAGATGGGGGGGAGTAACAGAGGGCAGTGATCATGACTGGGGGTAGACAGAAGACACGTTAATGGGTACTTGCCCAGCTACCCTCCTATCATTGTGCACTAGGCAGGTGCCTCTTCTTCCTTCCCCTAGTTCTGGCCCTGATAACCTTTATAAGCATGGAGCACTGTATGCTTGAACCAATGTCTTAGCTTGTTCCCATATGAAAGAGGATGAGTGTAATTAAAGGAGTAAAAATAATAGACAAAATTGAAGAAAAGAAGCAGAAGGAAAATAACAAATGAAGATGGCGTGAGATGGAGAAAAAGAAAAGACATTGTGGCAGATTTACTCGAGGGCGAAGTGGCTACCGATAGTGTCACTTCGGGACAGGGACATCGCCAATATACGAACTCACTTCTCTAGCGAAAGAGATAGTTGACAATTCGCTCTGGCGAATGATCGTTAACTCCACAATTCACTAAGATGCAGATTTTACTGAACGTTACCTCTTTGGCCAGACTTGCCTTCTCCAGCTCAGACCAGGAGAAGTACAATGGAGTGTATAGATCTTCCTCAATCTTCTGTTACTTACATCATATTTTTTAACGGGAAAAGCTTCCAAAAAACGCTGGCGTCTTTTTCTTTTTTCAGAGTGATAGCCTTCAAAAGTCCTTGCATTTTTCTTTGGGTAACCGGTATCCCCCCATACATTTTCTCACATATGGAACATAAACTATACAGTGGGCTCATGTGTAGGGCAATATAACATCTCTATTGTCTTTATTAAGATTCCCTGGACTTGTGTAATGTATTTGCTGCAACATATACGTCCATTTAACTTTATCATATCCCGCCATATGCAAATTAACCTAAGTGCAAGACCTCTAACGAATTTGTACTAGGCAGAAATGAACGCTAGCGCATCTTCGCTTTCAATTGCTCGCATTGCCGAAGTAACGCTAGCGAAATGTCGCCAAGGTTCGGTACCCACGATGAAAATCCACATTCCAGTAAATTAGCGTTGTCTGAGCAAATTTTCGACTGGCAAAGTGCAGTGATGGCTGCGAAGCGGTCGCTGGCGAATTTTCGCCCTCGAGTAAATCTGCCCCAATGGTGGAAAGCAGAACTAGAAAAACACATAATAAGGAAGCAGAGAGGAGAAGTTAGACTGAGAAGGGTGATGGGGGAGAGTAGACAGACAGACAAAATTGTTATCAAGAATGGGCTGAGGTTTTCTTGTCGTTCCCTGACTGCAAAGTCTGACAATAAAAGGCCTAATTATTAAAACTGAATTTGTGTAATGATAGAAAATTTAAATAAACTATGTTTTTTAATGCATTTGAATGTTTATTTATTGAAAACAATCTGAATATAAAAAATCGGAATGAATAAAATCATGAAAAATAACTCAAATGTGTATATAAAATTTAAAAAAAAAACTTGCTTTAAAAAAAAAAATGCTTTAAATTAGCCCACTGACTTTTACATAAACTTAGCAGCTTTTAGATGTCAATGTTTTGTATAAAAATGTTTTTTTCTTGGTGCTAAATAAATATCATATATTTGAGTTTTTGAAAGCATAATTGAAACTTAGGAGTTTTTAGTGCAAAAAAACCCCCCAAAAAACGAATCGCATCAAAGATCTGCATGTGAACATTCCTAAGACTCCAGGTTTGCCCAGGAGCAGTCACCCATAGCAACCGAAAAAAGTTTGCTTTTATACAGGTAAATGCTTGCTGCTGATTGGTTGCTATGGGTTACTGCTTCTGGGAAATTATAGTGCCTTTTATTACATAACACCAAGGGGCAGATGTATCAAGGGTCGAATTTCGAGGGGTTAAATCCCTCGAAATTCGACTGGGGAATGGAATCGAATAGGCAATTCGTGCGCTGGCAAATAGTCGATTAGGCGAATATTCGCCCGGCGAATAGTCGCACGATCGAATACTCGATCGAAGGATTTTCATTCGATCGAATGATCGGTCAAATGCCTTTTTATTCGATCAAAAACTTAGAAAACAAGCCTGTGGGACTTTCCCATAGGCTTTTTAAGCAATTCTGAGTATTTTTAAAAGGGACAGTACTATCGAATGGGCGAATAGTCGCAGCGTTTTTGCGCTCGATCTATTCGAATCATTCTACTCAGGCGAATTTACGCCAATTCTATAGTCGAGGAGCACAAAAAACGACTCGAAATTCGAGTTTTTTTCCCTCTATTCATTCACCCGAGCTTGGTGAATGTGCCCCCAAATATTCAGTAAAAACTATTTGCAATGGTATCCGGAAGGGAACCCGTCTCTTCTAAAAATTATTTTCTTATATTTCAATTCATATAATACATTTTTATCTGATCTGATTGTTATTGTCTGAACATATTTTGATCTCCCTTTCTTAGATCCTACATTACTTGTGTGTCTTATCTCCATCATCTGATATTACATCAAAAAACGTTTCCCCCCTTTTAGCTGGTTCTGCTTATTTTCTGTAATCGAGCATCTTCAAAATGTAAAAGGAACTTGAAAATTATCCGTATTACGGGGCGCATCTCGAAGAGTTGATTAGAGTGTGTCTCGCACTGCTTTGAAGATATTCACTGCTTCCCCAGGGAAAGTTTCATAGAGTGATCGTAGCAATATGGTGTTTCCCATGGGGAGTTTTGGACGGAGAAGGGAGGGGACTCGGGAACCAGATAATATGTATGGGAAATAGGGTTGCAGCCTTTTGGCCCGGTTGAATCCGGGCAGGGTGCGGTGCCTTGTCGCAATGGGTGCTAGGTTGTGGGTTTGGAAAACCGGGCAGGCAGTTTTGGGCAACCCTTCAAAAAACTGGGCTGTCCAGGTCAAAACCGGATAGGGGTCAACCCCAATGGGAAAGGTGTCAATAGATTATTAGATATAATCATGGGAGCAACAAATTTCTTTTTGAATGGGGAAAGGGGTAAAAAAAAAAAAAGTTGCACTGAACCCAACTTCAACTGGGTGAGAAAAAGTGGTTAAAACTCATGGAGGGGATTCAATTCAAGGAGAAAAAAATATTTTCTCGTAATTCAGTTCCAGTTTTTTTTTCCCCATAGACTTCAATAGGGTTTTCACATGATAAACAGTGAGAAATGTCTTTCTGAATTGAATTGCACCTCAGGTTGAATCTCGTCCATGAGTTTCAATTCACTGAATTGAATCTCGTCCATTGCACAAGTGGGAAGAAATGAGGATTGGCTTTTTACTTCCTTCACCTCAAATAATTAGCGATGGGAGAATTTGTCCCGTTTCGATTTGCCACAAATTTCCAGCGAAACAGGCAAAAAATTAGTGAAACTGCGGTTTTGGCGCTGGCAAATTTTCACGACAAATTCACTGCGATTTCGCCCATTACTACAAATAATGCAACTCCTGCTGTAAAATATAAGAACACCTCACATTTCCATGATAAATATATGGTTATGATTAGGCCCCACAGGTGTGCTTATGCCCTCCAATTTTCCATTGTCCTGCAGCTGCTTCATCTCGTAACATCGTCCTTTCACTGCAATGCAACTTTCTTCCACCCGTGATCCTCCTCCCACCTGCTGCTGGACATAATATGGTTCCAATCATCTGATATAGGCAGCCAGATAGAGGAGCAGAGGAGAATATAGGGGAGAACAGAGGAAAACTATAGGATGAGTGATACTCAGAGTTCCCTGTATAACTCAGCCTGCAGCCTTGTGTCTTTATATGGTCACAGAACAACCCCTCAGTGACTTCTAATATCCTTATCATTTACAGTAGGGGGTACATTATCCCTTATAATACATGAGTGATACTCAGAGTTCCCTGTATAACTCAGCCTGCAGCCTTGTGTCTTTATATGGTCACAGAACAACCCCTCTGTGACTTCTAATATCCTTATCATTTACAGTAGGGGGTATATTATCCCTTATAATACATGAGTGATACTCAGAGTTCCCTGTATAACTCAGCCTGCAGCCTTGTGTCTTTATATGGTCACAGAACAACCCCTCTGTGACTTCTAATATCCTTATCATTTACAGTAGGGGGTACATTATCCCTTATAATACATGAGTGATACTCAGAGTTCCCTGTATAACTCAGCCTGCAGCCTTGTGCCTTTATATGGTCACAGAACAACCTCTCAGTGACTTCTAATATCCTTATCATTTACAGTAGGGGGTACATTATCCCTTATAATACATGAGTGATACTCAGAGTTCCCTGTATAACTCAGCCTGCAGCCTTGTGCCTTTATATGGTCATAGAACAACCTCTCAGTGACTTCTAATATCCTTATCATTTACAGTAGGGGGTACATTATCCCTTATAATACATGAGTGATACTCAGAGTTCTCTGTATAACTCAGCCTGCAGCCTTGTGCCTTTATATGGTCACAGAACCCCTCAGTGACCCCTTAGATTGACCCCTTAGTTTCTGTGTTCATAAAAGTTCTGAAATGCCTGTAAGTCACTCACCCACTAGACTGTAAGCTCAAACGTCAGGAACCATCTTCCACGTGTGGCACTTAACCTTCATGTAACTTTATAGCTCATTGTTTGTTCTACTTAACATATTGCTCCATTGTGTTCTATTAATGCATTGTTTGAAACTCACATAACTATTTGTATATACAGTAGATAGGCTACTTACAGTAAATACAATATAATATAAATAAAATATACAAAGGTACAAGGTCAAGCAGTGAAAGTCGTTGCTGTCTTTTCTATGCAGAATACTTTCTAATTTGCTCATTAAACACAAGTCAAGCCCAAATGAAGATGTTGACTCTTATTAGTGTCAGTGCTGAGAAAACACAATAAAGGACAAATAAAATGACATTACCTGCTGCCTTTAGTCTACGTGGGCCTTGGAGCGATAATAGAAGATAATGCAAAGTGGCAGGTTCTCAAAGGCAAACTCAGGGGTTCTTAGCTCAAGAGACTGGCTCTTACCTGGGGACTGAAGGTGCTTAATAAAATATAATATCATAGTATTTGATGTGTGGAGAATGTCAGGGAAGGAGCTAAACGAGTGTTACAGCAATAGGCAGGTGTATATGGTTTCAAATAAGTGATGGGTTCGAGCACAGAAGTTGACACTGAGATCCAAACCAAGGACAGAGAAGAAACAATTTGCCCCACTCTTTGTTGTCCGAGCATTCTGTATCCTGTGAGAGAATTAGATGAACGACAATCTTTGGCATATAAATGAGTCCTGTTTCCCCTTCTAATATATTGGCGCATTATGTATTCAGCTTTACAGTGGTGATAATAATAATAATGTAACTGGCTTGTGAGGTTCATGTGAAGTTCAGTGGTCCTTTAGGGCAAGGTCACACGTGGCTTTTTACATTGCGTCTTTAAAAATGCGCGGCCGAGTGTAAATACGCCAATGAAACTGCACCCGTATGATAATATTGCGTTTTTCAGCCTGTCGTTTTCTTTTCCCAACATGCATTTCAGTTTTTTCTCATTCCCCACAATTCCACTTATAAACTTATTTATTTATGTGAAAACTATTTACATGCAGAACGTAACCAAACTGGCCGTCAAAACGCAACATAATTACATCACCAGCATACAATGCCGTAAATACGTATATGTGAAATGGAGTTTGGCCGCCATGTTGAAAATACACAGCGTATTTCAAGTGAAGTGTATTTCCAAACCTGCAGATCCCATAGTTTTCAATAATACGGCATTTCCTTGGCGTATTGGCTCTCTGCTAAAAAACGCAAGTACTGGCATCTTGTGGCGGATGTTGGCTCGCAAGCGCCTCGTGGGAATTGCTATAGTGCACATTCCATATTTACGCTTGGCTGTGCGTTTTTAAAAATGCAATGTAAAAACGCCCAGGCCCGAATTTGTGGCGAGGCCACATAGGCCCGGGCCTAGAGCGGCACATTTTTGGGGGTGGCATGCCGCCCAGCCGCTCTGTGGGGAGCCTGTGCTCCCCAGTGCTCTGGCGCTCGCACGCTGGCACTTTTGCGCCAGCGTGTGGTAGTGCGGGTGGGTGCAAGGACCGCGTGGAGCGCACGGCCTAGGGGCGCTAGGACCGCGCGGAGCGCACGGCCTAGGGGTGCCTGCCCAGCGAATCCGGCCCTGAAAACGCCACATGTGACCTTGCCCTTAACAAACACACACAAACATACAAATTCCTTCATGCCAGGTGGTGCCAATGGTACCAGGTCATTAGAATTTTTAAGGTCAATATCCTGGCTCCTACCGAGAGTGTGATGGAAAAGAAAGAAAAGTAGAACAGTGTTTGCCCCACCAAACGCACACACAGCCAATGATATTTTGCTTGCCCAAGAAATCACCCAAGCCCCCACAGAAACAGCATCACAACATCACCCGGCAGTGCATTCCACAAGCTCACTATCCACATTGTGAAGAACCACCTACGCTGCATCAAATCAAAGTTCTGTTGCATTAATCTAAAGGTGTGGCCTCCGGTGTAGTGATGGGGGCGAATTTGACCCATTTCGCCAAAAAATTAGCGAGTTTCCTGCACAATTCGTGAAACTGTGAAAAATTCACAAACAGCATTGAAGGCAATTACGACGCCTGCGACAATTTTAAAATGTGCGCCTATTTTGTCCACATGCATTAAAGTCAATAGGCGCATAATTTTGACGTGCGTCAATTTTTATGCACGTGACTGTTCTGACGTGCTGGATTTTTCTCCGCAGATGTGCTGGAATTTTCTCTGCAGTTTCTACTTATTTTACATACCCAGTTCATTGGCCTGTAGGTTGATGACCATTTCCAGGCTCACTGTAACAAAGTTCTTGGCAGAGGGTCGTCCTTCATCTTTGGCTTGCAGCAGTTGATGTGGGTGGATGTTCCATTGAGTTTGGAGTCAACAAGGCCCCAGAAATGTTACGTGAAGTGTTTAGAGAAGTTGGGGAACAGGGACCCTGTGAACAAGGTTAGTTAGTGTGCAGGATAGCCATTGTTATAGCGCTCTCTAGGAGGAGTGAGTCAGTGAGCCTTAGTTAGCTCAAAACAATCTGGTGTGGAAAAAGACTCGATGAAACCGTGAAAAAAATCCATATTGTACGATTTTGGATTATTGCTGGAAACCGCAAATTAATCGGATTATTGTACGAAATAAAAAGCAGATCATAATATCTTGTAATTGTAAACACCTGCCGTTGACCTCTGCCGCTGGTTTTAGATGGAGTAATTTTTTATTAGGGCTTTTAACAGCACTGGGGTTTAATAAATCACCAAAAAATTTAGGTTTTTTTCCTTTGACCTCCGACCAGAAAAAAATCGGAGTTTAGTAACTAACCCCCTAAAAGTCTGCATTGATCCAATAGGTTCAGTGCAGCACCCGTTGACTTCTATAAGACCTCATTTTTGTATTAGAGATTTGTCTGGATTTTACACTTAATGAACCTAAATTTTTGTTAGAGTTTTAGAGAAATAGAAAAGAAAAATCACATTTTCAGAGATTTGTGAAAACAAGTAGACATTCAAATGTTAGCAAATAGGCCCCATAGCAATTTTCAATAAATTGATATAATACACAAAAGCCATGAATATCCTGTAAATTATATAGTGAATAAAGTACCCCCTTTTGTAAAATAGAGGGATATTATAAGTCACCGAGGAGTTTCATGACCATATAAAAACACGAGGCCTTCGGCCTCGTGTTTTTATACAGGTCATGGAACTCCGAGGTAACTTCTAATATCCTCATATTTTACAACTGGGGGTACTTTATTTATTATAATACACAAATTTCAGTGAGTCATGTGACAGAAATGACATCAGAACTCACCGTTTATAAGGATATAATTTACAGGATATTCATGGCTTTTGTGTATTATATAGTAAATAAAGTACCCCCTCTTGTAAATTATAAGGATATTATAAGTTACTGAGGAGTTTCATGACCATACAGGGCATGAAACTCCAAGGTTACTTCTAATATCCTCATATTTTGCAACTGGGGGTACTTTATTTATTATACTACACAAGTTTCAGTGAGTCATGTGACAGAAATGACATCAGAACTCACTGTTTATAAGGATATAATTTACAAGATATTCATGGCTTTTGTGTATTATATCCTTATAAATGGTGAGTTCTGATGTCATCAGTTATAAACGGTGAGTTCTGATGTCATTTCTGTCACATGACTCACTGAAACTTGTGTATTATAATAAATAAAGTACCCCCAGTTGTAAAATATGAGGATATTAGAAGTTACCTCGGAGTTCCATGACCTGTATAAAAACACTCGGCCTTCGGCCTCGTACTTTTATATGGTCATGAAACTCCTCAGTAACTTATAATATCCTTATATTTTACAATAGGGGGTACTTTATTCACTATATATCTTATGCCTTATTACACCTTCCAGAACCTTTCCTACCACTGATGTCAGACTAACAGGCCTATAGTTTTCAGACTGAGAATGGGATCCATTTTTAAATAGTGGCACAGCATTAGTAATTTGTCTCCCATCATTTTGCCAGACCTCAAGCAATCACAGAGCTAAGCTAGTTTAGTACCCTGGGATGAATACCATCCTGGACATTTGTTTATCTATACATGTCTCTGAGTGACTCACCAGTATTTATCTACGTTTTGATCAATCACAAGATACTGTTTTATTATTACAGAGAAAAAATTATTTTAAAGATATTAGATTATTTGGATAAAATGGAGTCTATGGTATACGGCATTTCCATAATTTGGAGCTTCCTAGACCTGTACTAGAATTGTGTCTAGGAACTCATCATTGTTTGGCCAATGATTGATTTTTTTTTTTTGCATATTGTTTTTTTTTTTAGATTCCCTTACACATGAACTAGGCATTGTAGATGAAAATAATTATGTGCCATGGTTGTTTAAGCAACATTTCATTGTAAAATATTGTAAGAGGAAATGTGGAATAAGCTTTGAAGTTGATCAGATTGTATCTGACCTGTAATTAGTTGAGATATCAATAACCTGCTGTTCTTTTTCATCTAATATGGCAGGAGAACTGGATGTGAAATTAACAGTTTATGTGGGAGAAAATATGGAAGTTGATAGATACCACGACTAGCCTGGATAGCCACATGCAGTTGATAGATTTATAGATGAAAAGAACATTTGAAGTATGGGGAGACGTAAGCTTAGGGCTGCATATGTATCCCAGTTAAATGCAGAAAACACATTTTTTGATGTCACCTCCCATCAGACTAAAGTTTCAATGACAGCTCAGCCAGCTCCCTCCCATCTCTGAACATTGGCTGAAATATCGGGTCATATTATGACATACTTTGAAACTCGTTTTACTGAAAGAACGATGACAGCACATACTTTCATCTTTCTTAAATGTGAGATCAGAGGATTTGGGGGCCGATTCACTAACTTCGAGTGAAGGATTCGAAGGTAAAAAAACTTTGAATTTCGAAGTTTTTTTTTGGGCTACTTCGACCATCGAATGGGCTACTTCGACCTTCGACTACGACTTCGAATCGAAGGATTCGTAGTAAAAATCGTTCGACTATTCGACCATTCGATAGTCGAAGTACTGTCTCTTTAAAAAAAACTTCGACCCCCTAGTTCGCCATCTAAAAGCTACCGAAGTCAATGTTAGCCTATGGGGAAGGTCCTCATAGGCTTGGCTAACTTTTTTTGATCGAAGGATATTCCTTCGATCGTTGGATTAAAATCCTTCGAATCGTTCGATTCTAAGGATTTTATCGTTCGATCGAAGGAGTTATCCTTCAATCGTTCGATCGAACTATCTGCGCTAAATCCTTCGACTTCGATATTCGAAAACGAAGGATTTTAATTCCTAGTCGAATATCGAGGGTTAATTAACCCTCGATATTCGACCCTTAGTGAATTGGCCCCTAAATGTTGATTGGAATTAATATAACAATAATTTGATCTTCAATTAAAGCCTATTAACATGAAGACATACACAAATGCCACTCATGCTTTAGGCGAATTTTTACTGGACAGAAAATGCGCCTTTCGAAGAAATAATTAAGCAAAGCCCTGTCTTTACCCTTGATGTGTTATAACATCAAACATAGTTCATACAAGCTTTTCGTAGGGGTGTAATAGCGCACCATTAAAATCAAAGTGACATCCCCATTCAAATGAGTTTTTAGAAAGTCTTTTGGAGACCAGAGATCAATAGCAATGGGCCTTCAGAGATGCGACTATTGATTGCCTGTCTTAACCAATAAGCATGAAATCCAACTGGAATCAGGACAGCGTATATCTATTACGAAACATGAGCTTTAAAATGGAGTAAATTGACTTCTCCCCTTGATGCCACAGTATAAATAAAATATGTCTTATTCTAAAACGGAGGACTAATTGAAGAACAGTGGTAACTCAATCCATAAAACTGAACCTAATGTCCCTGTTCCTTTTTATCTCCAATGATTAATCCTTAAAAGCCTTCAACAATAGTATTTCTCACTCCTTCGCTTATTTTCTCCCCCATTATCTGTCCATCTCTTTCACCCTTTCTATGCTTTACTATTCAAAAATAACACTGGGGAATTTCATGGAATTTTAATTGGTGAAAGTAAACCAAGAGCATTTTGGTTGCTCTACGGAATCGAACAAATATTTTCTGGTAAAACCTTCTGAAAGCATTAAACGTAATCTATAATGGAAATATCCATCATCAAGCTAGTAAAAATATGTTATGGGGTCATGGGCCATGCCATTCTGGCACTAGTCTGTAAATCTGTAATAAAAATCAAAACCACATCTGGACCCTTGTTCAATGCCCAATAGTAAGACTAAATTACTCCCCCCTACTCTATTTTTTAAATTGAGATCATTCTGTCATCCTTCTTTAGCTCCTTAGCTTTAGCTTTTCTAATTGATTGTCTTGTCAAACCTGTCGCAGTAAATCAGTTTTCCTTTGGACAATAACCAAATCTCATTGTAGATGGTCAGCAAGACATTGAAATGGAAAAGATTCTTGATTCCAGAATTTCCAGAGGTAGACAACTTGTCTACTGGGCAAGGGGGCATTTTCACAGGTCCTACAGAAACACCATTACTTGTTTCACAAAACATTTCATGAGAAAACTGGCAATAAACTTAGTAACATCAGTGACACATTGGGGCCCATTTACTTAGCTCGAGTGAAGGAATAGAGGGAAAAAAACGTCGAATTTCAAATGTTTTTTTTTGGCTACTTCGACCATCGAATGGGCTACTTCGATCTTCGACTACGGCTTCGAACGATTCAAAATAAAAATCGTTCGACTATTCGATAGTCGAAGTACTGTCTCTTTAAAAAAAAACTTCGACCCCCCTAGTTCGTCACCTAAAACCTACCGAAGTCAATGTTAGCCTATGAGGAAGGTCCCCATAGGCTTTCTAAGTCGAAGAAAAATCGTTCGATCGATGGATTAAAATCCTTCGAATCGTTCGAATCAAAGGATTTAATCGTTCAATCGAACGATTTTTCGTTCGATCGAACGAATTGCGGTAAATCCTTCGACTTCGAAATCGAAGGATTTCAATTCGGCAGTCGAATATCGAGGGTTAATTAACCCTTGATATTCGACCTTAAAGGAAAACTATACCCCCCAAACAATGTAGGTCTCTATTAAAAGATACTGAGTAAAACAGCTCATGTGTAAAACCCTGCTTCATGTAAATGAACCATTATCATAATAATATACTTTTTTAGTAGTATGTGCCATTGGGTAATCATAAATAGAAAATTGCCATTTTAAAAAATAAGGGCCGCCCCCTGGGATCGTAAGATTCACTGTATACACATACAAAGCACATGTTAGGATGAGCCAATTAACAGACAGAGTTCTGCCTTTTGCTTCCTCCCTTCTTCCTGTTACAGTTAGTGTTGTAGTATTTCTGGTCAGGTGATCTCTGAGGCAGCACAGATAGAGTCACGAAATGGTGGTTCAAGGCAAGAGAAGTAAAAGGGCAATATTTATGTAAATATATATTTCAGTTTGGTAAGATTCTTTAATATGTCATTCAATTTGATATAAACTATCTGTTGCATAAGTATTCATTTTGGGGGTATAGTTTTCCTTTAAGTAAATTTGCCCCATTGTGTCTAATTCAAAGTAAAAATCACATCTTGGTTCAATGACAGATAGTAGGTCCTATTTAGCAGGTTCCTTTGTTGTTTGCACTGGTTGTTGACTTAATGCCTGTTCCTGATGATTCATCTTGCTGCCAGCCCTGACATTTTCCTGAATACTGATTAAGAAACTGCTGAACTCTTTGGATATTACAGTTGGGTAATTTTTCAGTGTCCCGTTTCCTACCTTTCAATTCAAAAGCCATATAGCCTTGCAGTACAGAGAAAGCACCATGAGAACTGAAGGAACCTCTTTACTGGATAATGACTTGTATGGAAGCCTATGGAAACCAAATCTTGGAGTCACCCATCTGCCATACAGTGCTTCAGCTTATGGAAGTGTGTTTCCTCTTCTCTTTTCCCCTACAGTATTTCCTGACTTCCACTTTGTGGTCCTGACAACGTCATATAATTGATGGATCAGGTTTTGTTTTAAGCAAGATGCACCCCCACCACAAATCTGTCACCCATTTTGAAGTTTGTAATGATTTAAAACAAAATAAAACAAAATGGACATTTTAAGATTAAAAACGCTTTTTAAAGAATCTACCCAAATAGGGGAAATCTTTCCTTGTTTACATTTTTTATTAAGCTTCTATTTGCCTATATTTGTCTTTATCTGGTAAAATAGGAAGGCCCTCAAACTCTCAGTATAATATTTCTACTTCAATTTAAATATATACAATATCAGTTTATCTATTGCATTTTTTTTTATCATATGAAATCATCTTTTTTCCATTCCGTGGCATTCTTATGAACTCATGTAAAGCTGCCAATCACTAAAAAAGGTGTCTTATATATACAAACATTCACCTAATTCACTAATTACAAGAAACCCATCATTTCAGGTGATTGTTTGCTCCACCTGCAGCTGTATTTCCATATAGAGATATTTACGTCGGACCAGGTCCTGTGTTATATATCAAATATATATATATATATATATATATATATATATATATATATATATATATATATATATATATATTTATATATATAGTGAATAAAGTACCCCCTCTTGTAAAATATAAGGATATTATAAGTTACCGAGGAGTTTCATGACCATATAAAACACGAGGCCGAAGGCCGAGTGTTTTTATACAGGTCATGGAACTCCGAGGTTACTTCTAATATCCTCATATTTTGCAACTGGGGGTACTTTATTTATTATAATACACAAATTTCAGTGAGTCATGTGACAGAAATGACTTCACAACTCACCGTTTATAACTGATGACATCAGAACTCACCGTTTATAAGGATATAATTTACAGGATATTCATGGCTTTTGTGTATTATATATATTTACCTAGACAGTTCATGCTTCAGTAAAGTGTCTGACTTTCAAAGATTCGCCATTGTTTATACTGAAATAATTGACAAACATCATGTGACCCAAGTGCATGAATAAAGCCTGCTTTGTGGGTATTCCTGTAACCATTCTACAAATTGCTTTACAACAAGAGATGTCCGTAAAACCATATACAATTCAGGAAGACAAAGAGCTTACTATCCCTGTCCCTGTCCCAAAGGGCTTGCCATCTGTTTGATCCTGCGTGCATCATTTGCCTTCATCGCAAAAGCACATATTTCCAGCTCTACCTGCAGGCGTTTCAGTTCAATGTAATAATTTCTAGTTCTTGAACAAAAATAGAAAAATTCAATAATGTTTCTGTAGCAGACGGTGCATTGGAGCCTGCATGATATAAAGCAAACAATAAACTTATTTGAAGGTCTCGGCACTTTGTGACCTTCGTCACAGGTTTTAAAAATTTATTGCAAAACGCGAGCAAAGGCGTCATGGTTTTCTCACCTTTTCGGAGCAAGAAAAATAACTCGAAGCTACATGAGCATAACAATAAATAACTGGGGTGAAAAGGAGCTCAGCTCAGTGCTGGGAATTCTAGTATGTAGTGTCTACGTGTCAAACGCAGGGCATGGCCTTCTGCTAATCACCCACCGGAGATCGTCGGTGGAGCGTCAGTCCAACCACACTTTCACTTTCAGGAATAAACCAAAAGAAAAAGGAGACTTTGAATGTTTTTTATACCTTTGCATGCTTTTTGTTTTTTGATAACAATAAAATATCTGACACAAGCTGATTATCAATCTCAAATTCCCCAATGATTGAGTTACGTATGTAATTTTTGTATTTCTTGCTTTTTTCAAAACTAAATAAATGGAATACTGTGATCAAAAAGGGCTTCTTTTACCTTCAATTATGTTTCATGCTGTATAATTAATTATTTCATTTGGGTTGAAACAAAGACTGGTTCGGAACTGTCATGTGGACCTGGAGTTTTCTCAATAATACATTACATGGGGTGCCATGCACAAAAGGCTACAGTTTTCATTATATTTTATGAGATAAATGGTTTCTTTGTTTTTTACTTAAAGGGATACTGTCATGGGAAAAAACATTTTTTTTCAAAACGAATCAGTTAACAGTGCTGCTCTAGCAGAATTCTGCACTGAAATCCAATTCTCAAAAGAGCAAACAGATTTTTTTATATTCAATTTTGAAATCTGACATGGGGCTAGACATTTTGTCAATTTCCCAGCTTCCCCTGGTCATGTGACTTGTGCCTGCACTTTAGGAGAGAAATGCTTTCTGGCAGGCTGCTGTTTTTCCTTCTCAATGTAACTGAATGTGTCTCAGTGGGACATGGGTTTTTACTATTGATTGTTCTTAGATCTACCAGGCAGCTGTTATCTTGTGTTAGGGAGCTGTTATCTGGTTACCTTCCCATTGTTCTTTTGTTTGGCTGCTGGGGGGGAAAGGGAGATTGGAGATATCACTCCAACTTGCAGTACAGCAGTAAAGAGTGATTGAAGTTTATCAGAGCACAAGTCACATGACTTGGGGCAGCTGGGAAATTGACAAAATGTCTAGCCCCATGTCAGATTTCAAAATTGAATATAAAAAAATCTGTTTGCTCTTTTGAGAAATGGATTTCAGTGCAGAATAACATTTGTTAACTGCTGCAAACAGTCCAACCCTGATGCATATCAGCAGTACATTGCTGAATTAGCCAGTCAAGCAGGTAAAAATCTGAGATATCACTTTAGAATAACAATGCCTCTGTTTTAGGGGCTGCAACCCGCAAACCTGCAGAACCATCGATCCGCAGAGGGGGGGACAGTTGTCCCGGGCCCGCAGGGTTTCGTGTCTAAGGGGGGCCCGGCCATGCTTCAGTTACTTGACTAGCTGGGCCTCCCTGCTTTCAGCTTGCTGCCAGCTTCAGAAAACAGGACAGCAGCTCTGTGCACGCATAATTTTTCTCCTATTTAGATTCTCTGTACCCTCATTGGTCTTTTAAGGATAAGTCCCAGTAAAGCTGTACAGGGATTGGATAGGTGAAGTAGGAACTTCCCCTCCAGTCTATCCAATCCCAATGCAGCTTTATTTGGATTTAAATTAAAGACCAATGAGAGAACAGAGAACCGAATAGGAGAAAATCATGCAGATATGGGAGCTCCAGTCTTCTATTCTGAAACTTCCAGCATGCTGACAGCAGGGGGCACGGCTAATCAAGTAAGTGAAGCATGGCCAGGCCCCTCTTAAAGGAGAACTAAACCCTAAAAATGAATGTGGCTAAAACTGCCATGTTTTTTACTGAACATATTGCACCAGCCTAAAGTTTCAGCTTGTCAATAGCAGCAATGATCCAGGACTTCAAACTTGTCACAGGGGGTCACCATCTTGGAAAGTGTCTGTGACACTCACATGCTCAGTGGGCTCTGATTGGCTGTTGAGAAGCTAAGCTTAGGGCTTGTCACTAATTATCCAGCAGAAAATGAGCTTCCCTGGCTGTAATATAAGCTGATGCTACAGGTTTGCTGATTATTGAATTCTGATGCTAATTGCACTGGTTTCTGTGCTGCCATGTAGTAATTATGTGTATTAATTACTAATCAGCCTTATATTGTGACATTTCTATTCTATGTGTACTGTATATTGTGAGTGGGTCCCTAAGCTCAGTAAGTGACAGCAGCACAGAGCATGTGCAGTGAATCAGCAGAAAAGAAGATGGGGAGCTACTGGGGCATCTTTGGAGACACAGATCTTTACTGCTAAAGGGCTGTGGTTGCCTTGGGCTGGTACAGAAGCACATCATGTACAACATTTCTAGCTACTTCTTTAGTTTAAGATTCCTTGTCTTTTAAGGCCAAACCCTGGCAGGCATTTTTTTTTTTTACATTATGGGGGGCATGACCACCAATGTTTTTTTTTAGGCCACTAATGGCTTTTTATAACTTGTGGGGGGTGGGAGCAGGCCATGAATACGGCTGCCGTGAACTAAACAGGAGAGCAACTGCACTGAGGGGTCAGTAACAAGTTAGGGGCATTTGCCCGGGGAGGGAGGTAGGAGGGGGGGGAGACACAAGGGAGGGGGGGAGGGATTTTAGCGCCGAAGGGGTTGAATTCTCCTTTCTACTAGAAAATCATGTAAATATTAAATAAACCCAATAGGCTGGTTTTGCTTCCAAAAAGGATTGATTATATCTTTGTTGGGATCAAGTACAAGCTACTGTTTTATGTAATTCGGAGCTTTCTGGATAACGGGTTTCTGGATAACGGGTCCCAGACCTGCACACAAAATAGTTTATAGTATAATAGTATCTAAGGCTTTGGTATGCATTTTTTTATTTTCCTTTGTGTGCTTTCATGAGTAAATGGGGGGCCCTTTAGACCAGTTTCTCTGGTGGACCCCAGGAGCCCCAGTCCGACACTGGATAAAATGACTATAAAATATGGGATGGGGTCTTGCATTGATATATATCTGCAAAAAATTTACTGTATCATCTTTAATTTAATGGAACGCATTTTAATATATGAGATAAGTCAGAGAAATGTCCTTTTGACCCAATGAGTAGCGCTGTGTTCTCAAAACGTATTTAAAATGGAGAGCGATGATTCAGGGCTCACACAAGGATTCAGAGTTAATGAATATGTATAGCAAGAAAGGGCACTGCGAAACGCATGACACCGAAAAAAATCGAAAAAGCTACTTGATCTTTACTGTTTAATGTTTCAGGTTTGCACTATTGCGCCACTTTCCTCCCTTAATATTTTTATTGCTCATTTTTCTAACAAGTTCCATCGTTTTTAAATATCAATGACTGCTTTAAATTGGCAATAAATTAGGAAAGGACCTCACAACAATGTAGCCAGAGGCTTTATCTTTGCTAAGAAAAAGGTTAAGTTTGATGACGAGGCAATTTAGGAAACAGGCTAATTGAAGTCATTGGGCAGATGTCCATGGGACAAAATATGAAGGAATTTAAGCATTTTTACTTGGTGGCTGAAGAATTAAATTCTGAGACTCTGCCCTAGAGAAATGTCAGAAGTAGAACAGCAGGAGGCCTATTGATTAAATAAAGGAGAACAAATCGAATTCTTAGAGAAAAAACTCAAATGTTAAAGAATTATTATACTCCAAAGCTGCTAAAAATACTCCCGCTAAAACCTGTTGATAGCATGTAAAGGTTAATGGCAGGTGTCCCTTTAACAATTTGGAGATGTTTCTTGCCTTCATGGTCTTAAGCGCCAAATTTGCAACTAATGCCACCCTAGGCCGGCTCCCTCCTGCACACTCAACCCCCGATGTGTGTACATGCTAACACTATCGTGCATGCCCCTTACCCCCAGCTCAAATTGAAACTTACTGTTCAACCCGCTGGTCCCACTATAATTCCGCTCCGGGTTTCCTGTAGAAACCTGGAAATATAAATGCGGCTGGGCGCAACCCTACAAATGTGCTGCCCTAGGCCTGGGCAAAATCCGGACCTGATGGTCTTCAAGGGTTTTGGTCTGGTTAATCCGTTTTTTGGGCAAAGTTGCACCATTCGAATTGACGCACCATTTTGTAGCGACTTTTTTCCCGCATCACCTTTTCTAACAGATTGATTAGTAAATTAAAGGGATACTGTCATGGGGAAAAAAAATGTTTTCAAAATGAAAATTTCCCAGCTGCCCCAAGTCATGTGAGTGGTGCTCTGATAAACTTCAATCACTCTTTACTGCTGTACTGCAAGTTGGAGTGATATCAGCCCCTCCCTTCCCCCCCCAGCAGCCAAACAAAAGAACAATGGGAAGGTAACCAGATAGCAGCTCCCTAACACAAGATAACAGCTGCCTGGTAGATCTAAGAACAACACTCAATAGTAAAAACCCATGTCCCACTGAGACACATTCAGTTACATTGAGAAGGAAAAACAGCAGAAACAGAAACAGAAAGCATTTCTCTCCTAAAGTGCAGGCACAAGTCACATGACATGGGGCAGCTGGGAAATTGACAAAATGTCTAGCCCCATGTCAGATTTCAAAATTGAATATAAAAAAATCTGTTTGAGAAATGGATTTCAGTGCAGAAGTCTGCTGGAGTAGCACTATTAACTGATGCGTTTTGAAGAAAACGTTTTGCCATGACAGTATCCCTTTAAGGTGATTCGGGTTTGGGTCGGATTTTATTTTTATATAGTGAAAAAAGACGAGTTTTAATAAATCCCCGACCAAATATTCCTAATTAAAGCTTTCATATAGCCATTATAATTTCATGGTTTATATTCCATTTATTTTTAAATTAGGAGGTGAATTTATAAACATTATACTCTTGCTTTTTTCCCCTTACAATCAGAGTTTCTGGCTCACTTTGCAGTTTGGGTTTTGTCCAGACCACCATTGTCCCTCAGGGTAGCTACAGGCTGTGCAGGAGTGTTGTGCAAGTAGCACGGGATGCATGTTGCTTATACTGTGCAAGTTACTAGGTACCACTGGATACATATCACATATATTATACAAGTAGCAATGTACACCATACATATATTGCTGTGTGAGTACCTAGGTACGACTGGATACACATTTCTCATACAAGTCTGCTCACTAATAACTCATTTATCAGAGGTTCATTGTTTGTCAAAATCTTTTTTAAGTATGTGATAAATACAACGTAGCCCACCCAAAGGTAGTGATGTCACCTTTTCCCATCCCCCTTTCCAGGTTGGTATGATGATATCACGGGACGGGAGGGGCGATGACTTCCCAAGGCACAGCAATGATGTGGGGATCGGCCTGGTTTTCCTATTTCGGAAAACCGTCAGGCAGTTCAGACCCGAGCACTAGTGATGGGCGTTTTTTTCCTGCCATGGATTAGCGGCAAAAAAATTTGTGGTATAAGGTAACTGTATACCTGTGTGTCCTTATTATAAATGATTGTAAATGGAAACAATAAAAGTGACATTATGACATTTTATTTTATGTTATATTATTTTCCATGAACAGTGATGGCTCATTGGTGAAAGTCCATACTAATCCTTCTAGATCTTTCCGCAGCCTTTGACACAGTTGATCGCCCACTCCTCCAAGACATTCTATACTCAGCTGGCATTCGTTACACTGATCTTTCATGGTCTACATCTTATGTCTGACCGTTCCTTTAAAGTTGCCTCCTCTAACTCTACTTCTACTACATTCCCTCTCTTTGTCGGAGTTCCTCAAGGCTCTGTTCTAGGCCTTGTTCATCTATCTCACCACTCAACATCAGCTGCTCCCATATGCATGTCCCTTCACTGGCTCCCAATCTCCTCGAGAATCAAATTCAAACATCTCATATTTTAAGGCCCTTCACTGTAAAGCCCCTCCCTCATCTCAAGCTCAACATCATATGCTCCCTTATGCATGTCCCTCCACTGGCTTCCACCTCCTCTAGTCTCTTATCATCTCCGCCTTGATTACTGCAACCTACTCCTCGCAGGTATTCCACCAAGTCACTTTCACAACTCCAATCTGTTCTAAATGCTGCTGCTAGAGTTGTTCTTCTATCTCACCACTCAACATCAGTAGGTAGGTAGGCAGGTTTGGTGTTGATCCCTGTGACTGACATCTCTTCCAGTCATACAAGATGGCAGCTATGTCAATCTCCCCTGAAAATCACAGTGAAATAAAAATACATCAGTTATTAAGATATCATCTTGCACCCATATCCCTATGTATGAATTACCCATTGACTTAACTGTACAAGGTTGGGAATACCCAGCTACCAAGTACTGTTGGAGGGGGGAGCCAGCAAGTCAACTTTTTAGTTGATGTCCCAATGGTTGTGCATATTGCTATGTCTGCAGCTGGACTATAGCTCTGATCTGTAGTGTATGGCTCTAAAGTTATAAAACTTCAACTCCCAGCATTCTAACAGCAACATTTCCAAGCCAAATGAGACACTTCATTACAGTAAGTTGCCTGTCTGCATTCATATTGTAGATGGTTAAACATTGGTCACTGATTCCATTGTGTCTGTTTAATGTGTTTCTATGTTTTTCTGTAATTAAGTCATTATATATCCACTTACCTCATGGATATTCAAACGTACAAATGGACACTTCTGTTGTAGTCAATGTGCTGTTGCCTTGTGCTGGATCAGAATAGGGATCATGGGTTTTTCAAGTCTTGCAATTCTTTACATATGAATGATAACCCCTTAAACCTATCCTGTTGGCGGGTAGAAATGGGAGTCTTGTCTTCATCAGAGCCGTCTAGTTCCTTGTATGGAACAGGGTCCTGTATTTGCTTTGCTGGAGGCTGAAAGAGGAAAGATTTTATTAGAGATGAAGAAAGACCAGTATCTAAATATTTAGTTTCCCTTTTTATAACCACACCCATCTAAGCCCTATCCTCAAACTCCCCCTAGACCTCTCAAGAAGGTACTTTCTCTACATAGCTTTTTCTTAGAACATGAAGAAACATTACCATATCCCCAATTGTGTCAGCTTGTGAAAAGACAAGAGAAAATCAAATAAATGGGGGGGGGCACTACTTTTATAAATTCCTAACCAGCATCCTTTGCAGAGGTATATCATGCTGCCATTGCTCACAGGTATACACAAGCTTGGGGGGCCCCATACACAAAACACCCCAACTGTTACTATAAGAAAACCTTGAGAGAAGTTAATGGCAGGACTGTATCTTGGTTTAGTTAATTTTATATTTTTATTGAAAAAGAGCAGTGGCCCAAGGCAAAAAAAAATATCTCTTTTGCTTTCTGTTCTGATCAGTGATATTAATGTGCCTAAACTAACCAGAATCAAATAAGAAAAATAACTTACTAGTATAACAGGAGACTCCATTTCTCTTGCTTCTAGGGCGTCCCAGTTAATGGGTCCAAAAAATGGATGTTTCCTTATGGAAAGAACATACTTTCTCCTTTCAGGCCAAATGTTGCATGTTAGCTATGAAATAAGAAAAGATTAATAAATATCATATAGATTAACATCAACCCAGCAATCTAACAAATCAGCATTATACTCACCTTCAGGATAATGTCCCTGAGGTCAGGGTCGAGGTTCTCTAAACATTTTTTGCCCTCTGGTAAATGTAGATATTCTGCATTCAACTGAGTAGCCAACCGGAACATTACTACTCCCAGTGAGTAATAATCTGCACAGCCGTCATATATCTGCTTGCAGAGCATCTGCAAGTGCACCAATGAGAGAGTTTATTAGGGGAATAATTTAAAGGATTAATATATTTTCAGGTTTATTTTTCTATCATTGAGTCCTTACTCTTGATGTGATATTCTGTAATATAAACTTTTATAAACATAGCACAATAACAAGAGAAAATGGTAACTTACCTCAGGAGCTATGTACCCAGGTGTTCCAGCTCCGCCTTTGGCCATTCCATAGGTCGTTTTTAGAGCGAGACCAAAATCCGCTACCTTGATATGACCTTTGTCATCAAGCAAAACATTCTCCAGTTTTATGTCCCTGTAAGAAAAGAGTGTAGGTCATATAAGTCCTATTGGCTTGTAAGTTATCTGGTCAATAACACAGGGCACTGGTTCAGCCTTCCAGCCCATTAGAAGTGGTGTATAAAATCACTCAGTGCCAATCCCTGATCACACTACCCCGCTGGGCAGAACATTCCCACCGCTGTATATATGGCAGGTTTGAGGTTTAGCTCCCAGCTGATAACGAGGCTACTTACCGATGGATAATAAAATGGTAATGCAGGAACGTCAGTGCGCAGATCATTTCTGCTGCCATGAACCTAATGAAGGAAAACAGTTTATTAGACTCAAATTTTGTATTTTTATCAGATAGACACAAATAACTTTCCATGCTACCTACCTTATTGTGTCAATATCAACGGAATTTCCATCACGAATAAGATCGAATAAGGTACCTCCAGATGCATATTCCATAACAAAATAAATTCTGTCCTGTTGGAGAAACCAGAGAGCAGAGGTTATAATAGAGGAATGGAGCCCCCCAACAGGATACAGAGCATGGGCAGTACAACCCTATAGGAAGGTGAGCAGATCATCTGAACTATCAAGGCCCCTTCCAAAGGATTGGTAAAATTATGGGCAACACACCACCATTTTTAATTGTTAGCAGCAAATGAAGAAGTTCTGGGGTGGAGCAGGAGTGGAAAGCAGCAGTGGGTCCTTCAGTGACTTACACACCCCCCGGTGAGCCCTAAGTAACCCAGTCCGACTCTGGAAACAGACATATAAGTCAATCCCTCATGTATTTAGATGACCTAGTGGACTGTCTGTATGGAAGGGCAGACAATGAAAAAGACAAATCACGTCATTGGTACCTCAGTCTGAAATGCTCCAAAGGCTCTTGTAAGGAAGGTGCAGTCCTGTGCTATTTCCAGTATCTTCTTCTCAGACATAACGCTGTTCCTCCTGCCTAACAGTGGCCTCTTCTTAATTATTTTTATGGCAACCCACTGTCCTGTGAGAAGGTCTTGTGCCAGGACCACCTGAAGGAGATAGAAGGGAGAGATGAGATGGCAAGTTACAGGGTCAGTCATTTGGCAGAATAAGTATGTAATTATGTGACAATTAGAATAGAATGCTTAGCTGGGGTTGTTATTCTGCTCTTTGTGATGCATTATGACATAGTATTGACACTTAATACTACTATTAGTTTCACCCACCAAGAGCTCATACACTCAGAATCACTACACATATATATGTAATGGTTAATGTAGGATTTTCGAGCTGTAGTTTAACAGAAATCTTAATAGTTGAGGTTTGACAGCAGTGATTTGGGTTTGTTTGGGTTAATATTTACCCACTCATACAGTGTCATTTATTCACCCCCTATGCACTTTTATAATTATATCACTGAGGAATTTTGAGATCTTTATGTGTCAGCCTTCAGCCACAGTATCTACATACGGACACATCATTTACTGGTACATTTCAATATCCTTATCACTGATACTATAGGAAGTGTGATATCCTGTATTTCTACATGATTTTATCTGTTAGTGGTGCACATAATGTACCTTTCCAAAGGCTCCTTCTCCAAGGACTTGATGGAAACTGAATCTGTTTCTTGACAATGTGGTGTCAATGGGGATGGTACTTCCACCTGTTGGAGCTGAATAAAAAAGAAGTATTAGAAAGTAACAAGTACACCCGGAACC
Source organism: Xenopus laevis (assembly GCF_017654675.1). Lineage (NCBI taxonomy): Eukaryota > Metazoa > Chordata > Amphibia > Anura > Pipidae > Xenopus > Xenopus laevis. The sequence goes on from NC_054380.1 coordinate 8,708,106, forward strand.
TCATAGTATTAAACTTTTATAATTTCATTAGGGAGCAAATGGCAGTTAAATGTTGGAGATGCTTTGCCTGAGCTGCACTAGATACACAACCCAGAAAGTACAGGGATTCTCTATGGGGTTGATGGGTGGCTAGGAAAACTAATAGGCAAGTTATCTCTGACACTTGTAAGAAACACTCTGGGAAGCGCATTCATCTATTTTATATCCAGTATAAATCTCTGATTCTCTACTTACTTGGTGCAGGTTGGGTTTCTGTGTCATCGGTGGATTGTGTTGCACTTCTGAATCTTTTCAGTTTTACATCTTCTTCTTCGTCTGATCTAAGACGCTTTATTCCTTGGTTGGGGAAAGGACCAAAGAGCTTCCCTTTCTCCCAACTGCATGGAGCGCGTTGGCTTGATTGAGCAATATTATCAGGCGTGTTGGCTTGCAGCTCGGGCACGTCTCTGGCAGGTGTCATTTCTGGTGGGCTGAGGTCTCCAGGTTGGGTCCTGCTCTTCTTTATCGGGATGATGTTTTCCTCACCGCTTTCCTCTCGCTTTCTCTTTGTTTGCACGACCATCTTCTCCTCCTGTTGCTCCTTATTCAAAGATGATCGAGTGAAAGCAGCCTTTATCTTCCTATGGATGTTTCTCAGGGCAGTGAAAAATCGGTCTTTGAAGCCCAGGGTCTTGCGTATCCCAGTGTTTTCACTCTTCTTGCTTTCACTGCCATGTAATCTGCTTTTTCTTTCTTCTACTTGCATTCTTTCTCTGCTGTCTTCTGTCATTTTATATTTTTCAAGGTTTGAACTAATTTTGTTATTTGCAAAGTCTATCAAAGTAAGAGAAATAGTAACACTACTCCTCCTTCTTCGACAACTTCACAAACACTGAACAGGAAGTGACCGTTAGTAACACTTACCAGCTGTGTTGATGACATCACAATGACTTTGAGTTTGTTTATCTGTGATGTCATAATGAGCTGTTGTTTATCTGTGATGTCACAATGGGCTGTTTATCTGTGATGTCATAATGGGATGTTGTTTATCTGTGATGTCACAATGGGCTGTTTATCTGTGATGTCATAATGGGCTTTTGTTTATTTGTGATGTCACAATGGGCTGCTGTGCTGGTGTTTGTGTGTCATATTATCTTATGCAGCAGTATAACAGATGGCTAGTGATGGGTGAATTTGCGTTGTTTTGCTTAGCCGAAAAATTTGTGAATTTCGTGCAAAATTCGCAAAACGTCGGAAAATTCACAAAACTGCGCGGACGTCTCGGTTTTGACACCGGTGTAATTTTTTTTGATGCCGGTGTCCGTTTTTTTGGCGAAAATGCGTCGGCGCCCAAAAAAACTGCCGCTGGCGTCCATTTTTTCTTGTCGCCGGCGAATTTTCGCGGCCGTTTCACGAATTTATTCGCCGATGGCGAATCGCACAAATTTGCACCTGACAAATAAATTCGCCCATCACTACACATGGCAATGCCTGTTTATTATGCTGTATAAAAAAAGGTAACAAAATACACCACAAATCACCAGACATCACTGTGTATCAAGCTGTTTGATTTTCAGCAATCGTGTACCTCTGTGTAACAATCTGATGTCATTGGAAGCAGCCAATCAAAATGCTATGGGAAAATTCAGCATTTGTTCATTGCAGGTTTTCTGCATTTTTTCCACCCTAAAGTTCTTGCTGCTTGAATTTTTCCCATTTATGAATGGATTATGCAAGGTTTTAACTAGTGTAAAATAACAGCATCAAATCTGGCGTTTGCGCAGCGTAAAATAAAAAAATATATATTTTAATAAAGTCGCCATTTATTTTATACATCTTTTTACACCATTTTTCTGGCTTTAATTCTTTTGACACAGTATAATAAATAGGCCATAAAATGTAGTTATTAACCATTATCTTTAGTTCTGAAACAAAATATACAAAACCACAACATTTAAAGCAAAGGTCTTACAGGAAAACTATAAATATAATATGACGCTTGGTCCAGGGGTTAAGTGGGAAATTCACTATAACAATTAACTTTTAGCATGTCATAGAAAATACATTTTTCCAATGAAATACATGAAATCACAACTATTTAAAGCAAAATCTTTGAGGAAAGCTAAACGTATAATAAGGCACCAGGTTTTTGGGTTAAAGGTGAAATTCACTTTAACAATGAACTCTTACATGTCATAGGAACAAGTATCCTCATACAGTCTCTGATTGGTCTTCATATATTATTATTTGTACTTTTTCAATTTCGCTGCATTGTCTGACTCTACACTACAGAATGTCAGTGAATATCAGTAACAGAAATAATAAAAATCTCCTATTTATTATGTCCATTTTACGAAACTTTGCAGGTTATGGAAAGTGTAAACACCTTTTTGGGGGTTTTAGGACAATGTTTTATGTTTTATCTGAAACCAATTAAACTGAAAAAAAAGTGTTTAAAAGTTAACAACCTATTTAAAGAATATTGGCCTGGAACATAATATTTGCACTTGTATAGAGATCTATCTAGGTAAATTACAAAGAGTGGTGGTAAATGGAACCTTTTTTTTAATTGGACCAGTGTTGTTAGTGGAGTACCGCAGGGCTCTGTACTAGGTCCCTTGCTTTTCAACTTGTTTATTAATGACCTGGAGGTGGCCATTGAAAGTACTGTTTCTATTTTTGCAGATGATACTAAATTGTGCAGAACTATAGGTTCCATGCAGGATGCTGCCACTTTGCACAGTGATTTGTCTAAACTGGAAAACTGGGCAGCAAACTGGAAAATGAGGTTCAATGTTGATAAATGCAGGTTGTGCACTTTGGCAAAAATAATATAAATGCAAGTTATACACTAAATGGCAATGTGTTGGGAGTTTCCTTAAATGAGAAGGATCTTGGGGTTTTTGTAGATAACAAGTTGTCTAATTCTGGGCAGTGTCATTCTGTGGCTACTAAAGCAAATAAAGTTCTGTCTTGTATAAAAAAGGGCATTAACTCAAGGGATGAAACATAATTATGCCTCTTTATACTGTAGGTCCCTGGTGAGGCCTCATCTGGAGTATGGGGGCAGTTTTGGACTCCAGTCCTTAAGAGGGATATAAATGAGCTGGAGAGAGTGCAGAGACTAAGTGCAACTAAACTGGTTAGAGGGAGGGAAGACTTAAATTATGAGGGTAGACTGTCAAGGTTGGGGTTGTTTTCTCTGGAAAAAAGGCGCTTGCGAGGGGACATGATTAGACTTTACAAGTACATTAGAGGACATTATAGACAAATAGCAGGGGACCTTTTTACCCATAAAGTGGATCACGTACCAGAGGCCTCCCCTTTAGACTAGAGGAAAATAACTTTCATTTGAAGCAACGTAGGGGGTTAATCACAGTCAGGACAGTGAGGTTGTGGAATGCACTGCCGGGTGATGTTGTGATGCTGATTCAGTTAATGACTATAAGAGGGACTTGGATGATTTTTTTGGACAGACAGAATATCAAAGGCTATTGTGATACTAAACTCTATAGTTAATATAAGATAAGGGTATATAAAATTTATGTGAGTGTATGGAGGGATCATCGTTAGTGTGTGTAGGTATTTGCAATGGGTTTCTTTTGAAGGGGTTGAACTCTATAGTCTTTTTTCAAGCCAACTTAACTGCTTTCCACATAATCTCAATGAAATAAATGATGAGCTTTAAACTCTTCCTCTTTATTTTCTTTATATCGCTATCAATTCCATTGCATTGCATCTGCGAGACAAACATTGATTTAAATATGCAAAATATGCAAATGACTGCTTGAAAATCAACTTGCTCTTTTGGTTTAATCTATTTAAATAATGTCAAAAACAAACAAACAAGAACATTCGGAACTTTCTACCCCAAACTCTCCAATTTCCATAATCGTGCAGAATGCCACGCTGCCAATAAGATGTAGAATTCCCACTGAACTGTAAGTTCTGCATCCAAACCCAATTAACATTTCACATGCCCTATAAATAAGCTGCAATTTGAAACCAGCTCTAATTAAATGATTATATGGAACAGGCAAAATGAAAAAAGTTTAAGGAGTTGTAGTTCTGTTATTGATGTAAGATGATTACAGAAATGCTTCTTTATACTCAGAAAGGGCAACTAATATGGGGGAAAGGTCCTGGTTACACTTGTAAAATCTTACTAATTACTTTTAAAACATCTATATAATAAATAGGTTCAGTAGACAAAAAAATCACAGAGCCAAAGATGTTGCCCATAGACTTTAATGTGTTTTGCAAGTTTTTAGCCATTTCATGAATTTTCTCGTAGTTCTGTGAATTTTTCATTGAAGCGAAATGGGACAGATTCACTCATCACTAATGGGATGATTTGAGGGATTTAAAACATCCAGTGCTTTCCCCATTAGACTCTATAAAGAGTGAACTGAAGCCAGACTTTTAGATGCTCTTAATGAAGAGACTCTTTATTAGTGTAACCTCCCCGCCAGTCAGATGCGTTCTCCTACCTTTTACTGCACTGAACAGGAAGGGCAGAGCACATTGACGTCCTCAGTTTGCGAGCCACGTGTGCGTCAAAACAGACACAAGCGTCTAAATGGACTCATGCATCAAAACCGATGCACGTGCTGAGCGCACTGAAGTAAATTTTTTGCTCCCTGCTAGTTTTTCTACTCCCTATTGGTTCCTTGCCTTTCCATCAATGCAGAACTCATCCTGATTGGTCTCTTGCCCTTTAAACACTGCTACCTCGGTTCCCTCCTTGCCCAAGCTGGCTTCTGTTCCTACAATTCCTGCTCAAGCTCATGATTGTTCCTGAAACCTGTTTTTGACACTTGGCCTGTTATACAGACTTCTGATCCTTGCTGCCTGACTTGACTTCTGCCTGAACCTGACTTTGCTACTGCCTAATCCTTGCCAGTTCCTCACTTTGTTTCTATAACGTGCTCTGGTCCCTTGTTGTCTCCGCTGCAGAAAGTCTGGGGCCCCAAAAGGGCATCTGTGAAAAATGGAGGTGCAGGGGGGTGCCAGAATCTCTTGCTATGACTTCCTGGACCAGTCATCTTCTAAAGGGGTCCGTGTTAACACATTGTAACAATTAGTTACAATGTGTTAACTAGGGGTAGGCAGAAGAGGCAGCTGCCTAAGGTGCAACAATTGGGGGGCGCTGGGCAGGTACCTATTTAGCCTACCCCTAGACTGGAATTGCCTATAATTTAGCTAGAGCGCTTTGCAAATCGCGTTACTGCGCATTTCCGTGCATGCGTGCACGACGGGGAAAGGGAGGGGCGAGCTGGCCGGCTGGGAAACCCTAGGGCACCTGGTCGCCTCTGCCTTTCTTGCACCTTATGGTCTACCAACACCGAAAGCTGGTTTAGAGTGGGCTTCTGCTAAACACTAGTTACAAGTAGTGGTTTTACTGTGATGTGTATGTTTGTACTATTCATGTAGCAGTTTGGATAGACTATGTTGAAATCCAAATAGATTGAAATCAGTCCATCCAGGTTGAAATTGATAAGAGTCGAAACCTGATCTTAGCGTGTATGAGGAAGATCCAGAAGTGAAAGAGGTGGAAGATCTCTCCTATTCCCATTTAGATCTTCTGATATGGATCATTAGATCAATGCAATTTGGCCATCTGTACGGTCTATGGGACAATCAGTTGGATAACATCAATTTGCTTCTGTTTGATTTCATGCTCACTAATGTGTTTATTTTGATTTCCCAATTAGACTAAACACAATTTTACATTGAAATTTATAGTCCCAAGGAGGTGCAGCTAATACTGTATATCTAAAATACTATACGAAGCATGCATGAAGAAGAAGTAGCCAATAGTGAGGGGCTGAGGCCTAATCAAGAAGGCCACAACAAGATTTGCACCTAAAACTACAAGTTTACTCAAGGAATGGCTTGAATAACAGAACCCGTTTCTATGGTTTTCTCCTAGACATTGGGTCCATTTATATTATTGATTTGCTTGAGTAAAATAATATTACATATTTAATCACAATATAGGGATATAAAAAAAGCTTATAATGAGAAATATTAACATTTTGGACTGTTACAGAATGTTCCTGTGAGTGTCACCCAAGCGACCGTGTAACTGACACTTCTCCAGATGGCTGAAATGATATCAACTCGGCCTGTTAGGCCTATGAATATAAAGCTGGACAATTGGTTGGTTTATGAAGCAAATATCAATTATAGATAAAGATATTTGCAACTGAGATAAACTAAATATCTCAATTATTTCCACATGGCTTCAAATGTTTTAAGTAAATGAAATTCGGTACTGACTCGTTTCGGGGTGATGATGGAGGAATTGAAATGTTGTTCAGGTAAAACATATATATGCACTAATGAGTGTTTATATATATATATATATATATACCTGTATATATGTATATATATATTTTTTTTTTTTTAAATATATATTTATGTGAAATTTCATATAATGTAATTGTCTTCCGTGCCTGAAGATTCAGTGAACAGTGTCCCATATTAGAACTCTAATGTAATATGGCTCGACTCCGTTTCTTATATATTGACAAAAAAGGCAACAGTCGCTATAAATGTAATATTCTCATGTATCGTTATAATTGTAATTTAGGGATAATTGCTCCATGAAAGTAGCGTATATGCTCACCCTTTTTCTCCGATGACCCGGGTGTCCACAGACCCCAGGCCCCGCGCTCCTGGGTTCGCAATGCTTTAAACAGGTAAGGTTGTAATTCAAAGGGAGTGGCCCCAAATCCGTAGCTAAGGTGAGATAAGAAATCGGCAAGCACTCCGTGAGTCCACTCATATAAAATCAATGGTTTTATTTCAGCAGGTTAAAAACATACAAAATCCTGACGCGTTTCGTATCAACGATATGTAGTCATAGGCATGGTAATCAGACATAACAAACGGCAATTTAAATCCATTTACTAGAAATAATTAGGGATGCACCGAATCCACTATCTGGGATTCGGGCGAATCCCCGAATCCTTTGTGAAAGATTTGAAGCGAATCTGAATCCTAATTTGCATATGCAAATTAGAGTCAGGAAAAGAAAAATATTTTACTTCCTTGTTTTGAGACAAAAAGCCACGTGAGTTCCCTTCCCACACCTAATTTACATATGCAAATTAGGATTGAGATTCGGTTCGGCCACACACAAGGATTCCTCCGAATCCTGCAGAAAAAGACCGAATCCTGGATTTGTTGCATCCCTAGAAATAACATCATTATTTAAATGACTCCAATTAAAAATTATCTAAATTAAAATGATATGCTTTTATTGCAGCTGAAATCCTTTAGGTAAACCTCTGAATGGACTAACCTAATTCGTTCATTTAATTATATTCCATTTGGCAAAATCATCCTAGGTATCCTAAGTCCCTTCATTTTAGTATAAAATAAGGCTTCTGTTTTTCTATGTATATATATATATATATATATATATATATATATATATATATATATATATATACATGCAGAATTATAAAAATTACATTGTTCAGCCAAATCAACCGGGATGCCATAAATCCATTCATTATGATATACTGTAACTTCATTATAATATAATATAAAATAAGGTTTTTATTTCTATGCACAGTGAAGAATAGTGAAGAATTAGAACTCTCCCTGATAACTGAAGAAGAGGAGACAGTACAGGAAGCCTTTATGATGATACCAAACCTAATAAACCATGGAATAAAGATATTTATCTGCAATAACACACACTAGGTTCAGTTTCTACTACAGGACCCTGTAATTAGCCCTTTCAGGCTTATAGATTTTGATACGGGGTTGCCAAGTCTAATTGTCCCAACCGACCAAAGAGAAGAAGCCTAACAATAACCCAAAGGCATTTTTTAAGTAGCCCAAATATAGCCCAATTTGTACATTGAAAATGTCACTCAATAAAATACAGCAAAAGTATATGTTTGTATCAATACAATGTCTGGAATTTCTCAAGATGAGAAATTGGACTTTTTTTCCCTAGGATTTCCCCTTTTTGAATGAATATATGTGACATTTAATAATTGCATTTAAGGGGCAGCATCATTTGTTGGGAAAAGTGACACTATGCTGACATCCCTCTCAGTTACCATTACCCTGACTTTGAGTCCCTGTAGAGACCTCTTATAGGATACAAAACTTTCCTAACGATGTTCCTATTCTTAGTTTCCCAACTGATTCAGCTAACCCTATTGATAAGACATTTAATAGCTAATTTCATTGAGTCTCGAATTAGTTTCCCCCTACAATCTCAGCATATCCATCAAACCAGCCCTCTTTTGGTGAAGCCCACATTCATTGGCAGCTGGGTTCTAATTGTCAGCCCCATTGCTATGAAAGGAATGTCCACCATCCTTACAATCCCAGTCCTCACAAAACCAGCCAACATTTATTGTGCAGGTAACACTGAGGCATCTAGCCTTCACCTGCCTCGGTGATGGTTCATTGTCAACAATAAATGTGGCATGACATTACATGCCTTTCCAGCTTTGTATTCCCCTGCATCTTGGCCCACCTTATAAATGTTGGTTGGGTTGATGGAGGTCTCTCCTGAAAGAGCTAAACAAAAATGTTATTGGGTTTTTGAAGTCCATGGCCAAAGAAGCCCAAATCCACCAATTGGTGGGTTGGTTCTCAGATCCAAACATTTCCTAAAATGTAGTGGGTAAACCCACTAATCTGGTAACCCTGCTCTGATGGCATCTTACAGTGAAATCAACAGTTAGTTTGTAACTCAACCAACTGGTGGGACTAGGACATTCTGATGGCAGCATGCAGAAGGAAGAATAGGGACTCTATCACTCATGCAATGGGTGAGACTAGGAAACTCTGATGGCAGTTTATAGGGGGAAGGACAAGGAGTCTGTAAGTCAAGGAATGAGTGGGACTTGGATATCATGATGCTAGCTTACAGGGGTAGGAATCAGAATTCTGTAACTCAAGTAATAGGTGGCATTAGAAGACTCTGATGGAATTTTACAGAAGAAGGAATGGGGAGTCTGTAATGCAAGGATGTGTGGGGTTAGAACACCCTGATGGTAGTTTTTAGACAGAGGGACAGGCAGACAGTAATTCAAGCATTGGACTGGACCAGAATACTCTAATGGAAGTTACCCTAAGCACTTTTCTTCAAGTAAGTAAATGAATAAATATCAACCTCCAAATATAACACAATACTATAACAAACCCAACAGCATTGCTCTATTTTTTTCAGTCTGTTTTTGTTATCCGTGAACTAAAACCTACATTTCTTATCAATTAGCTTTAGGCTTCTAAAAACCAGTCAAAACATTTCCATTAACAAGTTTAGCTTCATTGGGATCAAAAGAACCATGGTACATTCATCCGCCAATTAGATCCCGACTTTCCATAAACTGCTTTACAACTTATTTGAGCAGATGGAATCAACAGGCCACATTTAACAGCCAATTTCAATTGTTCCCTTAACGGACTAATTCTTAGGGATAATTGCACAGCTTGTTTTATATACAGATATAATTAACATATTTTTCCTTGATTCTCTTGATCCGGTTCTAAACTGGTGAAGCTTGGTAAATCTGTAATCATCCTTTTCCGTGCAGCCAGGTTCACCTGGAGATACTTCTTCAAGCAACAATTAGTTCATATAACAAAAAAAAAATCTCATTGAACAGCAACAAGAAAATGGTGTGAAATGAAATATGAACTTTAATTACTGGAAGGAACTTTACAAAGACAGATGGTCTCAAAACCTCTCAAGGGCTTGTTTTAATGGGAAATGGAAAGGCACCCAGGTACCTACTAAAGAGCGGCATCCCACAAGGATTCGTCTACTTTATTATCACAAACGACGAGCGGAAATTGTCTTTGTACTAAATGTCAGTAATTAGTAATTATAGTTAGGTGTGAGGTTTATTAGTGTATAAATTAGGGTGATGGGAGGAATTAATAATGTGGGAATCACAATGGAAGGCAAAGGTCTATGTGGCAGATTTACCAAAGGTCGAATTTCGAGTGGTTAAATCCCTTGAAATTCGACTGGGGAATAGAATCGAATAGGGAATTCGGGCGAATTTACGTACTGGCGAATAGTCGAATGGGTGAATATTCGCCCAGCGAATAGTCGAGCGATCGAATATTCGACCGAAGGATTTTCATTCGATCGAATGATCGATCGAATGCCTTTTTATTCGATCAAAAACTTAGAAAACAAGCCTATGGGACTTTCCCATAGGCTTTTAAAGCAATTCGGTAGGTTTAATCTGGTGAAGTAGGCAGTCGAATGATTTTTAAAAGAGACAGTACCTCGACTATCGAATGCGCGAATAGTCGCAGCGTTTTTTCACTCGATGAATTCGAATCATTCTACTCAGGTGAATTTACCCAATTCGATGGTCGAGGAGCACAAAAAAATTTGAGTTTTTTCCCCTCTATTCATTCACCCGAACTTAGTGAATGTGCCCCTATGTGTTGTAGAGTATAGTAATTAGTGAATTGGGTAATAATTATTCTCTTCACTGCTTGTCCTGACTACTCATACTATTGATTAGATATGGGCGAATCCATTCGCGAAAATGTAGCAAAAATTAGCCGTTGAAAAATCAAAACAATTTCACGGGATAACTTTGCCCATCACTACTATTGATATATTGTATCAGAATTCAGCTCAACTCCAGCCAAAACTCCACTTTCCCAATTGCTCTATAGACCTGACATACGGAGAATCGCTGATGAGTGCAACGCATTTTGGGAACTGGAGCCTCGGCCGGAGGGGAACACCCTACTGCAGTACGATTATTATTAGTCTCTAGTGTGCGAACAATGCACTCAAATTAAAATGTAACTTTTATTTCAACTGATCAATATTAGTAGAAAGGCAAAAAATATAGGCAAAAACAACATTTGTATTGACATCCCCTTTAACCATTTAAGTAGGATGTTGACTCAATATAAAGTTCCAGCGGCACCCAAGGCAGCAAAATTACCGTAACTGCCATTCAGGCTGGACCCATTTAGCTCATAACAAGGTTACAGATATATAGAAACATTGGGGTAACAGTCGCCCTGCTATAGTTCCAGGGGTACCCAGGGTACAAATAAGCACTCACCCCAAATCTCCCTCTAACTGACCTTCAGACTGGGCCCCCTTAGCCTATAACAAGGTTACAGATATATAGAAACATTGGGGTAACAGTCACCCTGCTATAGTTCCAGGGGTACCCAGGGCACAAATAAGCACTCACCCCAAATCTCCCCCTAACTGGCCTTCAGACTGGGCCCCCTTAGCTCATAACAAGGTTACAGATATATAGAAACATTTGGTAACAGTCACCCTGCTATAGTTCCAGGGGTACCCAGGGCACAAATAAACACTCACCCCAAATCTCCCCCTAACTGACCTTCAGACTGGGCCCCCTTAGCTCATAACAAGGTTACAGATATATAGAAACATTTGGGTAACAGTCGCCCTGCTATAGTTCCAGGGGTACCCAGGGTACAAATAAGCACTCACCCCAAATCTCCCCCTAACTGGCCTTCAGACTGGGCCCCCTTTTAGCTCATAACAAGGTTACAGATATATAGAAACATTTGGGTAACAGTCGCCCTGCTATAGTTCCAGGGGTACCCAGGGTACAAATAAGCACTCACCCCAAATCTCCCCCTAACTGACCTTCAGACTGGGCCCCCTTAGCTCATAACAAGGTTACAGATCTATAGAAACATTGGGGTAACAGTCACCCTGCTCTACTCAGGGCAGCATATCAGCGCTTTACTTGACCTTTAGGCTAATGGCATGCCTGTTAATGCAGAAGGAGGAGGGGGTGGATGGGCTGTTTCTCTGCTTATGTTTATATGCAGGCAGAGAAACATACCCACGGGGCACTAGCCCAATGGATGCCAGACATGGGTCAAACCAAATCAGTCAGCTGCTGTTAATGTCAATCGGCTTCTAATCCTACTGGAGGAAGGAGCTGCACTTGGAACACAAACCACATGGATTGTTCTGCAACAAAGCAAAGCATTTACAGAATACAAAATGATCTGAGATGTGATAGATTTGTTTTGTATCTGTGTTAAGAAAAGACCCATTAGCAAATGTAAAACGACTAAAGTGAAAGCATTATCATATCTACAGACTATCACCTTAATGGCGTTAGCAGCAGAAAGCAGAGGGCTGATGGCCAATGAATGAAAGCAGAGACTACAGAATAGTTACTGGCGATCTAATTCTTCATCCATTGTGAGTTTTACTGCTCGGGTTACTTACACAAAGCATTAAAAGAACGCTCACTCATTCATGATAGATGCAGTAGCAGCTTTTCAATCAGCCTCAGCAGCCATTATGTATTATGATTGGCCATTAACAATTAATTATAGCATAAGCCCAGCACCTCGCTGAATATTAATCACTGCGCCGCGCATCTCTGAAAAAAAGGTTCCGACTTCCGACATGAAATAATATTGCAGGAAACTCTCTGTGAAGCAATCACAGCAACGAACCCACATGAAGATGAATGTTTTGTAGCTGAAAATACTGAAAGAATTGGCGATACAGTTGCAACTGAATTTCAGGAAACCGTATACAGTGACCATGGAGAAATATATTCGACCTTCATAGGGGTCTGTTTCTTGTTTTCCAGTCCCACTAAGTATCAGCTGAGCCATTGCGTGATATTGCTTTTACAAGTACTGTGCACTGTAGCTGTTACCTAGTTACTAGAGTTCCATGCAGGTATAATTTTGATACCCGTACCCTACCCATACCCGCTACCCATGACCCACTTTTTCCCCCACTGATCCGCTATGCGCCCGCAAAAGGCCAACTAAAATTCCGATGCGGGAGACACATGAAACCGGTCGTGACATCCCATTGGGCCAGAAGTGGCATCATTCTGGCTCCGAATCTTCGCAGAAAAAGCAAAAAACTGGCAGAGCCACAAGGGAGGATGGGAGGGATCAAGCCTGCACCTTTGTTGGGTACCAAGCCAGGTTACCCAGGTTACTGGGACTTTTTGCCCAAATCCTGACCACTTTGCGGGTATTCCATGGGTACCCAACCCGATGCAGGACTCTGTGCACCACTAGGGGCACTTGCACATAATTCAGAAGATGAGGAGGGGCCAACACACTGATGAACAGCATAATTATAAGGAAATGCGAGGAGTAACTTTGGACACAAGTACCATGAAAAGTGTAAAGCAACACAAATTTACTAAACAATAACATCTTTTTTTAGCTCTGCTTAAAACAATGAACAAGGCCAGGGGCTCCCGGCCTTAGTGCCTAGACACGTGCCTATGGCTATGGGCATAAGAGCCTGAAACACTTAAAGGGCATCTAAAGGCAAAAAAAAAATCCCATTTTTACTTTCTTTAATGAAAAAGTAACCTATCTCCAATATTTTTTAATAAAAAATGTGTACCTTTTTTATAAGAAACCTGACTGTATGCAGTGAAATCTCCCTTCATTTACTGCTGTGGATAGGAATTGTCAGACGGTCCCTAACTGCTCTGCAGGGAAACAATCATACTTATGAACAGCAGGGGGAGCCCCCGCCTTACTTCCCAGCCATGCAGAACTCAGGCAGCTTTGTTTGTTTCCCTGTAGAGCAGTCGGCGACTGTGTAGAGATTTGTATTGGATTTTATTCTTGCCTTTACATCCCCTTTACTGTTTCCAACTCCAGCTGCAGGGACAAAGATCATGGAGCCAGATTTAAACAGATAAACTGGGATTCTGTTTTGGAGGATTATTTTTTTTGTTGGTGTTGGAGAAGGCACAGCCTGACGCGTTTCGTGTCACAAACACTTAATCATAGGCTATAGCCTATGATTAATTGTTTGTGACACAAAACGCCTCAGGCTGTGGACAAAATAAACTTTCTTCACTTTGACCAATTGCCTGGTAGAAGTTTGCCTTATTGAGTGCCTGCTCCATATTGGTTTCATCGGCATATATGCTTTGACTCTAATCAAAAATGTTGTAACAAAAATGTAATTTCTGGCACTACTCCTACTAGTCCTACTCTTAAAGTGGACCTGTCGCCTACACATAAAAAACTGCATAATGAAAGTCCTTTCCAAATTAAATATGGAACCCCAAAAAAATGTTTTCATTAAAACATCCATACCTGTTATAAAGGTGTTTAAATATCTAAACTGTCAGTCAAATATTACCTGCCCCGCCTCTATGCCCGTGGCATAGAGGAGGGGCAGTCAATTACTTTCACTTTCCATTCAGCACTTCCTAGATGTCACTCCTCTCCTCACATTCCCCCTTCCCTCCTCAGGCTCTATAATTGTGTACGGCATTGCACATGGACATTAGGTCCCTCATTCTGGTTCATACACACGATTTTGGGGTGATACACAATTTCCCTTAATAACCGTGTCCACAAAATGGCAGCTGCCTGCTTGCTGTAAATGTATAATTCCAAAACAGAAGGAAACAAAATGGAAATAATAAATACAGTGTAAGTAAAGTTTATTTTGCTCAACTAACATGATAGAAAAGAATTTGAAATGATTTCTTAGGGTGACAGGTCCCCTTTAAGGTGCAAGTTTGTTGCGTTAATAAACACAGGTCGCTGTTGGAACCCTGGAGCGCACCCTATCTCAAATTTGCCTTAAAAGGTAAAAAATATTCAGTCGCCCGGCGACAAATCACCTCTCCCTCGGGCGTCTAATCTCCCCAAACTGCCTCTCCGCCAGTTAGAATCTAAATCGCCTGCAGGGTGGCACTCGGAGTGCTTTGTTTTCTGAAGTCCCCCAAAGTTTCATCGGGAGGCAACTACTGGCGACTTTGGAAATCGAATCGCTCCGAGTGCCAACCTTCCAACGATTTTGATTCTAGCCGGCGGGGAGGCAGTTTGGGGAAATTAGTCGCCTGAAGAAGAGGCGATTTGTCGCCGGGCGACTAAATCTCCCCAAATCTTCTTGTCTGTCTCTGCCCTTAATGAGCTTGTTCCTAGAGCATCTCTGACTGGAGAAAACTATTTGTGGCCTTTTCTATCAGATCATACCCATGGCCCACTACGTCATAACCCTTACAACCTTCTTAAAAAGAGAAAGTAGTTGATAGTAAACCAAATGTGTCTGCGCAACAAATAAGTTGGATGCAGGTGTCGCTAATCAATATGTTCATTATTATAATTTCCATATCACTGCAACTGGTTCTGCTAAATACCCAGACTTATTGCCGCTTATTGTCCTCTGATACTGATGTTGTATCCGCGTTTGAGTCGGGTTGTGGTGCAGATCGTACAAGGAAATGTTGCCTGACAAGCTTGTGATGCGTTAAGAAAAGTGCAGGAAGAGTGGAGTTAATAAAACACATTTTTTTTCACTTAATGTGTGAATGGAAGTTGACAAATCTGTGATCAGTTCCAATTCTTTTGACATGTACAGACATTCTCCCTCGAGCAGTTTCAGGGGACAACATCTGCCCCTAGTCCAAGCTAATCATGCGTTCTGATATTACTGTGTGACTGTGAAAAATAAGACTTGTGCTATAGAGTAGAAATAAGTCAACCGTCTCTGATTCACTTCACTTCTATCTTTATTACTGGTAGGGCCAATACCAATTACATATATTTCTTTGTCTGATTGTTCATGTGCCATGAGTTGGGCCATTGGTACCAATTGTTATCAACATTTCCATCTTGACTCTGATCTATATATCTACTGCCATTTTAACCTACTATCTCTGTCTTGCAATAACCCTAATGTCACCATCTTGCCCTACTGTATCATTCCTGTGCTAGCTTACTTAGCGTTTCCATCTTGCCCTAATAACTCTGTATTTCCTTTTTATTGCCATTTTGACATCCTCTCTCCATCTTTCATTTCTCTCACCATCATGGCTTACTGTTTCAATCTTGTACCATCATACCCTACTTTTCTATCATTCATCATGTTCTACTGCCACCACCTTCCCCTACCCTCATGCCATGCTTCAGGCTGACCAACAGTAATTTAAAGTGTCACTTGCCCCTCTTTCTCAATATTTTACTGCTTTCTCCATTGCCCAACTGTCTCCATCTTTTAAATATTTTCTCCATTTATTGTACAATTTATATTTTGCCCTGCTCTTTCCATATTGTCCTACTGTCTCAACTTCTACAGCTGACGCCATCTTGTCCTTCTAAATCCTTCTGCCATTGAACACACTTCCTACTCCATGTGCTGATGTGTGAGACTCGTTTTTTGAAGTCTCCGAAGATTGATTTTGGCTTGTTACAATGGAAATCCACAGGGCCACCTGTGAAGAACTAGTTGAATACCAAGCGTTCTAAATTTGAGGCCATTTGGGGTCCTCGACTGGAGGCAAATGTAGCGGGTTAATTGAGTAGAAGGTAATACTTAAATGAAGAAATGGCAGCATCTTTGTAATGTTCTAATCATGATCTCTTCTCTCAGATCACTCTTACTTCTCTTTTCCTTTCTCCTTTCTTTTCCCCTCTTTTATTCACTGTATAGTACTGTTATAATTAAAAAATGCAAAATAAAATCTTAGAAACTTGAGGTTTAAATGAAACATTGGGGGGAATCAATGGATAGCCACGACAGCAAATGCTTATTTGGCACATCTATTTTCCTTTTTGGCACACCAATAACGATTGAAATCATCCAAAACACATTCTGCTTGTTGGTCACTGAATTTACTTTAAATAGGTTATTTAGTTGTTATGGTCTGGAGTAACTGATCCCAAGCCATGCTACTAGGGATGCGCCGAATCCACTATTTGGGATCCTTCCTGAAAGATTCAGCCCAATACCGAACCAAATCTGAACCCTAATTTGCATATGTAAATTAGGGGTAGGAAAGGAAAAAGTGGAAAAAAACCTTCCTTTGTGATGAAAAGTCATGTGATTTTCCTCCCCTCCCCTAATTTACATATGCAAATTAGGATTCGGATTAGGTTTGGCCAGGCACAAGGATTCAGCCGAATCCTGCTGAAAAAGGCCGAATCCTGGATTCGGTGCATCCCTACTACTCATGGAGGTGACCAGTAGTTGTAGTTGTAGGTAAGTAGTTGGAACCACCATATGGAGTATGGTATGGAGTTTACCTTGATGTGGTATGGTGGCTTGTCAATTTTATGATCATAGTTTTGTAACTAAAAAGCCGGTTTTGTTTGATTTTTGAATAACCTTCAGTATGGTACCAGGGACAAATGTATGGTTATGTTTGCAAGAAGCTTCAGAGATCATGTAGGAGCATTGAAGTAAAATGCAACAAATGACCAGATAAACTGATGCACTGTAGTGTGTGTCTCTACTGCTGGGACATTGTCCAAAAAATAAATATTAATTTCAAAAAGTTCCTTATTTCATTGAAAAGTCATTCACAGTAGTCTAATCCAAAGCAGAACCCCATATCAAAGTCCATATAATTAAGGGATGCACCAAATCCATTAATTTGGATTCGACCGAACCACCGAATCCTTCACGAAAGATTCGGCCGAATACCGAACTGAATCCGTATCCTAATTTGCATATGCAAATTAGGGGTAGGAAGGGGGAAACATTTTTTACTTCCTTGTTTTGTGACAAAAAGTCATACGATTTCCCTCCCGTCCCTAATTTCCATATGCAAATTAGGATTCAGATTCGGTTCAGCCGAATCCGAGTCCTGCTGAAAAGGGCTGAATCCTGGCCGAATCCCGAACCGAATCCTGGCCGAATCCCGAACCGAATCCTGGATTCAGTGCATCCCTAATATAATTTAATTGATCAAGCAAAGACAAAGGTGGGATAGACTTACTGTTGGTTGAGAAAGGAGCCCAGATGATTTAAAAAGTAGAAAATCTTTATTAGGACATATTCAAACCTAACGCGTTTCGTGCCAAGGGTGGGCACTTACTCAACTAACAGTAAGTCTATCCCGCCTTTGTTTTCATTTTTGCTTGGGCAACAAATGACCATCTACTAAATGAGTAAGTGACGAGTGAATCTGCCCTGCAGATTGTGGATAAATTGGCGGAACAACAAAAATCGGTGAAACACATTGAAGTCAATAGGCGTTATTTTTATGTGCGCAACAATTTTTTCTAACTCCGAAAGTCAATGGGTATTTTTTTTCGTGGTGATGAATTTTTCGTCTCAGCAGCATTTTTGTCCGAATGCATTAAAGTCAATGGGTGATTTTTTTTTTTTGTGGTGACTTTTTTGAAATTCTTTGCAGCGGATTTTTGCAGCAGTTTCACGGAAAAACTTGCAGATGACAAAATATGGAATTTCGCCACAGAAAAATTCGCTCGTCTCTACTACTGAGCCTTGTCTTATGATGATAATAACAATAACCTCAAGTCATACTATAGAATATGTTGGGAGAAATCAATCAATAAACCATCAATAAATTCTGTACTTCTATAAATCCTATACTTCTATACATTATTATGAAACTACTTGTAGGCAGTTTTGTAAAGATGATTCAGGAGCAGAGCCGGCTTTTTATGTTACTTGATTCTTTCATTCATAACGTCCTTTTTAATGTGTTTCCTTTTGTAAGGCTAATGGTACTTTATTATTTATATACTAAATTATTGAAGGCTTTTAGTTTATTTATTTTGTATTTCTGCATACAGTTAAACGCCCATATCATTAAGGCATTAGCACAAATGTTTTAGGGTTGGATTCTTTAGTGGGTCATTATACCGGCAATTCTCTTAACTGTGAGTACAGATGTAGCACAACATTCATTTCTTTCAGCAAAACTCTTCATTACAGAAGGAACATGGCAGGATTCCTTCTCTTCCGAAATTAAACTTTCATGCAAATTCATCTTCTCTACTCACTATACTGGAACAAAAATGGAATAGATTTGTATACTATTGCCTTCTGGGGAATGTGTTTGGAAGGTTTTCAGAAATTGTCAATGAAAGGCACAAGGCTGCAGGCTGAGTTATACAGGGAACTCTGAGTATCACTCATGTATTATAAGGGATAATGTACCCCCTACTGTAAATGATAAGGATATTAGAAGTCACTGAGGGGTTGTTCTGTGACCATATAAAGGCACAAGGCTGCAGGCTGAGTTATACAGGGAACTCTGAGTATCACTCATGTATTATAAGGGATAATGTACCCCCTACTGTAAATGATAAGGATATTAGAAGTCACTGAGGGGTTGTTCTGTGACCATATAAACGCACAAGGCTACAGGCTGAGTTACAGTATACAGTGAACGCGGGTTGCGTGTCAGGTTGCGAATAAGGCAGTTGCGGGTCCGGTAGTGGATCAAAGTGGGTAAATATGCGGGTTGCAGTTCAGGTCTCGGGTTGTGGGTTCGGGTCCGGTCTGGGTCTTAGAAATTGGTTCCACGCAGGACTCTATTTTAGAGGTGAGGGTATCATGATGACATCATGGACACAGCATAATGGTATCTATGACATCATTAAACTCTTCTAATTGCTACAAAACATATGTTCAATTTGTTAATTCATATATGGGTTGGACCAGGACAAAGACTAATTGAGGGACATCAGAATATTCCAAAATACAGAATAATCTGGTAATGGAAAACCACTGGGTTCTTTTAGGCAACAACGAGCGGATTTTGCAGTTTTAAAAGTGTCAGCATCTAACGGCAGCCTGTCAGGAGCTCATTGTTGCAAGAAAAGAAGGGGAAAGAACAATTATTCTCAAAAGTTTTTTCTAAATAATAAAGGAAACCAGTTGGCAGTTACAGCAAATGTAAATTAATAAACACCGGTCTGAAAAGTGATTTTTTTTTTTTATAATGAGAAATGAACATAATTCACCGCTTGAGCTGGTGGCAAATAATGCTTTTTAACTTTAATTCCCAAATCAATTCCAGACAGAGAAGAAAAAGCTGGAGTCCTCCATTGACATTGCATTGAGCTGAGCTGCACTGGCTTTTGTTGTTTGTTGTTCTTTCACACCCCCAAAAACAAACCCTTTCCACAGGAATTAACACTAACTCATGAATAAGAAGCCATTCAATCCGTCGAAAGCCGGGAATTAAATGTTGTGGATCTCTGCAGACGGGGGCTCATTACTTCACAATAAGTAACATTGAGTTTTTTATGATTAGAAAAGAGCACAGTTGTGCCGCACAACAACACATGATATGTAATGAAATAACTGTCACTCCAGCTCTCATGTGTTTGTTACACTGTTACAGCTGCCAGTTGGGTTATTCTTCCAGGCAGCTCTATCTACCAGGCAGATAACAAAACAGCCACACCCTCCTACTAGTCTAAACACACCTCCCCCAGCTGATTGGTCAGTACACTCTAGCATTGCCTTCAATGAAGTTGCCAGACATGGAGTGTGTGATGTCATCTGCTCCTCCCTTTGATGATGTGCTGTGCCTGGTAGATAGAGCTGCCTGGAAGGCATCCTCCCCTTCCTCAGACTGCTACTAACCATGTTGTACTTTCTGCACACAAAGAAGAGGGAGGCATGTTTAGCAAAAAATCTAATTTGATTTCTATTTTATTTTTAATAAAAAAAACTCAAACTTGCTAAATGTCACGAGCGCCGCCCGGAGCAGGTCCAAGAGCTCCGGGCGGCGCGTCCTCTCCTGCCGGCGTCGCTCCCAAGATGGCGGCGCCCATGGCCGCCACGTGGGTAAGCGGCGCCGGCGCGATGACGTCAGTGCGCCGACGTCGGCGCAAGGACGTCAATGACGTCACTAAGGCGCCAAATTCAAATAAAAAGCCTGTTTAGACGCCAGAATGGCGCCCAAGTATAGGATTACCTTCCCTAAAGTGTATCCTGGGTTTCCTGTGTACCTTATTGCCAAATCTTGTTCCTGATCTGTTTCCTGACCCCTTTGCCTGGACTTTGGACCTTGTTGTATTCTGCCTGCCTGTGAACTCTTGCCTGATCCTGACTATTCTTCGTTTAACCCTTTGGACACCGCGACCTTGTTCCCTCAAGAGGGCTTCCTCCTTGATCCTGACAACCTCCCTGGAGGGAGCTCCCGGCTCCCTGACATTATACTTGGGCCATGGATCCTTCTGAGGAAGCCACACCTCATGTCGGACGAGCGCTCCGCGGACTGGCATCCCGCATGGAGGACTACGAAAACCAGCAGGTTCGCATTGGGCAAGCACTCGATGTCCTGCTGGCTCAAGTGCCTTCTGCGTCCTCCACTGCTCCACCTACTGGGGACCCCCCCATGGCGGCAGCCCCCACGAACACAAGCTACCCGACAGGTGAGCCTCGCATTCCACCTCCCCCTCGTTTCAGTGGGGACCCACAAGCCTGCAGGGGATTTGCCACGCAATGCCAAATTCAATTTGAGTTCCAACCCACACAGTTTCCTAGCGAGCGTTCCAAGGTGGGGTATGTGATGTCTCGATTGGAAGGCAAGCCACTAGAGTGGGCCACGTCTCTTTGGGAGAAGAATTCCCCGCTGACTTTTGATGTTAAAGACTTTCTCCAGGCTTTTCGTATAGTTTTTGATGCTCCAGGTCGGGTTACGAACGCCCCTGCCCGTCTCTTGCAGCTCCGGCAAGGAAGCCGCAGTGTCAATGAGTATGCTATAGACTTCCGAACACTGATGGCGGAGACTTCCTGGTGTGATGACGCTTACAAGGCCGTATACTACCAAGGCCTATCCATCCGCATCAAAGATGATCTCGTCTCCAGAGAGACTCCTGACACCCTGGAAGGGTTGATCGCTCTATCCATTAAGGTGGACACTCGTCTCAGAGAGCACCAGGTGGAGAGAGAGCGCAGTAGACGATTTTCTCCCATGTTGGCCCCTCGCTTTCAAAGGCCGATTCTGCAAACACCCGCTGTTCCTGTGACCCATGTGTCGACGTCTCCCTTGGAGGAACCCATGCAAGTAGGAAAGACTCGCCTCTCCGAGCAGGAAAGACTCCGAAGACGTATGGCAGGTCTCTGTTTATACTGTGGTGGGCATTCCCATTTTGCCAACGCCTGTCCTGCCAAAGCCAAGAGTTTTGTACCCCGAGGTATGTCTCAGGTTTCTCATGTAGGGGGCATCACTCGAGGTTCTCTGGAGAAGTATCAAGAAAATTCACGCAGGCTTCTTCTTCCTTTGCAGATTCACCTGGCAAGTAAGTCTATCTTCGAAAGGGCCTTCCTCGACTCCGGAGCGGATGGCAATTTCATGGATGCCTTTTTTGCCGAACGCATGAAGATTCCTCTGCTTCCATTGTCTTCTCCCCTGCGAATTACTGCCATAGATGACAAACCCCTGGAGTTTGAATTCGTCACAAAGTTCACGGCGGAACTATCTGTACAAGTTGGGGCGCTGCATCAAGAAAAACTTTCATTCTTCATCATCCCCTGTCCTTCTACTCCAGTGATATTGGGTCTTCCATGGTTACGTCTGCATAACCCCACCATAGACTGGTCCACTGGGCAGATCTCTCGTTGGAGTTCATTTTGCCTGCAACATTGCCTTCCGCCAAAACCCCTCGAGAAGGTGAATGTCTCCTCTGCGGAATTAAAGACTTTGCCCTCCACTTACAAGGGATTTTCCGATGTATTTTGTAAAAAGTCTGCAGAGTTCCTTCCCCCACATCGCTCCTACGACTGTCCGGTTGAACTCCTGCCTGGAGCTATGCCCCCCAGAGGGCGCACCTACCCTCTCTCTCCTGCAGAGACTACCGCTATGAAGGAGTACATCCAAGAAAATCTCCAGCGGGGGTTTATCCGCCCTTCTACCTCTCCTGCAGGGGCTGGGTTCTTCTTCGTGGAGAAGAAGGACGGAGGCCTTCGGCCTTGTATAGACTATCGGGGTCTGAATAAGATCACCGTGAAAAACAGATACCCTCTGCCCCTGATTGCCGAGCTCTTTGACCAGCTGAAAGGGGCAAAGATTTTCTCCAAGTTGGATCTCCGGGGGGCCTACAACCTCATTCGCATCCGGGAGGGTGACGAATGGAAGACGGCATTCAACACTCGGGATGGGCACTATGAATATCTCGTTATGCCCTTCGGCCTATGCAATGCCCCTGCCGTCTTCCAGGAGTTTGTGAATGATGTGTTCCGAGATCTCCTAGGAAGGTTCGTAGTCGTATACTTGGACGACATCCTGATCTTTTCCAAGGACCTTGAAAGTCATCGCTCCCAGGTGAAGGAGGTACTCTCTCGTCTGAGGAAGAACTCTCTCTTCGCCAAGTTGGAGAAGTGTGTTTTCGAGGTATCCAAGATCCCCTTCCTAGGATACATTATCTCTCCAGAGGGATTTGAGATGGACCCCGTGAAAGTGTCGGCCATCCAGGAGTGGCCTCTCCCACTGAGTACCAAAGCAATCCAGAGATTCATCGGATTTGCTAATTATTATCGACAGTTCATCCGGGGGTTCTCTTCCCGCATTGCACCTATCCTGGCCCTCATCCGAAAAGGGGGTAAACCCAGCCTGTGGCCTCCATCTGCCATAGAAGCCTTTCAGTCCTTGAAAGAGGCCTTCACGTCTGCTCCTGTTCTTCGACATCCCAATCCTGCACTACCCTTCTGCATCGAAGTTGATGCTTCTGAAGTCGGAGCCGGAGCTATCCTGTCTCAGAGACACTCCTCTGATGGAAAATTGCACCCCTGTGCGTTTTTCTCCAAGAAGTTCTCATCCGCAGAGCAGAACTATGATGTCGGAAATCGAGAACTCCTGGCAGTCAAGCTTGCCCTTGAAGAATGGCGTCACCTCCTGGAGGGTTCTGAAATTCCTGTCCAGATTTTCACTGATCACAAAAATCTGGAGTTCATACAGTCCCTCAAGAGGCTAAATCCCAGACAAGCCAGGTGGGCCCTTTTCTTTTCCCGATTTAACTTTGTTTTGACTTATCGCCCAGGTTCCAAAAATCTGAAGGCCGACGCCTTGTCTCGTAGCTTCACTCCGGTGGACCGTGACCC
Source organism: Xenopus laevis (assembly GCF_017654675.1). Lineage (NCBI taxonomy): Eukaryota > Metazoa > Chordata > Amphibia > Anura > Pipidae > Xenopus > Xenopus laevis. The sequence goes on from NC_054380.1 coordinate 8,731,909, forward strand.
TGAGAGACAGGAACCAATCATTCCACCAGTCAAGATCATTGCCTCTCTGTATCCCCAATTTGCCGACCAGATTCTGGCTGGGCAGTCCTCGGCTCCTCAAGATACTCCGATTGGCATGGCCTTCGTCCCTCCAGAACTTCGCCTGGCCATCCTGCAACAAACCCACTGCTCCAGGCAAGCTGGACATCCTGGTCCGGCCAAGACCCTTGAACTTTTGAGGCGCCTAGTCTGGTGGCCTGATATCCGCAAGGATGTAAAGGACTTTGTGGCTGCTTGTAATGTCTGCGCCACTTCTAAGCCTAGCCATTCCCGCCCCAGTGGGTTGTTACAGCCTTTGCCGGTACCCTCTCGTCCATGGACACACCTCTCTATGGACTTTATTGTCGAACTTCCTCCCTCCGGTGGGAATACTGTGATCTGGGTTGTTATTGACCGCTTCTCCAAAATGGCCCATTTCATCCCTCTGAAGAAGTTGCCCTCTGCGGTGGAGTTGTCCCAGCTATTTATCCAGTACATCTTCCGCCTGCATGGTTTCCCGGTGGAGATCGTCTCCGATAGAGGCACCCAGTTTACTGCCAAATTCTGGCGTTCCCTATGCAAAGACCTGGGAATTGTTCTTCAGTTTTCATCTGCATACCATCCGCAGACGAATGGGGCAGCTGAACGTGTCAACCAAGCCCTGGAACAGTTCCTGAGGAACCACGTATCCCTCTGCCAGGATGACTGGTCTGATCTCCTCCCATGGGCGGAATTCGCTCATAATAATGCTTGTCATTCCTCTACAGGGAGGTCTCCGTTCATGTCGGTGTATGGTCTGCATCCTCAAGCTTTTCCCCAAGACTTTGTGCTATCTGATGTCCCGGCTGCTGACGACTCCGCAGCCCATATGTCTGCTATTTGGGCTGCTACCAAGTTGAACCTAGAGAAGAGCGCTCTTGTTCATAAGACTTTCGCGGATCGTCGTCGAAGATCCTCTCCTCCCTACAAGGTGGGTGATAATGTCTGGCTCTCTTCCAGGAATATCCGGTTGAAGATACCATCTCCCAAGTTGGGTCCAAAATTCTTGGGTCCATTTCCAATCTTGGAGATAATCAATCCTGTGGCTGTCAGACTCCAACTGCCACCAGAGATGAGAATCCCCAACGTGTTCCACGTGTCTCTGGTGAAACCCGCCATCACCAACCGGTTCTCTGGCGGTCAATCTCCTCCTCCTGCCATCTCTGTGGAGGGTCAACTCGAGTACGAGGTGGAGAGAATCCTAGACTCCAGGATCTCCAGAGGGTCTCTTCAGTACCTCATTCAGTGGAGGGGCTTTGGCCCTGAAGAATGCTCCTGGGAAGGTCACCGTGATGTTCACGCTCCTCGTCTGGTGAGGGAGTTCCACTCCAAATTTCCCCAGAAGCCAAATCCTGGTGGTCCGGAGGCCCCCCGTGAGGGGGGGGGTACTGTCACGAGCGCCGCCCGGAGCAGGTCCAAGAGCTCCGGGCGGCGCGTCCTCTCCTGCCGGCGTCGCTCCCAAGATGGCGGCGCCCATGGCCGCCACGTGGGTAAGCGGCGCCGGCGCGATGACGTCAGTGCGCCGACGTCGGCGCAAGGACGTCAATGACGTCACTAAGGCGCCAAATTCAAATAAAAAGCCTGTTTAGACGCCAGAATGGCGCCCAAGTATAGGATTACCTTCCCTAAAGTGTATCCTGGGTTTCCTGTGTACCTTATTGCCAAATCTTGTTCCTGATCTGTTTCCTGACCCCTTTGCCTGGACTTTGGACCTTGTTGTATTCTGCCTGCCTGTGAACTCTTGCCTGATCCTGACTATTCTTCGTTTAACCCTTTGGACACCGCGACCTTGTTCCCTCAAGAGGGCTTCCTCCTTGATCCTGACAACCTCCCTGGAGGGAGCTCCCGGCTCCCTGACACTAAACCCGAATGTACGATTGTGTAAAACCGTGGAAAAAAAGCAGTTTTATTTTGTAGGGATGCACCGAATCCACTATTTGGGATTCTGCAGAATCACGGAATCCTTCTTGAAGCATTCAGTCGAATATCGAACCAAATCCGAATCCTAGTTTGCATATGCAAATTAGAGGCGGAAAAAGAAAAAGTGAAAAAAGAATGTTTTACTTAGGGATGCACTGAATCCACTATTTTACCCCCGAATTCTTCCAGAAAGATTTGGCCGAATACCGAACCGAATCCTAATTTGCATATGCAAAAAATGTTTTCCCCTTCCCACCCCTAATTTGCAAATTAGGGGTGGGAAGGGGAAAGCCTTTTTTACTTTCTTGTTTTGTGACAAAAAGTCACACGATTTCCCTCTCGCCTCTAATTAGCATATGCAAATTAGAATTCTGATTCGGTTCAGCTGGGCAGAAGGATTCGGCCGAATCCTGCTGAAAAAAGGCTGAATCCTGGCCGAATCCCGAACCGAATCCTGGATTCGTTGCATCCCTAGAAAAATCACGTGATTTCCCCTTCCCACACCTAATTTACATATGCAAATTAGGATTCGGTTTGGCCGGGTAGAAGGCTGAATCCGAATCCTGTTGAAAAAGGCAGAATTCTGCCCAAATCCTGAACCAAATCCTGGATTCGGTGCATCCCTAGTTTTTTGTGCTAAATAAATTACAATCATTAGAATTTTGGAGACTCTCGTTATTTCTGTGAAAACTCGATTGCTAATAAATATGCCCCATAGTCCATGTTCTCACCGCCAAAAACAAATCATCAGTGCCCAGATACTGTAGCTTTAGACTGACTCATTTTTAGCAAGACCGGTCTCTGTTTGAAATGCGTTACTCATTGGCCACGATGATAGAAATGTTCAATCAACTGAATGACACTATTAAACTGGGGTTATGGTAAAAGCTTATTTTTTTTAATACTAACCCTTATTTGTGTTACTAACTTACTATAAAATGGGGGTAAAGGAATTTGTGGTTTTGTTCATATATTAATATTTTATCTTTTGTCTGTGTTCATTGAATGTTAAATTATATTACATCTCTTTGCCTATAAATCTAGGGATGCGCTGAATCCAGGATTTGATTCGGTATTTGGCCAGGATTCAGCCTTTTTCAGTAGGATTTGGATTCGGCCCAAATTCTAGTGTCTGCCCGAACCCAATCTGAATCCTTAAATAACATGTTTTTTTCTCTTTATCCCTTCCTGTTCCTGATTTTCTATGTAAATTAGGATTCAGTTTGGTATTCGGTCGAATCTTCCACAAAGAATTGAGGGGTTCAGGCAAATGCAAAAAAGTTAACACAGTGCATCCCTACTATAATCTCTACATTTTTCTAATTGAGTTTTCTGAACTCAAATATTCAAGCTTAGCAAAATTGAAAATTGTTGATGGGCAAATAAATTTGCCAGGCACGAATTTGCGGCGAATTCCCGCATTTCGCTGCGGCAAATAAATTCGCAAAAATTCGCTGGGGAGAATTCGCCTGCGGCAATTTCTGATTTTCACGATTTTTTCGTGAAAACGTTCGAAATGCTTGATTTTTTCCGTGAAAAGGTTCCAATTGAGCGATTTTGCATGAAAACGTACAAATTTCACAAATGTTTAGTGAAAACGCCCGAATTTCAAAAATTTTTGGTGAAAACGCCCGAATTTCATGAATTGTTCGTGAACTTTCCATTTCCATGATTTTTGCGAATTTTTGCCGTTTCACGAATTTTGCAGGAAATTTGCGAATTTTTCGGCGAAGCGAAACGGGAGAGATTCGCCCATCAGTATTGAAAATTATTGGAAATTTGAATAAAAAATCTTTGGCAAGCTTCTATAGAAGTCAGTGGGAGGTGTATTTTCTATTTTCAATGTGATTTTTGGATTGGGACACGTTTCTTTCCCACAGCTTCGCATTATCTATTTTGTACCATTTAAGTTTTTATAAATATACTAGTGATTTTTTTTAAATTGAGTTTCGAAAATACGTTGATGATCATAATCAATCAGCCTCCCTTTTTTTAACTCTCACCAGTTCACGTTTCAATCAGACCATTTTTTCTGACTCCGCACTTTAACATTAAAGGGGAACTCCAGTAAATTATAACTAAAGTTTTTTGAAAAATAAACATAATTTCAAGCAACTTTGCAATATACATCAATAAAAAATATGCAGACTTTTCATGATATTTAATGGTTTCTGATAGTTCCCTAAGCCCAGCCCCCTGCTCTCCTGCTGATCTGTCTGACTACTTCGCTGAGCTGTCTGACTACTGTTACTTTATATCAACAGCCATCTGTCTTCAGCCTGCATCCTCCAAACCCACAATTCCCTGCACACGTGATTTCAATAAGGAAAGGAACATCCCAGTGCAATGCATTGTGGGTGATGTAGTTCCTGCATGCTGTCTGTAAGCTGTGGAGAAGTTGTTACAATTTGTAACATCAGTGTTTAGTCCCTCCTTCCCTGCCAGGATTTCAAATGATGCAGAAAGAGAAGAACTGTTATCAGATGGATTTCAGCATAGAAAATGCCATTTATTCATACTTTTTTAAGAAACCAGTAATTGTGATGAGTATATTAGGGGTTTCTGTGTTATGTGGGCCTCGTTATCAAAGTGGGGTTTGGAAGCTGGAGTTCCCCTTTAATTTGAAATAAAAAAGGCCTTTCAGCACCTAAAGAAAAAGCCTAAACCTGTGTAATAGGCAGAGACTAACATTTCGCATGTCTGCCTAATGATTTTCTCCAACAAAGTCACCGTAAGTCACCTGCAAAGAGGATAAAAATAACCTCAAGTTTTCTCTTCCTTCCCATTTTGTTGTAAGAAATGTATCGGTTTTAATCTTGTGTTATTTTTGCCGTCTCAGTAGAGCACTTCCACTCGGAATCCTTCTATATATCAGGTCTCAGCACAAGACTGCAAACCAGTTATCTTACCTAAATAGCAGAAAAAAAACCGTTCTATTTGTTTGATTGAAGATCACAGGGATTATCTATCTTTTCTATCGTGAATTTGGTTTATATTTTCGGCACTGCAGCATTTGATCACTATCTAAGGTTTGAGAAAGTACATGTTGTAGAAAGGTTTATTTCGGTTTTAAAATGTAATATCCGGCTGCAGTGGTAGAGTTAAGAGCACTTGAAATAGAACTGACAGAGATAGATATCAACCACTCTTTAGGGCAGAGACACATGATCAGATTCGGGGAGATTAGTGTGACAACTCACCTCCCTGGTAGTCTAGTGGTGCGGCGGGGACGCCCACTGCGCCATCGGCAGGGACGCCCGCCACGCCGCTCCTCTTCGTCCAAAATGCCGGCTTCTTAGGGCGCGCGCATTGACGCTGGTGTATGACTGCAGCGCGCAATGGCGAGAAATTCAAATGCTATTTAACGGGACATTTTGTATTTACTCACTGCCCGTTATAGGATCATATTTTGTGAGTTCCTGGTTCTTCTGTGCTACTATTCTGTCTGTTATCTGATACCTGTTGTGACCCCTGCCTGTTTTGACGATTCTGATCTCTGAAATCCTGACCCTGCCTGGTAAACCGACTCTTCTATATCCGTATCCCTCCTGATTGATCTCCTGGTTTGACCCTTGCCTGTCTGACTCCGCTTGTACTCTGCCTGTCCCGACCTGGCCTGTTTTGACTACAATTTCTGCCTACGCCTTGTACTGTGACCTTGTGCCCAAAAGACTTTTGCTTTACAGTCGTGCCCCTTTGCTCATCCAGAACCCTTTGCTTGGCACCGCTCTTAATAAGACCTGGCGGCATCCGATTAGCCGAGGGCTCCTCCCGAGGTGAAAGGCAGCTGTTAAAGGCAGAAGTAAGAGCCGAGACCAGGGTGCCTAGCATAGGTTCTGGATTTAGGGTGCCAACCATGACAATTAGTCGCCCAGAGACAAATCTCCTCTTCCTCGGGGCGACTAATCTACCAGAACTGCCTTCCTGCCTGCTAGAATGTAAATTGCCAGCGGGATGGCACTCGGTGTGCTTAGTTTTGCCTCACGAGGAAACTTCTGGCAACTTCGGAAAAACGAAGTGCTCCAAGTGCCATCCCGCCGTTAATTGACATTCTAGCTGGTGGGAAGCCAGTTCGGGGAGATTAGTTGCCCCGAAGAAGAGGAGATTTGTCTCCGGGCAACTAATTTCCCTGAATCTGACTGTGTGTCTCTACGCTCAACATTCATATGCAAATGTGTTAGAGATGTACATTAAATCTGCTAAATCTTTGCTTGCAGAACAGACTGGAAATGACATGAACCCCTAGGTCCATAGGGATCTTCGTTGAGTAGCTTATAGTAGTAATCAAAATTCCATTGAAACCCCATGTACGAGTTCCTAAGTAGAAAAACTGTTGGTAGCTTTGCGCCCATGCATTTTAGGGTGAGTCATTTCTCTGGAGTTACCCATAATACAAGGGAAGGCTAACAAAGTCACGGCCTCTTTAATTGATTTAGGTTTTAAGTAGTGATGAGTGAATTTTTTTTACCATGTATGGTTTCGCTGCAAATTTTACATTTCTGAGTTTCGTTGCCGGCAACGGTGCCTGAAAATCACCATGCAATAAGTTTTGCGTACAACAAAAATGTCTTGTGTGTGGCAAAAATGTTGCAGTATACAAAAAAGTCACCCATAGGTGTACATTTACTTACCTTCAAAAATCCGCCAGCGCTGGCTTTGCGCACATCACAACACTTCGCCAGGCGTAAATTCGCCTGGACAATACTAATTCACGAAGATCCGAAGTTGTGCACATGGTAACGAATGCTTGCGAAGTTGTGCTAGCAATAATACGATCAACATTTCGAAGTTACGCTAGTGTTGGTTAATTTGCATACAGCGTGCAGTTAAAGTACAATGGACGTATATGTTGCAGCAAATACATTACATTACACAAGTCCAGGGAACCTTAATAAAATAAAGTTGTTATATTGCCCTACACATGAGCCCACTGTATAGTTTATGTGCCATATGTTAGGAAATGTAGGGGGGAAGCCGGGTACCCTAAAAAAAAAATACGCACTTTTTTCAGGCTATCAACCAGATAAAGGAAAAGACGCCAGAGTTTTTTGGGACTTGGAAAAATTTTCAACTAAAATTTCTACAAAAGTAAGTCCTATCTACTCCATTGCACTCGCCTGGTCTGAGGTGGCAAAGGCAAGTCTGGCGATAGAGGTAACGGTCCTTAAAATCAAAAGCTTAGTGAATTCGCGAAGTAACGCTCTTTTGCCTGGCGTTAGAGTGCGAAGTTGCACCAGAGTCTATCACCTTCGCCGGCGAAGTGCCGAAATGACGTCACGCTGGCGAATTTTTGCCAGCGTTAACCACTTCACCTTTTAGTAAATTTGCCCCTAGACTCAAATGTATTTTGATTCAAAAAAGTCACCGCAACAAAAATGTCGCCAAAAGACTTCCTCTGTATCAACACACCTAGAATTTACAAAAAAGGTTTAACCTGATGGATTATCATTATCACTAACTATGGCCTTGACACTGAACTGCTGTGGTTGTTGATTCTACCTTTTTTGGGGGGTTTTCTAATCTATAGGAAAAGCACATTGCCTAGCAACACATAGTGGCAGATTTACTAAAGGGTGAAGTGGATAACCCTAGCGGCATTTTGCTAGAAATCACATCCACAGGGACATCGCCAATTTACTAACAGGTGTAGGCGACAATTCGCTAGTGAACTAGACCATTACTAGCGTTCATTCGCACTCTATCACCAGGTGACTTTTCGATCTGGGGAACAGTTACCTACAGAGTTGACTTCGCCACTTCACACCAGGTGAACTCCTAAAATGAAGCTACTTCCTCAATCTTATGTCAGTGACATCATATCCTGTGTGCCGAAAATGCATCAAAGAGATACTTTAACTGACAGGCTGAGATGGGACAGTCAGGTTGGCAAAACAGTCAGGTTTAGAAACTTCAACTAACAATTACTTACAAAAACAAACCTCTCAGCAAAAAAACAACCAACATGGCCTATGGATAACTTTTTAATTTTAAAAAGTAGTTTTTTAGTGTCAGTATCATTTTAAAGTTGTAAAAACGCTGGCGACATTTCCTTTTTTATAGCGGGATTACCTGCAAAAGTCCTAACTATTGAACTTTTTTGTGTTAACATTTTTCCCCAGACATTTGAGGGCCATGGAACATTCATTTTACAGTGGGCTCATGTGTAGGGCATTATCTGATCTCTTTTGTCTTTATTCAGATTCCTTGGACATTTGTAATAAAAAGTGGCCACTTCAAGCATTTGCACCAACATCTCTAATAAAGACGTTCATACAACTTTAATGTACCCGCCCTATTCAAATTGAAAAGTGTAAGAGGACTAACGAAGTTTCGCTAAGCAGAAGCGATCGCTAGCGTAATTTTGCTTTGAAACGCTCGCACTGCCGAAGTATCATTAGCGAAAAGTCGCCAGCGTTTGGCACCCAGGATGCAACTTTGAATTTCAGTGTATTAGTGTAGTGGTAACGAATTCTCGCCTGGTGAAATGGTGAAAAGTGTGCGAAGGAGTCGCTGGCGACAATTCGCCCTTTAATGAATCTGCCCCCTGGTCTTACTCAGTCTGCACTTTAGGAATCAAGCTAAGATTTTCTCACTTAATATGACCCAAGATAGTGGCGAGAAGCAGTTTCCCCTCATCACTTTAGTATCATGATCATTGTTCCACAATGGAGTCTTAAAATACAGCATTTTACTTTCAGCAACTCAATGACATAAAGATCATTTTGCCTGACACTTCAATTGACATAAATCCGATTTGCTGTTCTGCTTCATAAGGTCAGTGAAGCATAGGAACATTTAGGAGCTCTGGAGAGATATACAGACAATTCACTGGCCAAATCTTCCACTCATCGTAAGGACACGAGCATTAAACTCTGAATACATTAGCAACTTTTCGCTTAGGAGAATGGCCGTTGCTCCGCAAATTCACTAAAGTGTGGATTTTATTGAACATTACCTCTTTTACCAAAGTTTTGGGCCTTTATCAAAGACTGTGAAGAACGTACCTGGTGGTCTAGTGGGGTACGGTAGGGACGCCCGCCGCGTCGAGCGGTCTCTGTTAGGCCGCAGGTGCCGGTGTCTTAGGGCGCACGCTCTTGTGAAATTTAAAGGCGTAGGCGCGCAGTTTAAACACCATTTAAAGCCCATAAGGGCTGTGGGACCTTGCCGTGATAGGACCTTGTTCCTGGTGCTTTGTGCTTTTTGAGCTTCTGTATTCTGATTCTGGTTTTGACCCCTGCCTGGCTAAACCACTATCCTGACCTCTCTATCTGACCCTTGCCTGAATATCGACTACCCCTTCTGCTGAACCCTCCTGTCTGATTGATTACCCGGTTTTGACCTTTGCCTGCCTGATTACGATTGACATCTGCCTGCCTCGACCCGGCCTATTCTGATGACGATTCTGGTTTCCTGCATTGTACCGTGACCCTCGGCCTAAAGACTCTCGCTAACAGTCGTGCCCCTCTGTCTAACCAGAACCTCTAGCCTTGCACCTCTCGTTTAAGTCCTGGTGGCATCCAAGTAGCTGAGGTTTCCTCCCGAGACCAAAGGTGGTCACACTACAAGACCAGGGTGCTTGGCATTTGTTCTAGTGTTTAGTGATGGGCGAATTTGCGCCATTTCACTTTGCCGAAAAATTCACGAATTTCCCATGAAATTGTGAATTTATTCACCGGCGGCGAATCGCGCAAATTTGCCGCGAATTTGCACCTGGCTAATAAATTCGCCCATCACTACTGGTGTTGGGTTCCGACCGTGACAAGGACCCCCCAGCATCGTTGTTTGCTGCTAAATTTACAAGAAATGGATGACGGTAGTCAAGGCTCTGCAGCTTTATACAGTGAAAACTTTATGGCTGAGCACTTGGAACTATGTATATATATATATATATATATATATATATATATATATATATATATATATTTATATATTTATATATATATATATATATATAGTGATGAGCTCATCTGTCCCGTTTGCTTCTTGTACAATTGTGAAAAATGATGCAAAACACATGAAATGCTACGGGCGACAGTCTTGTCGCGGCAACTTTTTGTAGCAAATTATAGATATTTGAGTCTATGGATGACATTTTTTGAAACTGACCATGTGGCAAATTTTTGGCACCGTTCTGTGAAATTTTTTGCCAGCAGCGTAACTCACTGTGAAACAATTCCTGCCAAAAATGTGCTCATCACTATATCTATTGTATTTATACTGTTTCATTTATTATGGAAAAGGGTCAATGAGATCAATCCAAGCCTGAGTCCCCTAGAAATAGAGGACTTTTCATTTTAGCCTCACTATTTCACCTTTGATCTTGAAAGTAAAAAACATAATGTAGTTGAGGATTTGATGAGGAATAGACAAACAGACAAGCTGTCAGTGGGGATACAAGGAGCCGATGTATTAGTTGTGTCTAGTTCTTTTTTTTTCAGCCTATGAATCACAAATTAGTGGCATTAGGAGGATATTTGTTGCAATAATTCTGTTCCTTTAAACTCCTCTAAGTGCTGAGTAATAAGGTCACAGACAACCGCAGATAATTGAAATGTGTGACGAGAAGTTTTTCTGTAACGGAATGAACCTGCGTCAATCGATTTTGCAGAAATATTTGAGTAAATGCTGAATAGAGGAAGCCCAGGTCACCTGTTAAGACCAACCTTGAATTTTAGCCAAATAACAATCCATATTCATTAATCAAAATTTATTTAATAAAAGTTTTTAACTGTTTTAGAATCATTAGATTCAAAATTTTAGAGCATTCAAGCGAATGCAAATCAAAGTATTTGCCCCAAAAAACTTAAGTCCACCAAATTACTCCAAATATTCTAGGTGGTCCCCCATAGGCTAAAACACCAATTCGGCAGGTTTTAGATGGTGAATGGTCAAAGTCTTAGTTTTAAAGAGACAGTACATTTTTTGAAATTTGAATCAATAGTCAAAGTACACAAAAATATCTTGAAAATCTAATGTTTTTACTGCAAATTTTCACTTCTACCCTTGATACATCTGCCCCTTATTGTAGGCATCTTGAGATAATGCGTGAACCTAGGTATGTGCACCACCATTCTTTGTTCCGTAAAAGCAAAGAATACATGAGATCAGAAAAATTAAACAATACAGAGAAGAGAATTGGGAGAGAGTGTGTCACGGGTAATTCTAAACAGGGCCACCATCAGAGGGGGGACAGGGGGGACAATTGCATGAAGGGGGGCCCGGCAGTGCTGCAGTTTTGAAAGAGCCGGGCCCCCCCTTATGAGAGCCCGAGCAGTGCGGCCATTTCGCAAGTCCCGAATGTGGAAGTATCAAAAAGCCGAAGGACCTGAAGCCACGAAAACAGCCAAAGTCCTGAAGCGGCGAAAAGACCCGAAGTCACGAAAGGAGGTGAAGTTAAAGTCCTGAAGCCTTGAGTTCAATTCTACTGAACACCACTGTGTGTTTTTTGTATTTTTTTTAATCCCCTGGCCACCAATGCATTATTTTAATATTCTATAGGCCCCTGCCACCTATGTTTTTTAAAAAAAAAATGTTGTCACAATTTTTTTAACTTTTAAGGGGGCCCCTGCACAAATGGTTTTTTTTTTGTGGCCCCAATTTTTTTTAACTTGTAAGGTGGCCCTGGCGCCAATGTTTTTTTTTAAAAAAATATTCTTTGGGGCCCCAATTTTTTTTTAACTTGTAAGGGGTGGCCCTGGCAACAATGATTTTTTTTAAAAAAAAAACTTTTATGGGGGGCCCTGGCGCCAATGTTTTTTTTTAACTGATAAGGGGGCCCTGACCATCAATAGCTTTTTATAACTTGTGTGGGGGTTACTTTTTTAGCGCTTATGTCTGTGTGGTCTTTTAACTGTCATGGTGTGGGTGGGATATGGGGTGGGGCTTGGGCGCCAGTGTGGGCGGGGCCCAGGGGGACCCAAAAATTTTGTTGTACGGTGCCCCGTGATTTCTAATGGCGGCCCAGCTTCTAAATGCCCCAAAGAACAAAGTAAAGGAAGCCATTGTGATAGAAATTCAGACTCCCCCTTAGTAGTCCTTAGGGATTTAGAGATGTTAATTTTTTCCTCTTGTGTCTACAAAGCTGATCCTACAGTAGTTAAATCTCCACATTAATATCAGAAATATCCCTAAGGGGCAGAGTCATAACCTGTGATCTCACCAGTAGTCTATTAGTGTTGGCCTTTTGGAGAATCAGCTGACTCTTTTACTATCTCCCAATTGTGAGTCAATAGGCTAATTAGAATGATTTGAAACTGTACAGGGTGAATTACCAGCAAATGTACTTTTTTGTGGGTAAAATTATATCTTTATTGTTAAGAGGAAAAAAATGGTGTTCAGATTATATTAATATTTAAAAGAAAATGATTCGCCACAAAGTTTTACTGTTCTCATTCCCTCTTGGGAGGTTTATTACATTACTGTTAATATAACTCAAAGTAAGAGATGAACACATTTTTTTTGCCATCTATGGTTTCACTTAAAATTTCTGGGTTTTGCCCCCGGCCATACGATTTTCAATCAATTCAGATTTTTAGAGGTTTTCTGATTTATTCTCTGCTGGAAAAAAAACTTGAATTTATTAATATAATAATAATATAAATTCGAAGATCAATTAAAGATGTGTTTGGAGACCAAGTTAATCTGACGGTTTACACTGTTAGGGGTTTATTTATAACTCCGAGTTTAATTCAATATTTTCTGAAAAAACCTCCAACCAAATCCGCAGGTTTTTTGAGCTTATTTATTAATAATACTTTCCCGTAAATTTGTTTGCGGGAAAAAATCGTGAAAAAATAAGATTTTCAAGTTTTTTAGGGGATTTTTCATAATTTTCACGATTTTTTCATCCGAAAACTCAGAATTTTGCCCGAAAACTTCAAGGTATTGCCAAAAACCCAGCGCACATCAAAAAATCATTGGGACTTCTCCCATTGATTTATAGGCAACCTCGACAGGTCTGAGATGCCGGATTTTCAGATTGGACTTTTCCATCCTTGTGGTGTAATAAATTCTGAAAAATTTGTGATTTTTTTAAAAGTCTGAAAAAAAATTACGCATTTTTCGTGATTTTTGCATTCGGAGTTTAGTACATAACCCTCTTATTGTTCACTAAAATTATCCACTTTAAAACCTGGCTGCAGCTCCTTTGCTTCCCCAGTGTTTCAGAACCAATGTGGGCGCCATGCCACCCCCTAAAATCCTGCTGTCCTACGCCCGGGCCTTGGTGGCCTTTCCACAAATCCGGGCCTGTAAGATACCGAATAAACTCTTTAGAAGTGATAGAACCACTAAAAGCAAATTCTGTGCTTGTACTTTGCCCCAAATATAAACAATGAAAACTTTGTATGGCTCAGAGGAACACATTAAATATAAATGTATCTGTGTATTATGGAGCTGTTGTGGATGATGATAACTGCTGATGGATGTTTATTAGTGTTTAAAGGGATCCTGCCATTGGAAAACTTTTTTTTTCAAAGCGCACCAGTTAATAGTGTTACTCCAGCAGACTTCTGCACTGAAATCCATTTCTCAGAAGAGCAAACAGATTTTTTTATATTCAATTTTGAAATCTGACATGGGGCTAGACATATTGTCAATTTCCCAGCTGCCCCTGGTCATGTGACTTGTGCCTGCAGGAGAGAAATGCTTTCTGGCAGGCTGCTGTTTTTCCTTCTCAATGTAACTGAATGTGTCTCAGTGGGAAATGGGTTTTTACTATTGAGTGTTGTTCTTAGATCTACCAGGCAGCTGTTATCTTGTGTTAGGGAGCTGCTATCTGGTTACCTTCCCATTGTTCTGTTGTTTGGCTGCTGGGGGGGGAAAAGGGAGGGGGTGATATCACTCCAACTTGCAGTACAGCAGTAAAGAGTGATTGAAGTTTATCAGAGCACTAGTCACAAGACTTGTGGCAGCTGGGAAAATTACAATATGTCTAGTCCCATGTCAGATTTCAAAATTGAATATAAAAAAATCTGTTTGCTCTTTTGAGAAATGGATTTCAGAGCAGAATTCTGCTGGAGCAGCACTATTAACTGATTCATTTTGTGCTAATCCTATTGGACCATTTTTAATCAATTCAGACTTTTAGAGGTTTTCTAATTTATTCACTGCTAGGAAAACTTGAATTTTTTAGTGGTCTTCATATTTGTAAGTTCATTGTTAAGCTTTTTGAAAATTTGTACTTTTGATATTCTGATCTTTTAATCAATTACTTGACATTCGTGTTTTTAGAGAAACTGTGTTTATTTGTGGTTTCTAAAACCTCTAAAATAAGAATGCTGATGAACTAGCTTCTAGATGTGACTAGCACCGCCATAGAAAGAAACACAAGCTGCAACACTCCGAATCCTGTGTCAATGGTTTATTGTGGCGATAAACTAGGCAACATTTTGGGCCAACGCCCTTTCTCAAGAGCATGAGAAAGAGCGTTGACCTGAAATGTTGCCTAGTTTGTTGGCATAACAAACCATTGTCACAGGATTCGAAGCACTGCAGTGTATGTTTCTTGGAGTTCTATGAGGGTCCCTGGCAGGGGGACCAGCAGCTTGCACCCAACGTTACAACTAGAGGTTATAGTTCAAAGCACTTCATAACTCTGCCCCACCCTACATCTCTGAACTCATCTCTATATACTCACCCAACTACTTACTACGCTCCTCTACTGACCTGCTACTCAACTCTTCTCTCATTACCTCCTCACATGCTCACATTCAAGACTTTGCAAGGGCTGCACCCCTCCTCTGGAACTCTCTCCCACGGTCTGTCCCACTTTCTCCCAACCTTTCTGCTTTCAAGAAATCTCTTAAAACGCACTTCTTTCGAGAAGCCTCCCCTCACTCTGCTTAACTACCAAACGCAACACCACATACAATACCACATTTCTCACCCACTTAATTCAATCTTGCCCACTCCCACACCTTGTGTATTACTCCCTTCCCTTTAGAGTGTAAGCTCTTTTGCATAGGGCCTTCCTCACCTTTTGTACCGGTATTGATTGTGATGTATGTAACTCCATATGTTCTATGTATATAATTCATATGATTTAGTTGTATAATCACATTTACTTTACAGTGCTACGCAATATGTTGGCGCTATATAAATACATGTTAATAATAATAATAATAATAATAGGAGACACGCGAAATGCATAGAGATGGCATTATTTAGCTATGACAAGATAGAACAAACGGTGATAAAGGATAAACTTATCATACATATGCTCCAGGCAGCAAGAATGACAATCCCAAAATACTGGAAGAGTCAACAAGTGCTTAGTAAAACCGATTGGATAAAAGAAGTAGAACATACTAGGATGATGGAGGAATTATTGGCAATAAAGAATGGGACAACCAAAGCCTTTAGGCAAACTTGGACAGGCTGGGTCCGATATTTAGACTCTAACTAGCTATTCCATGAAGAACGAGATATAGCGAATGCGGATATTAATAACGACCACCACTAGAGTGATAGTTACCTAAAAATGACTCTAGACCTGCTTCCCCTCTCCCAGTCCTTTCTTCCCCTTCTTCAATCCCCCTGCCGTGACCCTACCTCTATTCCCTGCCCTAACTTTCCTTTCTTCTTTTCTTCCTCATTCGAACCTTTATCCAGTGCTTAGTTGTCAGTTATCGATATGTAAAATTGGGAGACAATTGTTCATGTTCCAATAGATGAGTATTGCCAGTTGGCGAAATTGCAGTAATATACTATAATATACTGAATACTGAGTTGACAACTGTTATTGGAATCTGGATGACTTATGCAAACATATGACCCTTACCCCTTTTTCCTTTCTGTACCCCCAGTTAATATGAAAGTAAAATAAAGACTTACAAATAATAATAATAATAGTTGAACATCACCCACATTTAATTGTATCACAGCCATAGAAGCTAGATTTTTAGGAAGCTGCTTTCATTCCACCTCTCAATTTTCCTTCCCCGTATAATAATGTACTGTAACCTTCAAGTTACGCTTTGTGGCAATTGCTAATATGTTGGTTATTATACCGGTAACCGTACAACTGAAGCATTTTGCATTCATGCTACATGCTAACTGTCAATTAAGAACCCAACTTTTTACCACACCTTTATGAAATAGAGATAAATGCTCATATAGTATTGTTGGGTCAACATCAAGATGAATTGTGTCTATGAATTCCCAAAGTTTCTTGGTGATGGCCAAACCCATGGCTCCCCAGGCGTATGTGGAAATGCAGTGGCCTCTAAACATGTAGCTTTTCTTGTTTTCTTTGTGTGTTGAGGTTATTAAAACAGGCTGTCCATATGGTTCTATATTTTGTCTTTAAAGAACTTGCTTTGATGCTCAACTAGACCAAGACCTTTCCTGCGGGCAATATACCATTTAATGCATTTTAGAAGTATTTTTTAATCCGTTGTTATAGATAAATTTGTCATAAAGTTGTTTAACAAGTCTTTCTTCAAAAGTTTATATACAGCACTTTGTATTTGAATCTAAACTTCTAGCAAACAAAATCACTTTTTTTGTCCACCCACATCTTGGAAGCTAAAATCCTTTTAGGGCTCAATAAATCATTGGAAAAATAAAGCACAAACCAGCAAAATGAAATACTACGCTGCACTTTTGATGCCATTTATTTCTGTTTTCTTTCCCCCCAGTGTTTAGCCTCTCTCCTCTATATACTGTATATAAAATGTTTCAGTATAGGGAAGTCAAATCATGATTTTCTATGAGTTACAGTACAGGTTTGTTATGTACAGTTCTCCAGCCTTAGAACACACTGCAGCTATTACGCACAACAATTTTTGCAATTTTTTCAGGGATCAGATTTGGATTCAGCAAATTCAAATCCTGCTGAAAAAGATTTGGTGCATTTCTAATACTGTATATAGCAAAAGATTCTTCTCTGTTCATATAGTTAATATGAAACTTCTAAACTCTTTGAACCATAATAAAACTCTGTGTGAGTCGCCCGTACATTTTTGTGTTTTTTTTTGTGGCTCCTGTAATTTTTGTATTTTACATTTTTGGTTCAGTGACAGATTGTTCCTTGTTTTTAGCCATTTTATCAAATATCTAGTGCTACCAATCCCTATTTCTGTAGGAAATGAGAGCAGAGCAGACAGTAACCCTTCCAACACTTTCCCCTTGTCTCTATATATTAGGTACCTATCTAGTGTTACCAATCCCTATTTCTGTAGGGAAATGAGAGAGAGCAGACAGTAACCCTTCCAACACTTTCCTCTTGTCTCTATATATTAGGTACCTATCTAGTGTTACCAATCCCTATTTCTGTAGGGAAATGAGAGCAGAGCAGAAAGTAACCCTTCCAACACTTTCCTCTTGTCCCTATATATTACAGGTACATGTCTCTATCTAGTGGTAACAATCCCTATTTTTGTAGGTAAAATGAAGGCTGAGGCCAGACCATCTTATAATTTGTGCACTATTTATATTAAAGGCTTATTTGTATTCAAACATTCTGACAATATCCAGACACTATACACTAAACAACAGGCTACAGACATGGCACATTTCCAGAGTTGTTATATCCTCTAAATCCTCCCTGTCTGTTTCTTCCACTCTACTTTAATTACTATTTTCTTTTACAGACAAATAACCCTTTTTTTTAAGGCTCGCTATTATACACGCCAGTGCTGGCATTTTTTTAAAAAAAAATAATGCATTTTAAATTTGATTAGTATGCAAATTTTTTCCTAAAAGCGAGTGTGTCAGAATGATGATTATTCATCAGTGTTATTTTAGGTTACCTTTCAGTTGCAATCAGCACTGCAAATGTTTCCAGCTAGAAGATACGCACAGCATAAAATAGCAGCAGAATTTTGTTTAGCAGAATGGACATACTATAAAATATAAAACATATACTTGTGCACTTCTAGAAGCTTAGGGGGGAATTTACAAAGATCTAGATATCTTGGGTCCTTAAAGGAGAACCAAACCCTTTATATTAAAATCCCCTATCCTACATAGACCCTCCCCTCCCTGCTCCCCCCCCAGCCTAGGTGTTACCCTCGGTAAATGACCCTAACTCTTTACTTACCCCTCGTTGCAGATTCAGCGCATTAGAGTTCACGGGTGCCATCTTCTTCTCTTTGGTGATCTTCGGGTCTTCTTCAGGCAATTTCAGTGAAGAAGATGGCGCCCGTGAACTCCGATGCCCTGAATCTGCACTGAGGGGTAAGTAAAGAGTTAGGGGCATTTACCAGGGGTAAGAGCTAGGCTGGGGGGAGCGAGGTCTATGTAGGGTAGGGGGTAAGGTTTTTTAATTAAGGATTTAGTTCTCCTTTAAATCTTGGCTACATTATCCATGCTACTACATAAATCAGTTCCCTTATAAGGTCTGAAACAAGAGAAATTATATGGGTACCTACTCTTATTATCTTTTGAAAATATCCCTTTCATATCTTTTAATACTTACTCTTAAACGACATGAATGCTAAACGAAAGCATTTAATAATAGCTTTCAGCTAAGAGGTACAGAGACCAACTTCTTTTTATAATTCATAATCCTTTAATACAACCTTTAATTACCAAAATATGAGTAAATAAATGTTACTTATCCAATTCTAATTTAAAATATAACATATAATTAGTGTTCCGATAGGCCCATTAAAATTAAACGATGTACAGGCATGTTGAAATGTCCAAAACCGTAAGAATAAAAATGTTTCTTACGAAGACCAGAAAGAAAATCTTATACTTTCTTGCAGTATATTCTGCATATTCTGTTTCTGAGGTTATATTACATTTAGCATAGATCTTAAAAAACCTACAATGCCTATAAATAACTGGACTATTTCAATTTATTTTAGTTCTTTACCCTTCTTCTGACAAATCTTCTGCTCTAACCAATTGTTCTGTAATGTCCCCTTTATATTTATTTTTGTTAAAATGTGCAAAATATTCTGTGTAGAGACCCTAAAGTTTAGGTATTTTTGGACACCTAAGTGGTCCTTTGATTCACCCAGGGTCCATTGTGATTCAAGGTTTTGCCCAGTAGGTGGCAGAGTGTAAAAGTTTAAAATGGAAAACACACATGTGATCAGGGCTCTTTTCCTGGATCCCGCCTTGTGGGGAGGTGGGTACAGGAGTGGGTCTGATTATTTAGTATCAGAAGTTTAAGGGGCAAATTTACCTAGGGTCAAATATCGAGGGTTAATTAACCCTCGATATTCGACTGCCGAATTAAAATCCTTCGACTTCAAATATCGAAGTCGAAGGATTTAGCGCAATTAGTTCGATCGAAGGAATAATCGTTCGATTGAACAATTAAATCCTTCGAATCGAACAATTCAAAGGATTTTAATCCATCGATCGAAGGATTATCCTTCGATCAAAAAATTGATAGGAAGCCTATGGGGACCTTCCCCATAGGCTAACATTGGCCTCGGTGGGTTTTAGGTGGCGAACTAGGGGGTCGAATGGTCGAATAGTCGAACGTTTTGAAGGTCGAAGTAGCCCATTTGATGGTCGAAGTAGCCAAAAAAAAACTAAGTGAATGGGCCCCTTACTGATAGTTGCTCTAGGAGCAAGAGATAGTGGCAAGGTAATTTAGTGAGCAGTTTTCTGGCTCCGTCAAAGAAGTTACTTTCACAAAGTAACATTTATTTACTCATATTTCGGTGTGCTACACCTGCATTTTTAGTATATTGCGCATAATATAGTCAGTAGTGAATCAAGTACATTCATATAAAATGTAGTTTATTGTGGTGCCCACTTGTGCTGTCATATCTTGTGTATACCCCCAACAACGCACATTAGAAAAAGAGAGGGTCTGGGAAACCAGGTAAAACATTTTCTCAAAACAGTTATTCTAAAACATTAATGACCCATTTGAAGATTCCAGAGTAAAATTTTAAAAAATGTGACCTAATATGACTATTTAAAGGACTGTAAGCTTGTTCCTCAGGTTCTCACTCCCTTTGTTCCTTCTCTATAATTTGAGACAGTTCTTATGCTACTACACTTCCCTTTATATGGGAGGCAGATTTATTCACTTTCAATTTTTTCCCTGGTTGTGATTTTTTCTCTAGCATACTGTATTTATAAAGAAATGTGGGGTTTATTTATCAAAATCTTACCATTTTCTGAAAACTACTCCGACCAAATCCGCACGGACTTCCCCCGTATTTATCAATACATTTTCTTGAAAAATTTCTTGTGCAGGGAAAAGACTCAATAAAATAATTAAAAAAATTAGAATCATACAAATTTTTGGGAATTGTCACCAAAAAATTTGACTTTTTTTAATTTGACGCCCGAAACATGCAACTTTTCCGGATTATTGCCTGAAAACCACGAAATCTTCAGATTATTGAACGAATCCCAGCGCAGATCAGGATATCTTCCAATTGCAAACAGGACATCTGCCATTAATTTATACATGAACTCGGCAGGACTGAGATTGAGTTTTTTTTATTTGGCCTTTTAACGCCATCTGGGTTTGATAAACCATGAAATATTCAAGGGGTTTTTTTTCTATGAAAAAATTGTGTTTTCTCCTTTCAAAGTCCGACCAAAAAACATCAGACTTTAGTAAATAACCCGCTTTGTATTGATTCATTGGGAAAAAAATGGATTTCAATGGAAATTGCATAAAATATTGAAAATATACCTCCCAATGACTTCTATAGAAACTTGACAGGGTCAGTTCAGAAAATTAGAATTCTAGGAAAAAAGATTTTAGACTGTTTTATGCAACGATTTTCTCAAACCACAGAAAAAAAGATGTTTCAAATATCAATAAATGGGCTCCATATTGAAGATTTTTATTATTGTATTCCACCTGCTATTTTACTAGGGTAGATTCCTTGCATCTTTAGTCTTTCTCCCCTACTTGTTTCCATCCTCTTGACAATGTTGATTGATAAACCAAAAGCCAATTGATGATGTGAAATGGTTTGTTAACCAACAGTTTTATCATGAAAAATTGTACTATACCAAAAAGTCAATGAACTGTGACCCTAGGACCAAGGGCATAGCAACAGATTTAGCAGAAGTTGCACAGTTCGCCAGACACTAATTCTGGGCAAATTTCCACGTTTTGTTGCAGGCGAATTAATTTGCGAAACTGTAGTGACAATTTGCCAGCGAAAAATCCGGCGTGTCAAAAAAAATTGGTGTGTGTCAAAATTATTTTGATGCCCCTTGATTTCAATTAGTTTATGCCGTTTCGTGCATTTTTCGGTAAAGCGAAACGGCACAGATTCGCCCATCACTAATTGGAAGTAATTAACCTCACAACAATGGAGCTGAGACAAAAATGCACCATTAAAGCTTGCTCCATCTGTAGATTGAGAGAACGGATGGTATTAGGAAAGTGGTGATCAATGCATGAATACATTGGAGTATTTAAACAAAAGGAAGAAAAAAAACCATTCTGCCTTCACCGCAAACAGAATTATTACACTTTCAAGGGCTTTAGATTTGTATTTAGAATTTGACTTACCTTTTTAGTAATGTGTTGTTTGCCTTGGGCAGAGCCAGTACAATTTTCTGTTCCATTAAATATTCAATTTACCTTTTGCTCCTTAGAGGGTGGAAATGTTCTGTTTTGTGGTTTTCATGGAATTCCACTACTGTGACTTCCAGTTCTACAGTTAGGTCCATAAATATTTGGACAGTGGCACTGGGACACTAGAGTTTATCCATCATGTGACACAGGACAGAAGCACAAGATGATTTCTGAGCTGTTCAGAGACAGTGGGACTCATTTATCAACACTGGGCAAAATTGTCCATGGGCAGTCACCTATAGCAACCAATCAGTGATTAGCTTTTTAAAGCCAGCTCCAAGTAAAACAGTAAAAGCAGCAATGTGATTGGTTGCCATGGGTAATTGCCCATGGGCAAATTTGCCTGGTGTTGATAAATGACCCCCACTGTCTGCTCAAATCCAGCTAAATTCACTCACATTGATTGGGAGGCGTTTTATAATGACCCAAAACATACAGCCAAAGCAGCCCAGGAGTTTATTAAAGCAAAGAAGTGGAATATTCTTGAATGGCCAAGTCAGTCACCTGATCTGAACCCAATTGAGCTGCATTTCATTTGTTGAAGACTAAACTTGGGACAGAAAGACCCACAAACAAACAGCAACTAAAAGCCACAGCATTAAACAGGAGGAAACCCAGAATCTGGTGATGTCCATGAGTTCAAGACTTCAGGCTGTCATTGCCAGCAAAGGGTTTTCAACCAGGTATTAGAAAGGAACATTTTATTTTCAGTTTTTTAATTTGTCCAATTACTTTTGAGCCCCTGAAATGAAATGATTTTGTTAAAAAAAGGCTTTAGTTCCTCACATTTTTATACAATCTTTTTGTTCAACCCCCTGAATTAAAGTTGAAAGTCTGCAGTTCAACTGCACCTGAGTTGTTTCATTTAAAATTCATTGTGGTCATTTACAGAACCAAAATTAGAAAAAAAAGTTGCCTCTGTCCAAAGATTTATGGACCTAACTGTACCTGAGCTGAGAGTGGCCTCTGATTTAATATTTTTTTTTTTTTACGTCATCATATTTTCCTACAACAAATATTTTTGTGTCACAGAAGGGCTCTGGATTATAATTTAATACTAATTAATTTATGATAGATAAATTCCTCTGGTTGAATATAGTGTTAGTGCCTAATTGACCCTGTAGCTCTCAGATCCTTCAAAAGAACAATACTCAACAAAAGTCTGCAATACAAATCCCACGGGGGGTGGGTCTTCTCAAAAGTTCCCCTGAAGGACCAGAACATTGATTGAATAAACATTTTTTTTTACATTGTTTTACAAAAAGTCCCATGAACGTTCCATTTATTTTAATATATATTCTTTTTTATATAACATATTTTATTTCTTTATTCATTTTCAACACTTGTGCAACACGCAACTCTCCTTTTTCACTTTATTTCCCATTTTGTGAAATACCCAGATAAATATTATCCTTAAACAAATGATTGGATGATTCGTATGCTCTTGAGACCATTGACAAGGAGTCTTTATTTATTTAAACCCCCCATTCTATAGTGGTTTCTCTTCCAAGTACCAAAAAATACAACTTTTTTTCTTTAATTCTAGTACAAAAACACCAGTTTTCATTGCAGAATTTTGTTTACTGTACACTTTGTAGCAAAATGTATAATCTTTTTACGTGGACATATTTCTCTAAAACTCCAAGTATTAAACATGACCATAAAGGATCGTTACACAGCCAGGTCACAATATAGCTCTCATTTCTTTTTTTCTTTCTTTGTTTTTATTTTTTTTTCCATTTATGATAAAAAAAAATACACATTATATTCACCTTGATAGAATTTCTGTACAAAATGCTTGAGAATGCCAATGATCAGATAAATTGTTGAACACAGAGCTAATGGAAGTCTGCAACTGCTGAAAGTAAATGTTTCCCCCAGTAAAGTCATTAATGGGAATGGTGATGGTCCAACCAAATATCCATAAAAGTCCTTCGAAAAAACGTTGGTACTCTCCGGGGTATATTCTAACTAGGAAGTGCAAGCCGTCAGGGAAATCCTGCTACTCCCACTCGATACGCTCGATTGTGTTGCTGACATCTGGAATGACAATTTTATCTTGTCATATCTGATTAAATTCTGAGCACTCTGTATTTACTTACTGCATAAGGGAGGTACCTCAAACATACTTTTTATTCCTTGGGGGAAATCAATACAAAATTGGTACCTCCCTAATAAAATGTTTTAATAATAACACGGATGAACTAATGTGCCATTTGAGGCAAATAACGCCTGTGCTTTGGATAACCCTATCAACATTTCCATTTCACATGTTATAGAACTTGATCCTACAGCCTTCACACCCATTAGAAACTATTTCTTAAACTTGCTTTCCTATTGGTTTCTAAGGAAACAACCTTAACAGAGGTGTAAATAAAAAAACATCATCTAGGGATTTTTTTGTCTGCATTTATGTAGATTTCATATTATCTGAAAAGCTCTATCAAACATCATCTAGGGATCTTTTTGTCTGCATTTATGTAGATTTTATATTATCTGAACAGCTCTATCAAATATACAGTAATAAATAAACCAAAAAAAAATGGAAAAAATGAAGGAAAAAGAAAATCATGACCTAGAAATAAAATAAGAGTTGGTACACCCGCAAATTATGTCGACTGGGTTGAATGGTTGCCTCCATCAGTTGGCTGATGTCTTGAAAGTTCTTCAAACTGTTGCAATTAAGGGCTGGCATTAAGATGCCTTCTTCAGTCAGTTCTCCTTTGATTTCTTTGATAAGGAGCACTTAGACTTACACATGTGCTTCTTTTCTGCTTTAGTAGAACCGCCAACCACTGTCAGTGCTTATCACAACTGTCGTAACTCCTGCTGCGGATTGTAGTATTTAACCATCTCTGGTTCCAGAGATCTAGTGATACGTTTCACATTTTTTTGTACTCTAAACTTGCTATCAAAAAGCAAGTTTAAATGGCAACAATGGAACCATAATACTCTAGTTTACACTGTACTTTCCATCACCCATTCTGTGCTGTCATATGTGAATTTGGTTGCATTCCCTGCCAGTTCACTATCGGTGTATTGTAACAACATGCCATTAACTGAGAGGCTTCTCCTAGTCCAAAAGTTTGATATTTTTGTTGGGTAGCTACAGCACTGTGTGGTGGCAAAGTCCCCCATATCAAAAGAATGGCTACGTTTTGCTTTACCCTCCAAAGGTAACATGAGATAGCTACGGACTTTGGACTCATGGTGGCCCAGCAAAGGTTCTTTGTCTGACTGGTGGGCTGTAGTTGAAGTCCTGGAGTCCACAGTGTCCTCCTTTTTTTGACACCTCAGTTCTAGGGAGGCAAATGCTCCCATTAGTTTATCAATGTTATGCTTAGACCTGGAGACATGTCTCCATTTGTTAGACAATGTGCTTTGATTACTGTGTAGGCTATAATCATCCCCATCTGGACTATTCACAGAACTAGAAGAGGATGAGACACTACTGTGCGCAGAACCACACTGGAATTCCATTAGTTCATTCCTCACCACCACTTTTGGGCTGGTTTGTGGTGGGGCCCCATTCTGCACTGTATTTCCTCCATTAGTCTGGGAATATACATTGGTGGCATTGGCCATCTTCCCCTGGGAATAGTTGCAAATCTCATATCTTACCATTAATATAACAATGAAGACCAGCAATGTAGCAACTATGATTCCTCCAATTACAAGTATCATGGTTCCCCCCAAGAATTGGCTGTGCATGGACTGGCATTGTTGATAGTCCTCTTGTGTAAAGAACTGGGCACAACCCACTATGTTTGTTGCAGTCAGCGTTGTTGCAGTGTCATCCCATATAGCCAAGACGCAGAGGTCGTAAGCAGTCCCCGATACCAAGTTATTCACAACGAAGGCTTTGTTCGAAGCAGGGATCATCCTTGAATAGAGTAAAAGAAAGAATTTTGATTTACTCAATTAGCAAAGCAGAAGGCAAAGCCCATATACATCCTTTGCATTAAAATTCCCAGGAAACGCAGATATAAAGAACTGAAATATCATTGTGCCACAAGGAATTTAGGATATTCTGAACCATCTAACTCAAAGAAACTGCATGCTATGAGTTCTTATAGATGTAACTCCTTGCTTCAGATATTGATATTTAGGTAACACATGTATGAAAGAACATGTAACAAAGATTAAAGATCAGGAACATCACATTTTGCATGTATAGACCATAAAGTGATAGATAATGCATTATTGGATGAATACAATAAATAATATGACAACCAACTGATGTGAAAGGATGTTAAAGGAACAGTAGCACCAAAAAATGCAAATGTTTTAAAATCACGAAAATATAATGTAGTTTTGTGCTGCACTGGTAAATCTGGTGCATTTGTTTCATAAAAACTATTATAGTTCATATAAACAAGCTGCTGTGTAGCCATGGGGGCAGCCATTCAAGCACAGGATCCCCAGTAGATAACAGATAAGTACTACTATAGTTTATATAAACAAGCTGCTGTGTAGCCATGGGAGCAGCCATTCAAGCACATGATACCCAGTAGATAACAGATAAGTACTACTATAGTTTATATAAACAAGCTGCTGTGTAGCCATGGGGGCAGTCATTCAAGCACAGGATACACAGTAGATAACAGATAAGTACTACTATAGTTTATATAAACAAGCTGCTGTGTAGCCATGGGAGCAGCCATTCAAGCACAGGATACCCAGTAGATAACAGATAAGTACTACTATAGTTTATATAAACAAGCTGCTGTGTAGCCATGGGGGCAGTCATTCAAGCACAGGATACACAGTAGATAACAGATAAGTACTACTATAGTTTATATAAACAAGCTGCTGTGTAGCCATGGGGGCAGCCATTCAAGCACAGGATATACAGTAGATAACAGATAAGTACTACTATAGTTTATATAAACAAGCTGCTGTGTAGCCATGGGAGCAGCCATTCAAGCACAGGATACCCAGTAGATAACAGATAAGTACTACTATAGTTTATATAAACAAGCTGCTGTGTAGCCATGGGGGCAGTCATTCAAGCACAGGATACACAGTAGATAACAGATAAGTACTACTATAGTTTATATAAACAAGCTGCTGTGTAGCCATGGGGGCAGCCATTCAAGAACAGGATATACAGTAGATAACAGATAAGTACTACTATAGTTTATATAAACAAGCTGCTGTGTAGCCATGGGGGCAGCCATTCAAAGCTGAAAAGGGGGAAAAGGCACAGGATACAGAGCAGATAACAGATAAGCTCTATAGTATACAATGGGATTCTTAAGAAATTGTTTGTTATCTGCTGTGTATCCTGTGCTTGAATGGCTGCCCCCATGGCTACACAGCAGCTTGTTTATATAAACTATAGTAGTGTAGTAGTAGTAGAAGGGCAATGGTACATTATATTGTCATTCCTTTAAAACATTTTAATTTTGAGGTGTTATGGTTCCTTTAAAGTTGCTATAGATAACATTGAAGAAACCATGCCTTCATTGTCACATCCAGCAACACAGCCACCAGAACTTTCAAGCCTCACTCACTTTAGGTGATTAGAAAATTGGGTTGTTAAATCATTGCACAGGGAAATGCAAGAAGTAACCAGTATTGTAAATGTACTGCCTATAATCATCCAGGAATTTCCAAGCATTCTCTACATGACATTTACCCCTCAAAAACAGTAATATTGCTTTATTATTTTAGGGCAAACATGATTTTATAAACATGCCTTCTCCACATCTTTGCAGTGAAACACATAAGTGGAAGCTACTAAATTGCTCAGTGTAGGGACAGAGATAATCATTACAACATTAGCAAACAACCTATATTTATGCAAACTAGTCGCATGATCTATTGGCATTTAGGGAGTGAGCTTGAACAGAAGGCTCCTATTAATATTTATTAATTAAAATATTTTAAAGCTCTATGGAATCAATAACCGACTCTAATGTTTCTTTCATGGGAACAAAAGATAAACCTTGCTGCATTTTCCCTTTAAGTTTGCTTGGCTTTGAGAAGCTTTTAAGTCATATTTAGGCAGAGAAAAACATCTTAGCCAGATTAATTGCAATGGTGCTTCTAAAAATCAAACCTGCTAAAAGCTGCAAGTGTAAAAATAAATATATATGGATTAAATTGATTTTAAAACACCTGGAGATAGACTGATCGATTCTTCCAGTAGAGCTTGCAGAGTGCATTGATTAGTGAGGAAACGTGGAAAAAATGCAGTGGCATTTTCGTCCTTGAAACTCTGAAGTACAAACAGCTTTTGTTTTAAGCAAAAAAAAAAACATTTTTTTTTTTTCAGATTTTCTAGATTAAGCCAAAATGGGGTCTTGGACATGGTACATTGGAGTCTCATTGTTTCAATGTGAATCTAGTGCCTCTCTGAGATGGACATACAGCTCTGTCATTAGGGCCACATAGAGACGGTTGTCCTGTGTCTGCACATGGTCATTGGAAATATGGAGACTGTAGGACAAGATGAGGGCAGTAGGGCAGGGTTATGGCAAAATGGACCAGTAGGATAATAATTAGCAGTAGGACAAGATGGCAGAAGCAGTAAAGGATGTAAATTGTAAGACTGCAAGAGTAGGACAATAGGAGACAGTAGGATAAGATGGAGACATCTGATTAAGATGATAACACTAGTGCAATGCTCAAAAAGTAAGGGAAGATGGAACCCAGTAGAATGAGATGGAACAGTAGGACAAGATGACAGCAGTAAAGTATGATGGCGT
Organism: Xenopus laevis; assembly: GCF_017654675.1. NCBI lineage: Eukaryota > Metazoa > Chordata > Amphibia > Anura > Pipidae > Xenopus > Xenopus laevis. The sequence goes on from NC_054380.1 coordinate 8,760,115, forward strand.
ATGTAAGAAAGAGCAGGGAACTCAAAATAGGAAACAGAAAAATGCTGTTCATCTGACTAATACCCCCATTATTTTGGGTGGTGGAAATGTGTTGGGTTTTATGTAAATAATTTTTTGGCTTATCTGATATTTTGAGTGCCCTGCTCTTCTTTACTTATTTGACACTTAAGGGGTTACCCTTCCAGAGAGCACCATGACCATTATTTTCTTTATTCATTGAGGTATGCACCACCAATTATCATACTAATGAAGTAAGATGGAGACAGTAAAAGAGATGGCATCAGTAGACCAAGGTGGAGACCACAGGCAAGATGGTGACAGTACTGAAGAACAGGAACTATTGAGAAAATTGCAACAGTAGGAAAGGTTGGTGGCAGTAGGACAAGATGGAGACAGTAGGACAAGATGAAGACAGTAAGACAAGATGGAGACAGTAAGATAAGATGGAGACAGTAGGACAAGATGGAGACAGTAAGATAAGATGGAGACAGTAGGTCAAGATGAAGACAGTAGGACAAGATGGAGATAGTAGGACAAGATGAAGACAGTAGGACAAGATGGAGACAGTAAGATAAGATGGAGACAGTAGGACAAGATGAAGACAGTAGGACAAGATGGAGACAGTAAGATAAGATGGAGACAGTAGGACAAGATGAAGACAGTAGGACAAGATGGAGACAGTAAGATAAGATGGAGACAGTAGGTCAAGAGGAAGACAGTAGGACAAGAGGAAGACAGTAGGACAAGATGGAGACAGTAGGACAAGATGAAGACAGTAGGAAAAGATGGAGACAGTAAGATAAGATGGAGACAGTAGGACAAGATGGAGACAGTAGGACAAGATGAAGACAGTAGGGCATGTGGGGATGGTATGGCTAGATTGAAGAAGTATGATAAACTGATGACAATAGTGGCAAGATATTGACAGCAGAACAACATGGCAGCAGTAGAGTTAGATTGTGAGAGCAGAGCAAAATGGAAACAATAAGACTATACGTGAAAATGTACAGTGTATATTCAATAGTAGAAAATGAGGAATTGTGTGTACAAGAGTAGTACAGGTATGGGACTTGATATCCTGCATGCTCGGGACCTAGGGTTTTCCGGATAATGGATCTTTCCGAAATTTCTACCTTAAGTCTACGAGAAAATCATGTAAACAGTAAATAAACCCAATAGTCTGGTTTTGCTTCCAATAAGGATAAATTTTATCTTAATTTGGATCAATAAACGGTACTGTTTTATTATTAAAGAGAAAAGGCCATAATTTTTAATAATTAGTATTATTTGCATAAAATTAAGCCTATGGGAGATGGCCCTTCCGTAATTCGGAGCTTTCTGGATAACAGATTTCCGGATAACAGACCCGTTATCTGTACCAGTGATAAGGGAACACCTTATTTTCTTCAAGCTTTTTCAAGTTTCAAACTAAACTTACTCTATGAAATTGAATAAATTCCTGTTTTACAGTGATTTCCCAAATTAACTCTTTGCACTGACCATCAGGATGGAAAAGAAGAATTAGTCAGTAAAGTATCTGGCAGTGATAAGTCCGAAGTTAATTCAACTTGCAGAGAAATACTGAAAATGTTTCACCATCGGAGCAGCCTGAGTAGTGATACGTAGATGACTTAGGGAGTCCAATTGCTTCAGACTTATCACTACTGGATACTATATACACAGGTATGGAACCTGCTATAATGGATCTTTCCGTAATTTGGATCTTCATGCCTTGAGTCAACTAGAAAATCATTTCAACATTAAATAGATCCAACAGGCTGGTTTTGCTTCCAATAAAGATTATTTTAATTTTAGTTGGGATCAAGTACAAGCTACTGTTTTATTATTACAGAGAAAAGGGACATCTTTTTTTTTTCAATTGGATTATTTCATTATAATGGAGTCTATAGGAGATGGCCTTTCTGTAATTCGGAGCTTTTAGATAACGGGTTTTAGGATAAAGGATATAATACACAAGATCCACAAATATCCTGTCAATTGTATCCTTACAAACGGTTCTTAGTGATGTCATTTGTCACATGACTAACTGAAATGTATGTATTATAATAAATAATGTACCCCCTGATGTAAAATATAAGGGTACTTGGAAGTACAAGGTTATTGTAGGGCTGTATTTGCCCATGTGACATAATTAACCAAATGAAACTTGGGTGCTTAATTACCAAAAGGCTGTATTTTTTTTCATTTGGTTTGATGTTTAAAGGGGTGGGTCACATGCTAAAAGTAAAGTTTTAGTAAATTATAAAATGGCAAATTCAAAGCAACTTTTCTTTTTTTTTCTTTTTTATAGTTTTTAAATTATTTGCCTTTTTATCCTTTCAAAAGGGGGTCGCTGACCCCGTCTAAAAACAAATGCTCTGTATGGCTACAGATTTGTTATTGTTACTTTTTATTGCTCATCTTTCTATTCAGGCCTCTCCTATTTATATCCCAGTCTCTTATTCAAGTCAGCGCATGGTTGCTAGGGTCATTTGGACCCTAGCAACCAGATGGCTGAAATTGCAAACAGGAGGGCTGCTGAATAAAAAGGTAAAACCACAAATAATAGAAAATTGTCTCAGAATATCACTCTCTACAGTATACTAACAGTTCATTTAAAGGTGAACAACCCTTTTTAAGCCTTAAAGTGCACATGAAATGTTGTGGTGATGACCAACAAAAGACGTATCCCTTTATATCCACATCAAAATAAAAGCAGCAGCACATGGATCAATACAGCAGAGGAATCGTTTAATTTAGTCCCAGTGGTTACATTGCTGAGAAACTGGAGCCTCGTACTGCAGGGGCCACATAACTGCAGCTCAATTCCCATCCAGCCGAGCGACAGTCTCCCGCACATCAGAAATGCAAATTATTCAGCGATTATTATGCAGTGCCAAGCTGGGCGGTGCCTGCAGATCTTAGGGACCCTCTGGCGTGTGATTCTCATGCAATGACTGTATCTCATTTACTTACAAAGTACCCAGGAAAAGGGTCAATTAAGCATCATTTTGTTTTAGTCCTGAACGAGACGTTCATCATTTAGGCACAAATACAAACACATTCCTCCCTAATCACACGGAAGAACAGTTTCCTTCTGGCAGTAGAATAATGTGACAGCGAGAAGGGACCAAGTTTAATTTAGCAGGAAAGTCTGCTCACCGCCTATACAGAGAGATCCCATAAAACGATGGCAGCCTAGGTATTCCTCTGTACTAAGCACAATTCAGCAGGAACAGCCCCTAAGTTTGCTCATAGTCTGTACAGAGAGATCCCATAAAACTATGGTAGCATAGGTATTCCCCTGTACTAAGCACAATTCAGCAGGATCAGCCCCTTAAGTTTGCTCATAGTTGGTACAGAGAGAACTATGACAGCATAGGAATTCCCCTGTACTAAGCACAATTCAGCAGGAACAGCCCCCTAAGTTTGCTCATAGTCTGGACAGAGAGATCCCATAAAACTATGGCAGCATAGGTATTCCCCTGTACTAAGCACAATTCAGCAGGAACAGCCCCCTAAGTTTGCTCATAGTCTGTACAGAGAGATCCCATAAAACGATGGCAGCATATGTATTCCCCTGTACTAAGCACAATTCAGCAGGAACAGCCCCTAAGTTTGCTCATAGTCTGTACAGAGAGATCCCATAAAACTATGGCAGCATAGGTATTCCTCTGTACTAAGCACAATTCAGCAGGAACAGTCCCCTAAGTTTGCTCATAGTCTGTACAGAGAGATCCCATAAAACTATGGCAGCATAGGTATTCCCCTGTACTAAGCACAATTCAGCAGGAACAGTCCCTAAGGTTGCTCATAGCCTGTACAGAGAGATCCCATAAAACTATGGCAGCATAGGTATTCCCCTGTACTAATCACAATTCAGCAGGAACAGTCCCTAAGTTTGCTCATAGTCTGTACAGAGAGATACCATAAAACTATGGCAGCATAGGTATTCCCCTGTACTAAATACAAATCAGAAGGAACAGCTCCACTAAGTTTTTGTTATTATTCATGTAACGTAACATCAATACAATTTATTGTCATGAGACTGATTAGCGTATGTTCCTAAAAGTATGAACATTACACATTCATTTACTCTTTTTAAACACTTATTGATGGGGTATATGAGGACACAGAGATCAGAAGAAGTGAAGACAGAAGAAATACATTGCTTTAAAATGCCTTTGACTTTCACCTCCATCATCTAAAAATAACGGAGCGGTGCCCAGTGCAGAGCTGAGAGCAGCGGCGCATGTTATTGATTGGTGGAGGGGAGATCTGATGCATGTCCTGCAGAAAGAAGCCAAGTGTTTCTCTGCTGTTCTGGCTTCTGCGTCCCACAACAGCTCTGGCCAATTAGTTTAGGAAGGAAAGGTTACATTCGCTGTTCTTTATTAAGCTGCTCCTGGACTTCTCTCTATGGAGGGAGACGGGATTGTAGGAGGGAATGAGATGTGTCTATAACAAGATCTTTTTATGGACAATATTAGGGGAGCAATTGGGGTGCAGGGAGGTGAGTGCTGTGCTCAGGGGTCAGAGGCAATTGCATTATACGAGTTTAAAGAAGAATATAAATTTGCCAGGAAATGTTCAGGGAGGGAAATGCTGGATCTTTAGATCCTGAAAGTGTTAAATGTGTTTAATTAGGTGAATATATGAATTGGTTGGTTGGTTTTCAGCAACAAACAACTACATGTTCATATATTGTGTGACTCAGTAGTCCCAAATATACCTAGGGTTGCCATCTAGTCTGTCTAGTATTTTACTGGCCTGACTGGTAAAAATTATGTTTGACCCCAATGTGTATAATTGAAATATACAGGAAGGCCGGTATTTTTTTCCAAAAAAGGTGGCAACCCTAAATATATACCCCATACATATACTGAAAAAGCACATTAATTAAGCCCTCTAAAGGGACAGCTATACCCCTGTGCTGCACCCCAGGAACTGCTGTACTCACTGCCTATTTTGTCTCCAGTGGATCCCCACATTTTGCCAAAAGAAATCTCCTTTGATTTATCAAAGCTTAAATATATTGCAATATATGGACAAAGAATCCCTGTTTTATTTAAAGGGTAAGGCATTTTTAGTAGCTTAAAGGAAAAGGAAAGCTACGGAGGCATTTTATTGCCAATAGATTAGCTGCAGTAGTGCAAGCTAGAATGCTATATTTATTCTGTAGTATGTTTTACCATACCTGAGTGAAAATCTCTAAAAGCTCTCTGTTTAGGATAGCAGCTGCAGTATTAGCTTGATGTGACATCAAGTCCTGCCTGAGTCTCTCTCTGCTCACTTATAGCTCTGGGCTCAGATTACAGCAGAGAAGGGAGGGAGAGAGGAGCAAACTGAGCATGCTCAAGCCCTAGCCCTGGAGGTTTAAGCTGAAAACAGAAAGTCTGATACAGAAGCCCATGAGTACACAATAGAAGGAAAGAAGTGTTTCTTTTGACAGAGGACTCAGAGCAGCATTACTTTGAGGGTTTACTGGTATATTTAAGTGGACCTTTCTGATAAAACTTACTTAGTTTTAACCTTTCCTTCTCCTTTAAGGCACAACATGTCTCAATGTCCTAAATATATTGATAATGGGTTGAGTGCAGAGGACTCTTGTATTTGTCTGTATGTATTTTGTGGTCACAGCCTCATTGCACCCCCGCTTAATGTTTTCAAAAAATTATATTTCCCTTGTTTGATCCCGAGCAACTGTGCCTATTGTGCCAACTTAGGCACTTAGCAATAATCTTTAAAAAAAATCCCCAAGGTACCACCCTGTTGCACAATTAGCATAGACTGTGCATGAGCCTGTAAGCAAAGAGGGTGCAATCCGGTACCTTTGACAGCATTATAACAGGCAGTAAGGACAAGGCTGCCTTGCAAGTGATTTTTGAATAGACTTTCTTTTGTACACTCTTAACCCCTCTTATATTTTAGAACTAGGAAAATGGTCTGATTACAGTGCTACGCAATATGTTGGCTATATAAATACATGTTAATAATAATCTTTAGGGCCACTGTTGGAGTGGATGTGACATGCAGAACACACAATGCAACATGCTGCGTCCCACCTGCGTTTGTCGCTTACATGCGTCTGTGTGAGTACAGCCCCCTTCACAATAATTGAGTGCGTCTACTCCTGCGCTCCCCTGCGGCTGAATGGAAGAAAGCGAAACGCAGAGGAGCGCAGGAATAAACGCCCACGTGTAAGAGCCCTTCTTAAGAGCAGAATTGGATGCAGTGAGGAATAGCACCATTTAGCAAGTTTGGTCAAGAAACCTCAGCTGATCCAAGTTGCTGAGAGAATATGTTGGGAATTTCAGAAGAGGAAGAGCTCTGTAACATCCCGGGCAGATTAGAAGTTTATAGGAGGCCCTTGGAACTCACTGTTCAGCCTGTAGCATTCTGTGGTCTGAACATATTTACTATTCATTGTGTGTCTCCTGTGAGTCTCACAATCATTTTCCATAGATCTGGGCGGCAGTGAAATTCTGCATCTGAAAAATTGTATTTCTTCCCTTTTGTTGCTTACATTGCTAATCTCTTCCTAGTGCGGAGGCTGAGAGCGTGAGGGACATTGTGCATGTTATAACAGCTTGTCCACTCACATGTAGCATTCTACAGCATACAACTGTCACAACAATCACTCTACAACATGGAACATATGTATTTTGGTTAGAATAGTCAGGCTACAGTATGTGACATAGGTATTGTCAGAACAATAGAGATTCTACCAGATGATACAGAGATAACTCGGTGCAGTAAGTAGTCTACTGTATAAAATATTGTTGATTTGCTCAGTGTTGGACTGGCCCACTGGGATACCAGGAAAACTCCCGGTCGGCCCAGGGGTCAGTGGGCCTTTTGCTTCTAACCACCTGAATTTTTTCATGGTCATTCCCTATTTCTTTATGAGAACAAAGAGGCTTAATAATGAAAGAATGTAGTATAGTATGTAGAGAAACGAGACTAGGAGAATAAAGAGGTTGAGTGAGGAGAGGAGGTATAAAAGTTTGGAAAGTGGGCCCACAGCCTAAGGTTTTCTGGTGGGTCCCTGGCATCCCAGTCCGACACTGGATTTGCTCACAGAAATGTTTTTATAGCATCTAAGATAAACAGTAATGAAAAGCATCGGATCCTAGGCACTCTGTATAATAGATCCCATACTGTATATTTATATAATAATCAAGGTACATAGGATAAACTCTGCTTATACAGGACTCTACAGCGTAACAGAAGAGTTAAAGTAACTGATGAAATGATACCAGTTGAGATGTGTTGGTATATGGGCCCTAGTTATAAGCTGGTGTGCAAATTAACCACAAAAATTGCATTCAGGCACTCAAAAACCATAAAGGTCACCAAAAAATAAGTTAAAAGCAAAAAAAAGTATTCGAGCAACCTCTCTATTGCCTTTCGTGTTTCGTACGATTTTTGAACCGTGTGTGGAGAGTCCCGACATTTTTCGTCCGGCGGAGATCGGTGGTTTGGTCGATCGGACAGGTTAAAAGATTTCTGACGGCTGCCGATAATATCTCTGCGTGTATTGCCGATCGTATGATTTTCAGTGGGAGACTGTCACCAGCTTTGGTCGAACATAACTTTTGTACGATTGCTGTCAGGGGCAGAACATCGGCTGATCTTTTCTTTTACTACTTTATTTGATCGGAATGGTTAGTGGCAGGTCGGGAGATGGGGAAGTCCGATCGTACGATTCGTATGATCGGATCTTTGCGTCTATGGCCAGCTTTAGCGTATGGGCCCTAATTGTACAGTTGGTGGGTCAGTAGCGGCATGAGATTGAGAGGGTGTGTAACTAATAACAACATTCTGAGATTGGGTTTGAAGAACATATGAAGTGATGTAGAGAGAAGGGAGCAAGAGGGAGTTGACCTCTGTTGGGCTGCAAGTGATGCCTGGTCAGATAGTCGATAGTGCTGAAAATGTTGAGTCAATTATGCTGCAGGACTGGAACTAAGGGTAGAGGGAGGAAGCATTTTAAAAAAATTTTTCTTCTCTGTAACAGTACCTTGTACTTGATCCAAACTAAGGTATAACTAATCCTTATTGGAAGCAGAACCAGCCTATTGGGTTTATTTAATGTTTAAATAGATTTCTAGTAGACTTAAGGTATGAAGATCCAAATTATGTTAAGATCTGGAAAACCCCAGGTCCAGAGCATTCTGGATAAAGGGTCCCATACCTGTATGTGCCCATTTTAACCAAATCGTTCAATGTATTTTAAAAAAAAAAATATTTAATTTTCGTTCTCCCTGTAGTAATGTACAAGGTACAATAGCTTGTGCTGGATCCTACCTGCATAAACTCATATCGGTGGTATAATACTCCTGTTGGGTTTATTTAATGCTTACATTTTTTTAGTAGACTTATGGTATAGTGATGCAAATGATCTGGATAATCCTTTACCCCAGGTCCCTAGCATTCTGGATAATAGATCCCATACCTGTAATATTCTAGTGCTTGCAGCTTCCCATCAGCAAAGAACCATAGAAGCTCAGTAGGATAAACCTGACAACGCAAAGCTTTTCGCCTCCCAAGATGTTTATACATTTGTATAAATGGTTCATTTCCTTTTAGATTTCCAACTGAGCTGCCGTGGGCCACTGGTGCTGGATTTGTGGTGCTAGAGCTGGAGGCCCCGTATGGCCCCTAGTTGCTAAATGTACTAAATAATAAATAGAGTGTCTTTCCTTGCCCGGAGCTGTAGAATGAGTAGAGAGCATACAAAGTATTCTTCTGCAACCCAAGCTTTCCTATGGTTTATCCTGTATACACACACACACACATATATATTATATATACACATTCAGTCTTGTCCAGTTCATTTCATCCCTGTTACAGTGTGTCAGTCTGATTTATACCCATCCTGCAGCTCAGAACTTCAGTAGAACATTCACAATGCACAAAGCTTCCATTAACGAATACGTTGATTGTAATTTAAATTGCTTATATTTCTCAAATGCTTCGTAGTGTCAGAAATTAACGCTAATGCTAATGAGTCTGCACAGACAGACATTAGGTTATTTGCAAATTACAGCGTTATTTATTATAAGCTTCCATGTTATTAAACTTTCACAAGCGCCCGCTTTAATTAGAGGCCCTTTCTGCTAACATCTGGGTGAGACTGCCGAGACAATTCCAAAAACATTTGATTTTACAATATATTTTCAAGTTCTTGAAGTGTCAGAATCATGTAGTCTAATGTAAAATATTAGAGTTTTTGTTTTTTTAAAAAGATTTTTGAAAAAACAAATCATGGGGAAAAAAATCCTGCATAGTGTGTATGTGAGTTTGATAAGGATATTAGATTGTAAACTCACTGGGGCAGGGAGTGATGGGAATGTTATAGGAACATTAGATCATAAGCTCACTGGAACAGGAACTAATGGCAATGTGATAGGGAAGTTAGATTGCAAGCTCACTGGGACAAGGACTGATGGGTATGTGATAGGAACATTAGAATGAAAGCTCAGGGGAACAGGAACTGAATGGAAATGGGATAGGGATAAGTGATGACCGAATTTTTTCAGGAAAGGATTCGAGACGAAATTCTGCACTTCACCATCTACAAATGTGTTCATGAAGCTGCAACAAAAATCTGCCATAAAAATGTTGCCGCAACAATGCAGATGAGAAAAAATTGGGTTCCATGCAGGATGCTGCTACGCTAAAAGTAAGTGTGTTGGGAGTTTCCTTAACTGAGAAGGATCTAGGGGGTTTTGTAGACTTTGTCTATTTTTAACCTGATTTAACTGTGTAACAAAAAAGTCACCAAGACAAAATTGTCGCAGAGACAAAAAAGGCACATAAGAAAAAATGCCCATTGACCTTAATGTATTTGAAAACACTGTAGAATACAGTAGGTAAGCACTATATTAATAAAGGATATTTTAATAAATATAAAAGGACAACTATGCAAATAAGGGCGTTATTTACAGACCAAATAGAACAAACCCTCTCTGTCAGTTCTAGGGAACAAAGCTTTAAAAAGTATAGTATTAAAGCAGAAAAAAAACTCAGTGCACCCCGCCGGCCCAGACGCCCCCCGCACTGCCATCTGACCTCCTCTACTGGCCCCGATTGCCTCATGTCTTGAAGGAAGAAAGATATGAGCAGGGTATGGAACCGTTGGAGGGGGGTTGAGGCGGGGGATGGAGGGTTGCTGGGGCCCCTCACACAACAACCTGTTGGGTCCGGATCCCCAGTATGACGTTTTATTTATATATATATGTATGGTACTGGTAAATTAATCTCTCAGTATTATTTATCAGGCAGTCCCCTAGTGTTATAGACACCCAACTGGGTCCTCAAAAACACTTAGGAGGTGGGACCTGTTCCTATTCCTTCTTAAAGCTATGCCCCTTGGTGTTCACAATAGTGACCAGTAGATGGCCCTGTGCTAAAGTATAAAGTCCTGGGCAGCCATGGGCTCAGGGTCCATCTTGAGCTTGCTCTGGCCTGAACAGGCAGGCAGAGCTCGAGTGGAACCTAGACAGGTCAGGTCTAGTAAGGATAGGCTACTCACCTTAAGAGGTCACTCTAGGAGTGACAGATAGTCAGGCTATTAAGCTGAGCAGCCTAAGGCTCCGACAAGGAGAGTCAGAGGGATTAAGATCCCGGGTACTAATTGCCCAGAAGTAGGGAGTAAGTGTACAGACTTAGGGATGTAGTGATTCCCCTGGGTTCCACTAAGGGAAAAGGCACCACCCCTTATACCACTGCACATTGTTACCATCATTATCCAATAGTCCATTGTTGCCATTTCTTATCTCCAAACTCCAAAACACAATTATAATACTATCCTAGCAGCACAATGACAATAAATCCAATCTGAAAATGAACAGCCGTGAAATAAATTTAATTTTCAGTTTTTCTATGACTTGTGAAGTCTAAGTTTTAAATAACCTCAATTTCCTGCCACCCCAGAAGCTTTTAAGACACTTTAATTCACAAGTTATTTGGAAAGCTCTATTTGAGCACAAGAAGACTAATTAAAATAATTTCCATTTGACCCCTATCTGCTGGAACAGGGACTTTTCCAAACTTGTATTTGTTAGAAGCACTACAGGAACAGTGTTGATAACCAGGCACACAAAGAAAAAATTGATCAGAGCGTTAATCCCTTGGTTGAAGTTGTTCAAAATATCAGGCACTAAATTCTATTTCGTTTATGGAATATTTTATTTTTAAGTTCCATTTTCATGTAAAGACTGAAACAGACCACTTTGCTGTTGTACATTGCAATTAGGAACAAATGTATTAAAGGGGTTATTCACCTTTGTGTTAACTTTTCATATGATGCAGAGTTTGGTATCCAAAAAAAATTTGCAATTGGTTTTGAGTTATTTAGCTTTTTTTTTTTTAAAAAAAAAATAGAAGATTTCCAGTTTATGTTTTCAGTCAATAATAATAATAATAAATAAAAATAAATATGTAGCCTTACAGAGCATTTGTTTTGTAGATGGGGTCAGTGGCCCCCATTTGAAAGCTGGAAAGAGTCAGAAGAAAATAATTCAAAAACTATAAAAAAAAGAAAACTGAAAAACCAATTGAAAAGTTGCTTAGAATTAGCCATTCTATAACATACTTAAAGGTGATCCATCCCTTTAATCTTGCTGCTGTAATTCAGGACTGACTGATGCAAAATATCAATTGCAATAGATTTTTTATTGTAAAACAAAACTCAATTGTCCATGAATAAAAATAAAAAGACAATTGGGAATTTTGCCACAACACACTAGGAAGATATTTCTATGTCCTTATAAAACATACCAGAAGGATTACAATAGAATCACAAATAAATTACAACCCATGTAACAAAATTAAAAAGTAAAAAAAAGTTTACCGTCCCGTAACATATAAATCAACTAAATTTTTTTTCAAAGCAAATAAAATACAAACTTTGAAAAAGTACAAGGTTTCTGATAACTTCTTCTCCATGCAAGGATAAACCAGAAAAAACAACAAAAATAGCTGCAAAATTCTAAAGTGAAAAAAAAGTGCACAGTTAAAAACTATTTTATACATTCTTATATCGAGTCCCATGAATCCATGTTTCATATAGAAAAAATAAATGGATTCCCAGAAGAGTACTGAAGACCTGAGTAGAACTGAAGGAAAAGCAACAAATTGAGAACATCAGACTTTGAAATGATAAATATTTGTGAAATTGCAGAAGGTAAAATGAACATTTTCAAAATGTACAAAATATTGTGTCTGATGGAAAAGGGATTTTAATAGGGTTGCCACCTTTCCTCCAGACTAACTCTGGATGGAGAGGTGGGGCTATGATATAGTCAGGGCGGAGCCATGTCATAGAGGGGAGGGGCCATGTCATATAAGGGCGGGCTAGGTTGAGTCGATCAGCGATTGGCCAATAGCCACGTCAATCTCAGGGAATCCTAGCCAGTTTCCTGGAAAACTGTGGAGGCATTTTTGGACCCGTACAGCCCTTCAAAGAACTGGGCTGTCAAGGTCAAAACCGGACAGGTGGCAGCCCTAGATTTTAACCACACTTTACTTTTACTGGACTACATTTCCCAACAACCAACCAAAAGTTGTTTTCCTAAAGCAATATCGCTCAATAAAACTTTGATCAGGATCTCTAAGGTCAGAGACAAGATTAGAATAGCAGAATGCTCAGTGAAATTTCTTGCTGCTGTAATTTCAGCGGCATTTTTGGTAAAGATCAACATCATTTTCTCATTCTCCAAAAAATTGCTCCCGCTGATAGAATTTTTTTTCCATTGATCCGATTTTTCGCATATTTTCTCATCAACATTTTTTATTTCAACTAAAAATACAGGTAACCCAAGTCTGCTTAGATCCTATCAAGCCAATGGGCAAATCATTGTGTATTTGAATGGATATTCACCCATTTAAGACTTTACGATAAAAGTCTACGAGCTCAGTGTTAGAAACATTTTGACAGATATTCCAACAACCTATATTTGTGCAACTTAAACACATAATTTTTGCTTAGACTTCGAAGAATCTAACTCTATATCATGAAAACTCATTGGAGAAAACTGTGATTTTTGAATTGTCATTTGGAAAGTTTCAGCTGTGAAGTCGCTATTTAGTCATGTGCAAGGAACCCATAAGCTTGCTAAAGGCAATGATTGTTTCAAGGAAAAACTGTTCTCAGTAAGCGAGGCTCGTTACAGATAGGATTGTTTCTCAGCAGAGAAGAATCAGTTATCATGTATATTCATGAAATTACCATCTTATTTGTATGCAGGGGCGCTCCGCCAATGAGGAGAGTTAAGACACTCTCCTTAGGCGGCAGCGCCCCCATGGTTGCCAGGGGCGGCAAAAATGCTGCTCCAGGTAACTAAGAGCTGAATTTCCAGTTTTCAACCTGGAAATTTGGCTCTTCTAGTGCCCCCCGACCCCCATCTGGCGCTGAAGGTGAGTGCTGTGGGGAGGCGGGGGCGGCAAAATCGAAGGCCGCTTCGGGCAGCAAATTGGGCAGGATCGCCCCTGTTTGTATGTATTTGGGCACTGTATATGTATATATAAAATACTAGGCCACCTTTCCTGGGCCCAGCATTTGGTCAGGCTCCCCTTAGAGATTACAGGGCAGATTTATCAAAGGTCGAGGTGAATTTTCGAATGAAACAAAATTCAAATTTTGAGCTATTTTTTGTGTACTTTGACTAGCGAATAGTCCAAATTCGATTTGAATTTGAAAAAAAATTGAAAATTCGAATATCAAAATTTATCATGTACTGTCTCTTTAATTTCTATTTTAGCCTATGGGGGACCTCCTAGAACCTATCTGGAGTCAATTAGTGGACCGAATGTCAAAAACCTGAAAAATATAAAATCCGAATTTTTAGTAGGAAAAAAAAATCACACATTTTACAGAATTTATTAAAACCCGAGGATAGAAAAAGTCTGAATCCAAAAATCCGGCATCTCAATGGAAGACATCCCAAAGATTTTTTGATCTGCGCTGGGTTTTGTGCAATAATGCGAAGTTTTCAGGGGTTTTCGGGCAAAAAAATTGGAGTTATTCCAGTGATCACCACGGAACAATCCTCTTCCGGCGTCTTCTTTCTTCAAATTTCCCGGGGAAAACGCATGCGCAGTTGAACAAAATAGCCGACTTTTTAGTTAAAGTTCAGCTTTTCGTTCTGATGCACATGCGCAGCCGCGTGAAGAAAGAGGAAGACGGAAGAGGATCGATCTGTGGTGCTCACTGGTATAACTCTGGGCTGGTGCCGTTTTCTGCTGATAGGAGCCCGGGGTTTCAGGTAAGTCAATAAAATCACTTGGGGGTGCCTAACATTTGGCACCCCCAAGTGCACAAAGCCTTTCCTTCTCCTTTAAAAAGGTACATATAATTGTGCTGGCCCAGAGGAAGAATATTGAGAAAAAAATATTTGTATTTTTCTAGGGGAAAATGGACCTATCAAGTATAGTTGATATCTTGAGATGATTGTGCTCCTTCAAAGTGTTCTTGAAGTTATTCAGCATCACAGCAGAGTTTAATTATAACACCCTAATATCATTATCAAGAAAACCATTTAATTTATTGTATATTTTAACACTAAACCTACATTTACCAAATAATCAGTGATTAGCAGTTTTGTCAAATGGAAGGCTAATTCTGGGTTTTTCAATATGAGGCATGTTCCAAGGCTTGGGTCAGGATTGGGTTCCATTAATTTGGAATGTACTTTGTTCTAACGATGTGTAAATGCACTTTGTTTTAATGAAGTGTGAAATTGTTTAATTTTCTGAGCAGTTTTTGTAATGAGGTTTAAAATGGAATTTGAAGCTTCTCAGATAAATATATTTGGTTAAGGTTTGATGTGCCTTCCATGGTGAACGGATTAAGGATTTACAGCACAAGCCTTCTAGTCTTTATAAACTACTGATCTGTGCAAATCCAGTTTTATGTTTAGAACAACAAACTCATTGCCACAAGACAACTTTGTGCCTCTAACAATATCAATAAATTCAAAGATATACAGAGGGAATTTTTCTTGGTACACTAAAGCTACTAAAGCTAATTATCTGCTGTCTTATATACAAAGGACATTTAAGGAGAACTAAACCCCCACAATAAGAAAAAACCCTACCTACTTCCCTAGATTGTCCCTCCTCCCTGCTCCCCCCCTGCATCGTTTGTTACCCCTGAAAGTGTCCCTAACACTTTGCTCATGTATTGGTGCAGAGTAAATGCAGAGCTCATCTTCTGGATCTCTTCAGGTCCTCTTCTTCAGGGTGATATCACTCCAACTTGCAGTACAGCAGTAAAGAGTGACTAAAGTTTATCAGAGCACAAGTCACATGACTGGGGGCAGCTGGGAAACTGACAATATGTCTAGCCCCATGTCAGATTTTAAAATTAAATATAAAAAAAATCTGTTTGCTCTTTTGAGAAATGGATTTCAGTGCAGACAATATCCCTATAAGAAGGATATTAACGAGCTGGAGAGAGTACAGAGACATGCAACTAAACCGTTAATGCGGATGGAACAATGAAACTATGAGAAAAGTATATCAAGGCTGGGGTTGCTTCTCTAGAGAAAAGGTGCTTGCAAGGGAACATGATTACTCTTTCCACAGACATTAGAGGACACTATAGCATTATAGACAGATAGCGGGGGATGATTTTTCACATAGAAAAAAATAAAGCAGCAAAAATTGTTTGAGGTGATGAGGAAAGCTAGATGGTAGAATGCCCTGCTGGATGATGTTGTGATGGCTGATTCTGTTAATTCTATTAAGAGGGACTTGGATGATTTATTGAACAAGCAGAATATCCACAGCTAAAATGATCTCAAAATCTACTGTTAGGTTAGTATACTATAGGTATATATAGTGAATAAAGTAAAGCCCCTCAGGAGTTTCATGACCATATAAAAACATGAGGCCGAAGGAGTTCCATGACCATACAGGTCATGGAATTCCGAGGTTACTTCTAATATCCTCATATTTTGCAACAGGGGGTACTTTATTTATTATAATACACAAGTTTCAGTGAGTCATGTGACAGAAATGACATCAGAACTCACCGTTTATAGCTGATGACATCAGAACTCACCGTTTATAATTTACAGGATATTCATGGCTTTTGTGTATTATATATATATATATATATATTATGTGTAAATGGGTGGTTCTCTCCCATATGTAAAAGTAAAGACTAATGTGGAAATGTAATAAAAGGTACAACGTTTGCTACTGTTCTAATTACCTATAGCAGCCCACCAGCAGGTAGCATTCAATGATCACCTGTTTAAAAGCAAGTATCTTATTGGCTGCTATGAGATAGTGGACCTGGGCAAACTTAGTGCCTTTTATTACATATGATATGTCCCCACACTGTGTTGTCTAAAAGAAAACAGCTCATGGAATCAGTTTCTAAACCAGTGATCTCCAACCAGTGGCCCATGAGCAACATGTTGCTCACCAACCCCATGGATGTTTTTCCAATTGACCTCAAATCAGGTGCTTGTTTTACGCATTTATGGTTTGGAGGCAAGTTTTAGTTGTATAAAAACTAGGTCTTCTGCCAAACAGAGCCTCCTGTATGTTGACAGTCCACATCGGGGCTACCAAATATTCAATCACAGCCCTTATTGGTACATCCAGAAACAATTTCATGCTTGCGCTGCTCCCCAACTCTTTTTATGTTTGATTGTGACTCACAGGTATAAAAGGTTGGGGACCCCTGTTCTAGACATCAAATGAAACTCAATAGTTTGTTCCTATGGTATTTTGCTATCGGCCCTCATAGCAGGGGTGAGATATTTTGAGCAAAAAAAAAAAAAAACCCAAGTTAATACAAATTCAAAAACTTCCAAATGTATTTGTAAAAGTTTAATGTGTAATTTTTTAAATGGTTCCCCTTTAAGAGTCAGGGCACACGCTCAGATTCGGGAAATCAGTCGCCTGATGACAAATCTCTTCTTCGCAGCCGCTAATTTCCCCGAACTTTTAGAATGTAAATCGCCGGTGGGATGGCACTGAAGTTGCCGAAGTTTCCGAAGTTGCCTCGCGAGGAAACTTTGTGCGACTTCAGACAACGAAGCACTCCGAGTGCCATCCCACCGGCGATTTACATTCTAGCCAGCAGGAGGCAGTTCAGGGAGATCAGAAGAGGAGATTTGACGCCAGGCGACTAATCTCCCCGAATCTGAGCATGTGCCCTTACCCTTAGAATCTAATATATCTCAGCCTGGCTAAGAATGCAGAATCCCTACAGCATTATATTATCAGATATTTCCAGGCTGTACCAGAGCCTCTGCTTCTCCAATTTATAATTTTCCATCCAAAGCCATCTGTGCCCGGTCAAGAAAGAACATAATCTGATTAACTTGCGTTTTAAACATATGTTGGAGGTTTCTTTATCGGGTTCTGTTGGTTCTAGCGGAACACTTTGCACTTATAAAAGGTGACAACAGCTCTCTGCTTATTTCAGCAAGGAAGTCTCCCGTTTCGCGTCCCCTTTATTTCCATCAGGATTATTGCTCCTGATTTCCTAATGAGATTAACTAGCATTTTCTGCCTAATAACCCGCTGAGAGCTTGTCAGTTGCCATGGAAGCAATAAATACATTTTCATTAAGGCACAGCCAACTGCACTTTCAATGAAACAACACTCACTTGTCCACGTCTAATTTATATGTATTTGTATATAAAAAACGAATATATAATTAGCAACTTGCAAATGGCCTGCTCTACTTTGTTAATGCTTATAAATATTTTCTTCCCAATGGATTAGAAAAAAAACCATAAAAAAAACCAACGTTAATTAGATACCAGGGCTCATGAGTTATTCATTAGATATTGAGTTCTTCACTAGACATGAGAAAAACGAATGTGCTTATTTTTGGCAAATTAGAAGTTGAAAATGAGTTGGTAACTCAGTGAGACGAGGATGTGCCTTTTACAGTAAGAGACTGAGGTGGGAAGGGGACATGTCAGTTGATCTTTTTAAGTGATGTCCTTGATGATATTCCTGGTGCTACAACATATGATTGTGGTTCCATCTGGTCATAGTAGTCAATACATGCTTTTATGAATAGAACAACATTGTGGTGAACAAATTAACTGTTGGACTGTCGTCACTTCTGCCACCCCAATGAGCAAGGTGGCTATAAATATTATTCAAGGTCGGACTGGGCTAGGCCACGGCCCTCATGGTCCCCACCCACCCAGGCAGGGTTGGACTGGCCTGGCGGGATATAGGGAAAAAACATGCATGTGTGCCGAGCGCGCCTCCATGCGATACGAGAGGCGCCTCACAGTAGGGGGACTGGTGGGCCAGAGGGGGGCCCTGGACAACAGTCCCGGTGGGCCCCAGGCCCCCCAGTCCGACCCTGCACCCAGGCCCTCTCCCCCCGATTGGCCACCTGAGGATGCACACATCACTCCACTGAAATCACTAAAATGTTCTGGGCATCAGATTTTTACCTGAAGAGAGAATGCGTATTAGTGATGGGATACTAGAGGACAGACCACAAAATCTAGCAACTCCCCGAAAAAAGGGGGTTGACAGCTCTGAGTCTATAATTCCACTGCTGTGCAGGACACCTAACTAGGCACTTTCAAGGACTGAGTGTCAGGAATGCCCGATGGTGCTCCAGTCTTCATTGGTGTTGCATCCAAGATGGCGGCGCCCATGACCCACGTGGGCCTGTTTGATGCCGGCACGAAAATTGAAAATAAAAGGACTTCCAGGTCACGTGTTCAATGCCCGATTATAGGAATTGCTGACTTGTGTTCATGGATTTCCTAAATTGCTGTTTCCTAATTCTGATCCTTGCTGCCTGCCTTATAAATCTCTTGCCTGAACTTGACTACGCTTACGCCTCTCCCCTTTGGATACCGCAAACTTGGACTTTAACCCCTGGGCTTCCTCCTTCTCCTTGGTTCAGATTTCTAGGCCAGAGCAGTTAAAAATGTCTAAATATCAGTAACTTTTATGAAATCATTTTCCCTTATAGCAGCCATGGCACTTTCTCTCTCAACACTTTTCCAGTTGATGCAGACTGCTAGTCAGTTCTGGATTCAGAGGAAGGAACTTTAATGTGTTTATTGTCTATGTTTTGAACAACTGAAATGTATTTTGTGAAAAAAAAAGGTTTGCTGTGAATAAAACACAGGCGATTACCTGGGTGTCACCGTCTCTTGTTTTTGAAAGTAATTACCACTTTTGACAACTGAAATTATTCCCATAATATATATATTTGTTGATAAATTAACAACATATTACAGCAGAATATTGCTGAGCTTTCCTCGGGCTAAGCTTAGAGCAGAGTCTCACGTCATGAATCACAGAAAGTATAAGGAATATTGAGAATCTTTTTTCTCTAAAGGGATACGGGGAAATATTTCTCTTCAATAGACAGTTATCATAGTAATGGACTCGTATGTCACTGTTATTTGTCAAAAACCATGGACCGTGCTCAGTTTGCAGCAAAATGACAAACAATTTCATGTTACAATACAAGGTGATGAAAATCACAACTGATATGTCATGTTTCTCCATTTTCACCAAGGTTGTTTTGAGCTGGAGAAGCAGTACAAGTGAATCAAATGGATCAATAAAGAAAATTAAATAGTTTGCTGTACACCTTTATTTTATTATTTGTAATTTATTTAACGCTGACATATTTCCGCAGCGTTTCACAGAGATCGTTTGTCGTCCACATGAGTCTCTTCTGTTTAGTAGAGCTAACAGTCTAAGATCCCTATAAGATTATATCATCAGAAGTCAATTCATCTCCCTATAGGTTTTTGGAGCATAGGGGGAAACCAGGGCACATAGGGGCAAATTCACTAAAGGACGAAGCGCCTAACGCTAGCGTTTATTCGCTTGCGTAGCGCATTTTCGTTAATTTGCCGATTCACTAACAGACACTGGCGTAAATTCGCTAGTGTTACTTCGCACCCTTACGCCTGGCGAATTTGCACAATGGACGTAACTACGCAAATTCACTGACGCGCGCATTTTTCTGAACACTACCTTTTACGCTAGACTTCTTTCCTCACCTCAGAACAGGCGAAGTGCAATAGAGTAGATAGGGATTGCTTCAAAAAAAGTTCACATTTTTTCAAAGTCCCAAAAAACATTGGCGTTTTTTCTTTTTTTATGGGTGATAGGCTGAAAAAGATCGAAATTCTTTTTTTGGGGGGCTCCCCTCCTTCCCCCCTACATTTCCTAACTCATGGCAACTTAACTTACAGTGGGCACATGTGTAGGGCAAAATAAAACTTTTATTTGATGTTTTGAAGGTTTACCAGGCTTGTGTAGTGCTGCTACGTATACTTCCATTGTAAATTCAATTTGGCGCCGTATGCAAATTAAGTATCGCTAGCGTAACTTCGCTTTGCCTGGCGAATTAATGCTAGTGCAACTTCGCAACCTTTCGTTTCCCATGAGCGCAACTTCGGATTTTAGTGAATTTGCGTAGCACTGGCGAAAATTCGCCTGGCGAAGTGCGGCGAAGCGGACGTTGGCGCAACTACGAATCAAAATGGGCCCAAAATAGCACAATAATCTCCCTATGTAACATAACAGCAAGATTCCTGACTAACGATTGGCGAATAAATTCACCAGGCGCAAATTTGCAGCGAAAATGCCGAGTTTTTCTGGTGGCGAATACATTTTGCGAAACTGCAGCGTAAGTCCGCAGGTGAAAAATCCATCGCGTTGAAGAAATTTGAGTGCGCATCAGAATAGTCGCACCTATAAACATTGTCGTGCGTCAGAATTATTCAGACACTCATTGACTTTAATGCATTTGGACAAAATCGGCGTGCGTATAATAATTGTAACGGGAGTCAAAATTGACGCGCGTCAAAATAGTTTTGACGCCCATTAACTTCAACTCATTTTGCAAATTTTGCGGGAAATTAGTGAATTTTTTGGAGAAACGGGACAAATTCGCCCATCACTATTCCTGACATGCAGCGAAGCAGCATTTTTATTGGTCAGTCGTCTTGCTTCTGTAATTTGGTTTTCAGTACGTTCTTTAGAGAACTAGAGGGCAGAATGGGACAGTTTTATATACACTTATACCTTATTATCAAAATCCAAATTTTTCTCAGACCAAACTACAATCTGCGATTGGACCTTATTGATTAATAAAAAAGGGCGATTTAATCAGTTCGGGGACAAACTTGATAAAATCGAGCGAAAATCCAAAATCTTAGCTGGCCATACACTATAAGATCCTCTCATGTAGCGAATCATCCCACGATATGCCCACCTTCGATGGGAGATCTTGGGCTAATTTGATCGTTGGCCCTCGTGCCAAATGCGCGAATCACAAAGATGGGAATACGAACTGTGAGAATGAGAACGACATTAACTAGGAGGTCTGACAGGAACATCAAACCTGCCCAATCAACTTCTGCCCAATTTTTGTCTAGATATCAGTAAGGGGTCCCTATACATTGGCAGATAAACTGTTAAATTGGTCTAAAGGACTTAACTCAGCATCTTAAAGGGCATGTAAAGTTTTTTTCCCAAATTGCTTAATTATTTTGACCCTTTTGTGAAAAGCCTGCATTTTTAGAATTTTTGACGAAAAGTCAGAAATAGTAATTTTTTGGCTAATTCCATCGCAGACCACAGAAACTTCCAAATAGGACAGGGACCTCTCTCATTCACAGTATATACAACCTCAGCAGGTCTAAAATGCCGGATTTTCGGATTCAGACTTTTTCCATCCTCGGGGTATAATAAATCTAAAAAAATTCTAGTTTTTCTTTACCAAAAAAAAAATCGGATTTTATAGTAAAAAAAAAATAACATTTTGTCTCTCTTTCGAAACTCGTGTTTTTGACATTTGGGGGCAGATTTACTAAGGTTCGAGTGAATTTTCTAAGCTAAAAGAGTTAGAATTTCGAAGTAATTTTTTGAATACTTCGACCATCGAATAGGATACTACGACTCTGAATTTACTTCAACTTCGATTCGAAGTAAAAATCGTTTGAATATTCGACCATTCGATAATCGAAGTACTGTCTCTTTAAAAAAAACTTTGACTTCAATACTTCGCCAAATTAAACCTGCCAAAGTGCTATGTTAGCCTATGGGGACCTTCTACAACCATTTTCTAAGTCTTTGTACATCGAAGGAAAATGCTTCGATCTTACGCTAAAATCATTTAAACAATTATTCCTTCGATCGCTAAATTCGGTGAAAAAACCTTCGACTTCGATATTCAAAGTCGAAGGATTTCAATTAGAGGGTTGAATTTTTTTTAACTTCGAAATTCGACCCTTAGTAAATCTGCCCCTTGGACTTTAATAATTAACTCCCTTAGGGGGTTATTTACTAAACTTCAAATGCCAAAAATTCTTCTTTATTAAAACTCGAGGATGGAAAAAGTCAGAATCAGAAAATCCGGCATCTCAGACCTGTCGAGGTCGCATATAAGTCAATGGGAGAAGTCCCAATGCTTTTTTGATGTGCGCTGGGTTTCGTACAATACCACGAAGATTTCAGGGTTTTCGGGAAAAAAGCATTAAATATCGGAGTTTCTCTTAAAAATTCGTGAAATTCAGATTTTTTCCCACAAACCAAATTTTCGGGAAAATGTAATAATAAATAAACGGAAAAAACTTGTTGTGAATTTGATTTGAATTTTTTGTTGAGATAAATTCGGACTTTGATAAATACCCCCGTATTGTTCGTCTGCTCTTCACTATTTAATACACCTTCAGTTTATAAAGTAAGAGTAGAGAAATGGTCTTTGATGGGCACAGAACAAGACAAATGAACCCAGACTATTTCATTTAAACATAAACAAGCTGTGAGGCTCTATCTGTTCAATTACCATTGAAACCTCGGTATAAATACCCAGAAATATCTCAAGAGACAGACGCTAATTCTTTCATTTACATATTCCTACGCACCATCTATGTTCACCAATGGCAAATGAGTGATAGTAAAGCACATGGGAAGGGACAAGGGACCAAGCAGGAATCATGTGATAACTCAATCAGAAGTGGCAGAGACATTGGGCCCTTGGCTGGTCGGGACTTCAGTCGCTCCGATGTCAGAGAAATCTTGAGAGGTTAATATTTATAATTATCATTTCTGAACATTACACATGACCTTCATTATGAAATACACTTTTTTATTGGCATTTGATACGGAATATTCCATTAAGAAGCCGCAGAAGGTATATGTTTATATAAACATTTCTGCAGTCGTATACTAAACCAGAAATGAGGAAATGCTTCCTTTTGGAACAAACTCTCTTAATTTTAACAGCTTTTTTTTTAAAAAAAAAAAATCCCTCTGAATTTGCAGAATTTGCAAAAAAATTATAGTTGCAATTGTTTTCTTTCTGAACAAATTCCTAATAACTAGTGATGGGAGAATTTCTCACGTTTCACTTCGCCAAAAAATTCTCGAAATTCCAGTGAATTTCACGAAACGGCTATAAATCTGCGAAACTCGAATTTTGCCACGCCGGCAAAATAAAGTCGAATGGGCGTATGAATAGTATTGACGTGCTGTTTTGACACGAGTGACATGTCCGACGCGCATCCAAATTGTTTTGACTCTGGGGAATTTTCATGAATTTATTTGTCTGCGTGAAACGCGGAGATTCGCCGCAAATTCACGCAAGCCAAATTTATTCGCCCATCACTACTAATAACATTTAAATCCAGCATCTTAGACTTCAACAACTTCAAATATAATTAGCACCTACCATATGGTTGCAATTGTTTTCTTTCTGAACGAATTCCTAATAACTAGTGATGGGCGAATTTCTCCCATTTCAATTCGCCAAAAATTTGCAAAGTTCACTCAAAATTCTCGAAACAGCTAACAATTAGCGAAACTCTAATTTTGACGTCCGCGTCAATTTTGACACCGGCGTTAAAGTCAATGGACGACTGATTAGTGTTAACAGGCGATGGTTTTGATGTGATCGACATTTCCGACGCACATCCAAATTTTTTTGATGTCGCAAATTTATTCTCCGGCGGCGAAACATGAAAATTCACAGCAAATTCGTGCCTGGGGACTTTATTCGCCCATCACTACTAATAACTCATTTAAATCCAGTATCTTAGAAGATCCAATGCCTTTAAAGGAGAAGGAAAGCTACGGAGGTATTTTATTGCCAATAGATTAGCTGCAGTAGTGTAAGCTAGAATGCTATATTTATTCTGTAGAATGTTTTACCATACCTGAGTAAATAGCTCTAGAAACTCTGTTTGTTTAGGATAGGAGCTGCAGTATTAATGTGGTGTGACATCACTTCCTGTCTGAGTCTCTCCCTGCTCTGGGCTCAGATTACAGTAGAGAAGGGAGGGGCGGGGGAAGAGCAGCAAACTGAGCATGCTCTTGCCCAGGGCAATGAGGTTTAAGGTGAAGGCAGGAAGTCTGATACAGAAGCCCATGTGTACACAATAGAAGGAAAGAAATGCAGTGTTTCTTTTGACAGGGGACTCAGAGCAGCGCTACTTTTGGGGTTTACTGGTATATTTAGATGGACCTTTCTGATAAGGCTTACTTAGTTTTTACCTTTCCTTCTCCTTTAAATATAATTTGCACCTACCACGTGGCTGCGTGGAAACAAGCAGAATGGACCTTTGCATGTTCCTTCTCTTGTGATACCAAGGTAAAAGCACAATTGTCACATATTGACAGAGGCACATGGCGCCCGGCATGGCGGAGCTCTCCCGAGATAGCCAGTGATTAATAGCTCACTCTCACGAGTTTAACAACCATAACATATTCTGTGGCAGAAATCGAGCTTCATTTTATTATGCAAATGAATTAATACTTGCATGCAGGATAGTGATGTCTAATGTGCACTGAAAATATTAATAAGATCCCTTCTCTGTCAGTGCCTGGTTCATATCAAAAGGTGAAGGAGAAATTAGTCTCTTATAATAACCATGGATGAAATGAAGGGGGTCTGTAACATTTTAATATTAATTAGCTTTGTTGCTGGGAACATACTGGGATATAGTTACATAGTTAGTTGAAAAAAAGTCCATCAAGTTCAACCCCTCCAAAGAAAACCTAGTACACATCCATACCAACCCGTCCATCAGAGCTGGACCAAGTCAGGTGCCCTAGGCAACCTGGCTGGCCACCTCACCCCCTCTCTTGTGTTCCTTTTCGCTCTGACGTCAAGTGTGCACACACTTTCGCGTACTGATATCAGAAGGGGGCACAAGATAGCGCCATAATGTGACATATGCACATAGTGTGTGGAAGAGGCCCTGGACTAGGGCTACATGCAGAGCTGTCAACCCCCCCCCCCCCCCGAATTCATTGGGAGGTATCAGAATTTGAGGTCTGTCCCCTATTCTCCTGTCACTCTGGCACATTTCCCCTATTTTTGACGACTTCAGGCGATTTTCCACAATTCACGGCATAAAACCGATGTGGGTATTTGCAAAACTTGCGATGTGCACATGCACATCGCAATTTCTTTTGGTCCAGGAATACTTGTGTGTATGCACTTGACATCACTTCCATTGACATCACATACCAGGACATTTTTAAGGTCCCCCCACTGCGCACTCTGTCAGATTAGCTCTGTACATGCCCAGCACCCCCTTCACCTTTGTACCCTAGGCATATGCCTCTTCTGCCTGCCCCTAGTTTATGCACTCATATAAACTATATATACCCATATCTATATTCATTGTAGATTTTAGTATCACAATAGCCTATAATATTTTGAAATCATCCAAGTCCCTCTTATAGTCATTAACTGAATCAGTATCACAACATCACCCGGCAGTGCATTCCACAACCTCACTGTCCTGACTGTGATGAACCCCCTACGTTGCTTCAAATGAAAGTTCTTTTCCTCTAGTCTAAAGGGGAGGCCTCTGGTACGGTGATCCACTTTATGGGTAAAAAGGTCCCCTGCTATGTGTCTATAATGTCCTCTAATGTAGAGCAATCATATCCCCTCAGAAGTGTATTTTCTCCAGGGAGAACAACCCCAACCATGACAGTCTACCCTTAAAAATTGAAATCTTCCATCAGTCCTTAACCAGTTTAGTTGCATGTCTCTGCCCTCTCTCCCAAAACTGCACTGCACACTCACAAAATGAGGTCTCACCAGGGACCTATAAAGCAGCAAAATTATGTTTTCACCCCTTGAGTTAATGCCCTTTTTTATACAAGACAGAACTTTATTTACTTTAGTAGCCACCGAATGACACTGCCTAGAGTTAAACAGCTTGTTGTCCACAAAAATCCACAAACCCATCTCAATTAAAGATACCCCCAACACATGCCATTTATAACTCACATTTACTTGCAAACACTTCTAAAGGCCAGACGGTGGGGGGAAACAGGAGCACCATAAAGAAACACAGACATGGAGAAAATTTCAATGCAGAGTTCACAAATGAAATCAAACTAGTACAAACCTAGTGCCCCAATGTTGCAAAATAGCAATGGAAACCCCTCCACTAACATGCTGTGCATATTTATTTCTTCATCTCATATCTCATTAATTACAAATATAGCAGTCTACAGATTTTGGCATATATAGCAAGCAGGGCCAAATGCAATGGGCCAAATCAGGATATTGGAATATTGTCCCCACCACGAGACAATCATTGAATCAGAACCAGCTTAAGATTCTTTTACTTTAGACATTGTTTGCTTGATTGATTGGTATAGAAGCCCTGTGGTAACTGACACCTTAAAAAAGGTTCTGGTTTCATTAAAATGCATTTGTTTGCCCTGAATAATGAC
Organism: Xenopus laevis; assembly: GCF_017654675.1. Lineage (NCBI taxonomy): Eukaryota > Metazoa > Chordata > Amphibia > Anura > Pipidae > Xenopus > Xenopus laevis. Next base: position 8,786,848 of record NC_054380.1, read on the forward strand.
TTTCCTGTACAATGCAGATTCTATAACAAATTTAAACAAATGCCTCCCATAAATATCTGGACAGACAGGCTGAGCCTGGAGCGGCCGTTTGAAAGACAATTTTCTAAAATGTAGTGCAGAGAAATTACCTCTTTTAGGAATGGTATTGAAATATCATAGCTCCTTATGATTGCCTCGGCAAGAAACATAGAATATAATACAAAAACAATGTGCACTATCTGTTTTTTAAAGGTCTCATCATTTTTATTTGATATTATTATATCTCATATAGAACATTACAGAGGATACGAGAGCAGAAGCCTCCCTTTGGAGATGAGATGTCTAGACAGCCTGTGCTCTGGTCACGGCTAGAGTGATTTTGCTGACAGATGTGATGACTTCACTAGCATTATTGTTTATGCATGTAAAGAGTTTAATGGTTTCATCAATTTCCTCAATGTCAAACTTTATTTAAAATGACCTCTTTTGGCCTTGCTTTGATGGTCAACACTTGAATACTTAACCAGCTTCTCAAGAGACCAAGAAAACATACCAAAGTGGCTGCTTAACAATTACACTGCCCCACAGGGATATACTCACTTGTTAGTTTAAAAAGTCTAAACACTTGTATTAACTTAGACCTAAAAAGAGATTTTATCATGTTGTAGTTAAGATGTGTATCTGTATTCATGACATAGAACTTGCAGAAAGCACCTTAGAGTGATACTGACACCAAAAACATTTTCATGTACATTTGGGGGCCGATTCCCTAACTTCGAGTAAAAAAACTTCGAATTTCAAAGTGTTTTTTGGGCTACTTCGACCATCGAATGGGCTACTACGACCTTACGACTACGACTTTGAATCTAACTATTCGAACTAAAAATCGCTCGACTATTCGACCATTCGATAGTCAATGTACTGTCTCTTTAAGAAAAAACTTCGACCCCCTAGTTCGCCATCTAAAAGCTACCGAACTCAATGTTAGCCTATGGGGAAGGTCCCCATAGGCTTTCCTAATTTTTTTTGATCGAAGGATATTCCTTCGATCGTTGGATTAAAATCCTTCGAATCATTCGATTCAAAGGATTTTATCGTTCGATCGAAGTAATAATCCTTCGGTCGTTCAATCGCGCTAAAATCCTTCAACTTCGATATTCGAAGTCGAAGGATTTTAATTCCCAGTCGAATATCGAGGGTTAAGTAACCCTCGATATTCGACCCTTTGTGAATCGGCCCCTTAAAGTTACCTGAAGGTCATGTTGATTGTTTTTCACTGACAGGTCTGCTTTTGTAAGTATCTGGCACTTAAAGTTCCTATACCTGACTGTCAGAGTTTCTAATGTTAGCAGACTACTACACAAATATGACAGCCTCCTTGTGGAGGAACATGAGAGATCAGATGTCTATGAAGGTTTTCATTCATCCACGTCACAGTATATCTAGTAGAAGTAAATCTAGAGCAACTCGACTTGCTAATTATTGCACTACTCATCCGATCAACTTTTCAGTTCCTTGTGAAGAAGCTGCTTGGATGAGTAGTGAAACATCTTCAATGATCACTCAGCAAGACCACTTTTATGGCAAAAATGATAAATAGCATGCAAAACAATGTTATAATAGATGTTAGAAAAAAATTGAATTTCTGTTGTCAGTATCTCCTAAGCTCCTTCAGTATGTTGCCCTGACTATATCAAAGAATCACAGAATTTCACACAGCCACGGATTTTGGAAACCTAAAAGGACTATTCGGCTATAAGACTTAGCTCCCACACTTCTAAAATTATTTTAGACTGTAAGCTCAAAAGCATGCAGGGCTTGGATACTAGACATTGTGGATTTTAAGAGCTGATCACAAAGCCTTAATCATGTTTCATGGCACCCTGCACCTATTTAAACCGTGTCTATTCACTTAGTATTTCCTCTTACTGTCTACTGTTGGCACAGATGTCTCATTGTGGCCTGATTCTTGACTGCTGTGTTATTCTTCTTGCCCCATCCTTTTGCCTGGATTCTGATGTTTATGTTTTGCTACCTGGACTACTCTATATCTTCTACTTGTTGATCTTTGGATGATCTCACAGCATTATGGGAATTTTGATGGAATAAAGTTAATACATCTGATAATGGGAGACATCAATCACATTCCCTGCTATCATTTCTCTACTCTGTGTAAGTATAACATTTAAACGGTTCAGCCTTAAATACCCACTGTGAGCAAAATGAGGCTTGGTATTTGAGTACAGTACTTGGCCTTGAAGATAAACCATGAAATCTTCGTTCATTACAAACCTTATTGTTTAAGGTTTATGGGGTGGGGGTCTGTTAACAGTACTGACAACTAACATCAACATCATTTGTTACTTGGTCCCTAGTGTATTAGGGACATTGAATAAAATACTTAAATCTATTATCTCGTCTTTGTTTCTCATAGATTTTAATTTCAGCCTTTGGCCAATATCCTGCTCAATTCTTGCTACCTTCTTTTTGTTTTCATGACTGCACCACTACTGCTGTAGGACAATGTGCTTTTATCTCTTTTCTAGAAATATTTTTCTTGAATGCTCTGCCCTTGTAGAATATTGTAGTACTGTTTTGTCCTTGTCAAGAACTAGCTCTTGTTGGCATTCTTCTGTTGTGCTCTTTCTGGCATCTATCTGCTCATGATAGCTCTTCTACTCATTGTTCAATCTTGTCTAATGAACTGTACTACTTCCCTTTCAGCTGCTGGATCTTGCCTTCATTCTGTTCCATCACTATTACATTGTTACTAATAACATTCATGTCCTTCTGCTTTGCTCTGTCTACCTGTATATGACTTCTTCAATGGTACATTTCATCATTATTTGCTCTACTCTCTTGTCTCCACCATATTTCTCTTCTATCACTAATCTCCATATTTCTGAACTGTGAACTCTTTTTTCCTTTTCACGGCCTTGTCCTCCCACATTTCACCCAAGTTTACATACAAGCTGATTCAGCAGCTTTAACATGTGTAGGGATGTATTTGCTATTCAAAAACAAAATTATGAAACACAATGTATTGTTTCTTGACAATGCAACATACACTTTTAAATGAATCGCCATTTTTGCCATTTTATCATTGCCACTAGGATTTGTCAAATTATCATTTGTTTTTGTACAATGGTCCAGTGAAATGGGCATGAGGGAAAACAGTTATTTTCCATGAATGGCAACAAGTCCAGTTTCTAATATTGTCCTACCTAAACCAAGGAGTTAAGGCCCCCCTTACACGGGCCGAAAAAAGCCAGACAGATTCGGCAGCTTAATGCCCTTGTGTGGGGCCATCCGACTGGCTTATCCCATCGATATCTCGGCCAGATCTCGTTCGGCAGGTTAAAAAATCCTGTTGGATCGCGGTTGCATCTGTGTGTGTATGTATCGTGATCCGACCACCCTAGGGCCCACGATCGGATCAGCCTGATATCGGCCACTTTAATGTGGGCATATCGGGGAGAAATTCGCTCGTTTTGCGACATCGCCAAATGAGCGGATCTCTACATCTATGGCCACCTTTAAGCAAGAACTTTTTGCATTACACCCACAGGCCTGACATTGTAAATCTGATGTATATTTTAATACAAATTATATATGCCATACATGGTTTTTGATGCAGCATTTGAATATGAGTGATATGCCAGGGTAAAGTAGTTTAAGGTGACTTTGGGTTTACTTCATTCAACCTTCAGTAATTTTTTTTTTGTATTTTAAAGCACTTGAAATGTGGTATGAACATTTCCACCCACGCAAACAATTCAGTTTACAATACTAGCAAATAAGTTTCTTTTCTTATGTATTCAACGCAATTTCATGAAGTTTTCCAAAAAACTGTTTCTTTGTATTTAATGCAATATAGTAAATGTGTCTTCTGGAGGGGTTTGCACTTATAGCAGTGCTATATAATGGCAACAGTACTAGTTGACTTGCATAGGCTTGTTGACTTGCATAGGCTTAGACACCTTGCTTGCAGTTTGCGTGTTGGAGTAGAATTATAGGGAATATAGGCAACATACTGTACTTAAGTTATTCTATATGCCAACTGTATATATATTTAGGTATGGAACCTGTTATCCTGAATCCGTGATTTAGGGATCTTAAGAATCTTAGGAATGCCTTCAATAAGGATTAATTATAATTTAGTTTGGGACAGGTAAAAGGTAAGGAAAAATAAATCACTTTTAAAATGATTTTGATTATTAAAATTATTTGATTGAAATAGAAATTAATGGAGAATCTGACCTATTTCGCTTTGCCAAGATTTTACAAAACTGCAAAAAAATTTACCAAACGCATAGAACTCAATGGTTATTTTTTCACGCAACGATTTTTCTGTGCAACATTTTTCATATGGCACAACATTTTTTTTTTACTATCCATTCGAGTCAATTGGCGTTTTCTTCTCTGCAAAACTCAGCAAAATATTTTGAGATGACCGTCCCATAAGGATGACTTTCTGGATAACGTGTTTCCAGATAACGGATCCCATAAATGTATATTATAATACATAATATTGACAACTGATTTGGGTTACTGGCTGAGAACATGAGAAACACAAGGCTGAGAATGAGTCATTACCAACTGAAAAAGTGAAGCTGAACGTATCAGACAAGTGTAGTAAGATGAAAAATGTGACAACTGGGTTTCTTCAACACTAAACAAACTCATATTTATAAAACATCTGCTGAACATTGATAGGCCACATACAGAATGAAGAAGTAAAGATGCAAAGGTTAAAGCTGAAGGGCCATATTCACTACTGTCACAAATATTAGACTTTTGGAAGATGCCCTGTGGACCATACTTTTACTGCTGTTGGGTCTTCTGGATTTCTACTATACAAGGGTCCTGGAATATATGAAATACCTTAGTCTGATTTACTGCAAATTTAATTAGTAACATCTACATAGCAGCGGGAAAACAAAATAAGGGGGGTAATATTTTCTTTAGATGGATACAAAGAGATAGTAGACCTCTAAGGTAACCTTTGCACTTCCTTGCAAAGTATGATGATCTGGTTCCTGTGGCTCATATTTAGGGGGTTATTTATTCAAAGTCCCAATTTATCTCAATATTTTCTGAAAAAAACTCTGACCAAAGCCGCACAGGTTTTTTCGGCTTATTTATTAATGCTTTTTTCAGAGAATTTTGTTTGCGGAAAAAATCCGAAAAATAAGAATTTTACGGAATTTTCACCCGAAAACGTATTGCACGAAACTTAGATCAAAAAAACTTTTTGACTTCTCCCATTGACTTATATGCGACCTCGGCGGATTTTCGGATTCAGACTTTTTCCATCCTCAGGGGGATATTAAATTCCGAAAAATTTGTGATTTTTTGGGTTTTTGGTAATTGGAGTTTAATAACCTCCTAAGTGTTAAATATTATAAACATAGAACAACTGATCACTGAAGTTTGAAGATACTGTACAAAAGTTTGGAAGTTTTGCGGTGAAAGAAAATAAACTGTGAAAAATAACATTTAAAATTCACACCATTTATTCTTCCTTGAAATTGTTTTTAATAAGCCGTAAAAATTCCCTCCTTATTAATTCAAACAGCATGTTCTATTTTGTGCTTGTCATTATGATAATATTGCTGCGTGTGGGAAGAAAATGAGAACAAAATGTTTCGATGGCATTGCACGAGGATATCAAAAAAACTAACAAACAGAACGGACAAGATGCCAACATCCAAATATTTGCTTTTCCTCAGTAATGAATAATGATACATAAGTGCTCTGAGATTAAATGGAGCCTTGGACAGGGGGAAATGAGCAAAAGATGACAGCAGGTTTGTCAGAAAGTGTCATTTGCCAAAACGACAGTAACAAAACTGACATCAATTGAAAGGGTTAAAGAAAAACAGGAACGCAAAATTGTTGATCATCCTTTTGAACTGGCAGAAGCCCTGAATTTATTGCAGTGGGTTCTGGAATCGGCTCTAGTTCAACAATGTCTATTATTTGTGACTTGGTCAGATCCAGGGGCGATCCTGACCCCTCAAGCCTAAGCCTGCCACCCCCTCCAGAAAGTCGGCTCTTAAAGGGGATGTAAAGTCTAAAATAGAATAAGGCTAGAAATGCTGTATTTTGTACACTAAATATAAACATGAACTTACTGCACCACAAGCCTAATCAAACAAATAATTTATGCTTTAAAAGTTGGCTACAGGGGGTCACCATCTTGTAACTTTGTTATACATCTTTGCAAGACTAAGACTGTGCACATGCTCAGTGTGGTCTGGGCTGCTTAGGGATCGTCATAAACAAAGCTGCTTGAGTTCTGCATGGCTGGGAAGTAAGGCGGGGGCTCCCCCTGCTGTTCATAAGTATGATTGTTTCCCTGCTCAGCAGTTAGGGACCGTCTGACAATTCCTATCCACAGCAGTAAATGAAGGGAGAATTTCACTGCATACAGTCAGGTTTATTATAAAAACGGTACACATTTTTTAATTAAAGTATATTGGAGATAGGTTTCTTTTTCATTAAAGAAAGTAAAAATGGGATTTTATTTTTTTGCCTTTTCATGCCCTTTAAAAGTACCAGGAGCAGCCCTGACCAGCTCCCCATGTCACATCAGAGCCTTTTTTTTTCAGGTTTTGAATTTGGTTGAAACAGAGTGCCTGGCTGAAACGCGTCCAAAGCCTAATAGTAATGTGTGTGTTTTTACATTATCACGAAGTAACATCCATTCACAAGAGCTACAAGTCGCCTGGCGATAGAGTGGGAATCTCCGCTATTGTCTATCTCCTTCACTAGCAAAGTGACGCCTGCGCTCGTTAGTAAATCATCGAAGCCCCTGAAAGCGGTAACACTGGCGAATCTTCGCCATCGTTAGTCACTTCGCCCTTTAGTAAATCTACCCCCAAGTTGGACAATCAACATGTATTGTGTTCATATACCAGGTGATCTCATAAAAAAAAATAGAAAAACAGGTAAAAAAATTGACCATAGAATAAAGAGTAAGTTTATGGATCACACTTTCCTGAGTGATCAGGTGTCAACCCACTTGAGTCCATAGTCTGTCAAATATCCTGTACTGAGGATCATTAGTGGCCAGTATATACATTTCTGTATATTCTCTTTTACTATGGGGCAAAGGTTCACATTTCTTATACTATATACTGTGAAAAGGAAAGATCTGGAGAAAAAGTTCCCCTGATACTAAGGGGCAGATTTACATAGGGTCGAATATCGAGGGTTAATTAACCCTCGATATTCGACTGCCGAAGGTAAATCCTTCGACTTCGAATATCGAAGTCAAAGGATTTATGCAATTAGTTCGATCAAACGATCGAATGAAAAAACGTTCAATCGAACGATTAAATCCTTCGAAACGAACGATTCAAAGGATTTTAATCCATCAATCGAACGATTTTTTTTCCAAAAAAAGCTAAGAAAGCCTATAGGCTAACATTGCACCTCGGTAGGTTTTAGGTGGCAAAGTAGAGGGTCGAAGTTTTTTTTAAAGAGACAGTACTTCAATTATCGAATGGTCGAATATTCGAATGATTTTTAGTTCGAATCATTCGATTCGAATGTCGAAGTAGCCAATTCGATGGTCAAAGTAGCCAAAAAAAAACATTCGAAATTTGAAGTTTTTTTTATTCTATTCCTTCATTCGAGCTAAGTTAATGTGCCCCTAATAGTTATATTATGAAAACCAGGTTTTAGACTTTAGACTTTCAATAAGAGCCACATTATCATGAGGTTTTTTTTTTTTATAGAGAACATTTGCTTTAAAAGACACGTCCTTTAAATATGTAATTACTTCATGTTTTACTGTATTTGCTTTGCTAACCACATTGCACATCAATCTTCCTTTTAATAATTCATCTGCCAGTGTGATGGAAATTATACTTGGAGATAATGGTCTTCATGAATATGAATTTTTTTTAGCATTCTTCCATTAGATGCATGAGTTTTAAATATGCATCAAATAATATATGTTTTTAATGTACATATTATGTAACAAAAAAATGGGATGAATATGAACCATTTGACAGCTTGAGATAATACCAGGCTACTGTATCACCTGATAAGCGAGGCCAAATGTGTTTTATTAGCAGAGACTATATTTACATGGTGTCAGATAACTGGGGCTATTACTTGGCCCGCCAGAGTTAATTATTTCTTTTAGCTCCACCGTGTAGAAAGTTCATCAGAACCCTTTATACTCAATCAAGGAAATTACTTTACAAATTGTTAAATGAAATATAAAGATAAAAATAATTAAATATATAGAAATAGTAAGTGGCCACGCTGTGTCTGTCATGAAATAGTAAGGAGCCACGCTCAAATAGTAATGAAATAATAAGGAGCCTGGGATAGTAAGGGTCCACGCTTTGTCTGCCATGAAATAATAAGGGGTCACACTGTGTCCGTCATGAAATAGTAATAAGCCTGAAATAGTAAAGGTCCACGCTGTGTCTGCCATGAAATAGTAAGTGGCCACACTGTGTCCGTCATGAAATAGTAATAAGCCTGAAATAGTAAAGGTCCACGCTGTGTCTGCCATGAAATAGTAAGTGGCCACACTGTGGGGCCGATTCATCAAGCTCGAGTGAAGGATTCGAAGTAAAAAAACTTCGAATTTCAAAGTGTTTTTTTGGCTACTTCGACCATCGAATGGGCTACTTCGACTACGACTTCGAATCGAAGGATTCGAACTAAAAATCGTTCGACCATTCGATAGTCGAAGTACTGTCTCTTTAAAAAAAACTTCGACCCCCTAGTTCGCCATCTAAAACCTACCGAAGTCAATGTTAGCCTATGGGGAAGGTCGCCATAGGCTTGCCTAAGTTTTTTTGATCGAAGGATATTCCTTCGATCGTTGGATTTAAATCCTTCGAATCGTTCGATTTGAAGGATTTAATCGTTCGATCGAAGGAATAATCCTTCGATCGTTCGATCATAGCATTTGCGCTAAATCCTTCGACTTCGATATTCGAAGTCGAAGGATTTTAGTTCCTAGTCGAATATCGAGGGTTAATTAACCCTCGATATTCGACCCTTGATGAATCGGCCCCTGTGTCTTTCATGCAATAGTAAAATGCCATGCTGTGGTCATGCTTTTTTTCTTGCTTGAAAAAATGTGTTTTTTCTGATTCTAGGGGGCAAATTCACTAACTTCCGAAAATTCGCCAGTGACGGCTTCGCTCACAGCGCAACACTTTGGTAGGTGTAGATTCGCCAGGACAACGCTAATTCAATCAAATCTGGTTGCATCCAGTGCGCGAATGCTGGCAAAGCTGCGCTAGCATTACTGCGCCAAGTGAAGCAAAGTTGCGCTAGCGTTGGCTAATTTGCATACGGCGGGAAGTTAAAGTACAATGGACGTATTTGTTGCAGCAAATACATTACACAAGTCCAGGGAACCTTAATAAAATAAAGTTGTTCTATCGCCCTACACATGAGCCCACTGTATAGTTTATGTGTCATATGTTAGGAAATGTAGGGGGGAAGCCGGGTACCCCCCCCAAAAAAAATTTTTGCAGCCTATCACCCTGAAAAAAGGAAAGTACTCTATTGCACTTCGCCTGGACTAAGCTGGTGAAGGCAAGTCTGGCGCAAGAGGTAACGTTCATTAAATCCGCATATTAGTGAATTTGCGTAGTTTTGTCCATTCACCAGAGCGCAAATTCGCCAGGCGAAGTACCGCTAGAGTCTATCTCCTTCACTAGCGAAGTTACGTCGGCGACCATTAGTAAATCGGCGAAGTACTGAAATGACGTCACGCTGGCGAATTTTCGCCCGCGTTAGTCACTTGGCCCTTAATAAATTTGCCCCTAGATTTCTCATAAATAGCCGTCAGGATTGCAAAAAGCAATCTGAATTACAATTTTTGCAATCAAATTTTGAAAAAACATAGCTAAAAAAAAACAGCTTTAGTACTGGCTCTCTTCTCTATTTCTCCCCATCTATTCTATTCTCTGTTTCTCTCTTTGCTTTTATTTCTGCTTATCTATTCTTCCCAGTCAGAGCCTAGCAGGGAATCCAGGCATGTGGATGACAAGACTTTGCTGTTTCATTTTATGACAGTCGGAGAAGACACAGATGAATTCTGGCCTCTCACATCTTGTAGAGAACTTGAGCCTGGCACACTCTAATTTGTTTTTTTTTTTTTACAGATTTAGAAAACTTACAATTTTCTTGAAAAAAGTGAACAAAAGGCACATTTCGCAGGTAACCCCTGTGACCTCCAATTCTATGGGGAAGTCATCGGAAAGTGCTCACACGGTGATCTATCTGCACAATGTTGGGATACAGAGCAAATGGAAGACGGAAAAGCTCTAGGATATTGAAGCTTATCTTATCCTACTCTAATAACATGTAGAAATTGCATTGTAGAACTTCTGCACGAATATTGCTTGGAAAAAATATAAAAAACTGCCATTAACATAGGCAAGGCTTATTTCCTATAAATTGTGATTTGCCAATAAGTCATCTGCTAATGTATTTCACAACCTTTTAATAATATTTCATTTTATTCATGTAGTTTTTGCCCAATTTTTGACTTATTACATTTCCCATTGTGTATGACAAAGATTTGTGGACACTGGTATTGTGGGTTATAGGTTTCTTTCTTACTTATTATTTGTGATATTGGAACTACAGGTATTGGACCTATTATCCGGAATCATCGGGACCTGGGGCTTTCCAGATAACGGGCCTTTCTGTAATTTGGATCTTCATACCTTAAGTCTACTAGAAAATCATATAAACGTTAAATAAACCCAATAGGCTGGTTCTTCTTCCAATAAGGATTAATTATATCTTAGTTGGGATCAAGTACAAGATACTGTTTTATTATTACAGAGAAAAAGAAAATCATTTTTAAAATTTTGGATTATTTGATTATAATGGAGTCTATGGGAGGCGGCCTTTCCGTAACTCGGAACTTTCTGGATAACGGGTTTCAGGATAACGGATCCCATACCTGTATTCCTTTTTAGTGGTGGGCAAACTTATTCGGCAGGTGCGAATTCGCTGCAAATTTCCACATTTCGTCACGGGCTAATAAAAGTATTTTGATGCCGGCGGCAAAAATAATTTTGCGTTTCGTGAATTTTTCGAGACAAATTCACCCATCACTCTTCCTTTTCTATAGTGATGCCCGAAAATATTCGCCAGGCACGAATTCACACCGATTTACTGGCAAATAAATTCATGAAACTGCTGCAAAAATTTGCCGGGGAAGATTCTTCTGCATCAAAAAATTTTGGGCACATGTCGGAAAACTTGCTCATGTCAAAACCGTTGCGCGTCAACATTATTTGGAGTCCCATTGACTTTAACACCAGCGTCAAAATCGACACATGCGTCAGAATTTTGAGTTTCGCAAAATTTTTCTACGTTTCGCAAATTTCCAGCTAATTCTTCAGTGAAACAGAACAAATTCGCTACTTTTCTGTTCTGCTGCTCTCTTGTTTGGAATTTTAAAGGGGCAGTTCACCTTTCAGTTACATTTTAGTATGTTATAGAATGGCAATTTCTAAGCAACTTTTCAATTAGTCTTCATTATTATTATAAATTATTTGCCTTCTTCTTTTCACTCTTTCCAGCTTTCAAGTGGGGGGTTACTGACCCCATCTAAAAAAACATAGACTCTGTAAGGCTACAAGTGTATTGTTATTACTACTTTTTATTATTCTTC